>NC_041389.1:431923408-431974978 GCF_002162155.2 Triticum dicoccoides | reverse complement strand
TTTTCAGTTTTCTTTTATTTTTGTTTTATAAAATTTAAAAGCGACAACTAATTTGGTGTTATTAAATAGGTCACAGCCCCAAATATTCTGGCACCTTAAATAAAGTGTTTTGCATGTGCTTATTATTTTAAAATCATTTTGGATAATTGTTTTATCGTTGTTTTAGTTTATTTAGTGCATCTAATCATATTATAAAAATGTGGTTTCACCACCATAATTACTTAGGATTTATTGGTCAACCTTAGAACATTTAGTTTTTGACAATTGAAAACTTTTATTATTTGCTTGATTTTGAATTTGAATTCGAACGGGATTTGATGCATCTAGAGGTTAACAACAGTAATCGTGGTGACGTGGCATCGTTAATAGGGAATTACTGTAGTGTAACTATCCGGGCGTCACAATAGGAGTGTGATGGCGATACGATACCGGGGCACCTCCCCCAAGCTTGGCAGTTGCCAAGGGGGGTGCCCATACCCATGTGATTATGTCCTCGGAGGTGGTGAAGTAGGAGTTGTTGATGATGTAGGCTTGTCGTCCATCTTCCAAGGCATAGGCTCACCATCATAGAAGGATGATCGAGTCTCTAGGATCCTTAAATCTGCAGCCAAACTCATCCTCTTGAATCTATATTCATACTCACAGTTCTGGTTTTGCAGGTCATAGATCTGGGCTTGGAGGTGCTCAATTTTCTCTTGAAGCTTGAAGATGGTCTCCCCAATGACCTTGGCATCTAGCTTGTGTTTGTTGGTGAACTCCATGATCACCATCTGGTTGGCGTTGAGTCCACGCTCCACCATCCCTTGGCACTTGAAAACTTGCTGCTCCACGGCTTCGAGCTTTGTCTCCATGCTTCCGGTACGCCTTGGTCCCTCCACATCGTGGATGTGCAGCACCCCCTCACGCATCTCAATGGTTTGAGGGTGTTGCAGCACCTCCGCGAGGTAGGGGTTGATAACCCTCTCGAAAAACTTGTCCTTGGGAGCGCTTGGAGGCGCCATGATGCTCTAGATCTGAAACAGAAACAGCTCAACATGAAAACAAAGGATATTTGCGTGATACGGTGGTCAAAACCTTAGGGAGTTTATATAATGAATTTTTATCGACCAAAATACGTAACGTGCAAGAAAACGGAGTCCGGGAGGCACACGAGGTGTCCACGAGACAGGGGGCGCGCCCAGTAAGGGTGGGCGCGCCCTCCACCCTCGTGGAGGCCTCGTGTCCTTCCCGGACTACTTCTTTCTTCCTAAAATTCTTAAATATTCCAAAACTGATAAAAATTGCCATTAGAATTGTTTTGGAGTCGGTTTAATTACCGTACCACATACCTATTACTTTTTGGAGTCTGGAACGTTCTGGAAGGTGTCCCTCATGTATTCCTCCGGGGTTACAGTTTTAATAATATTAGTTTCAACATTCATAGGATTACGTGAAATATAATGTTTGATTCTTTGACCGTTCACCACCCTTGGACTTGTGCCTTCGAAGTTGTTGATTTTTATGGCACCAGAATGATAGACCTCGTCGATAACGTAAGGACCTTCCCATTTAGAGAGAAGTTTTCCTGCAAAAAATCTTAAACCAGAGTTGAATAACAACACATAATCACCTACGTTAAACTCACGCTTTTGTATCCTTTTGTCATGCCAGCGTTTGACTTTTTCTTTGAATAGCTTGGCATTCTCATAGGCTTGGGTTCTCCATTCATCAAGTGAGCTAATGTCAAACAACCTCTTCTCACCGGCAAGTTTGAAGTCATAGTTGAGCTCTTGAATAGCCAAATATGCTTTATGCTCAAGTTCTAGAGGTAAATGACAAGCTTTTCCATAAACCATCTTATATGGAGACATACCCATAGGATTTTTGTATGCAGTTCTATAGGCCCATAATGCATCATCAAGTTTTTTGGACCAATTCTTTCTAGATCTATTGACAGTCTTTTGCAAAATTAATTTGAGCTCTCTATTGCTCAACTCTACTTGACCACTAGACTGCAGATGATAAGGAGATGCGATTCTATGATTAACATCATACTTAGCAAGCATCTTACGGAAAGCACCATGAATAAAATGTGAGCCACCATCAGTCATAAGATATCTAGGGACTTCAAACCTCGAAAAATAACTTCTTTAAGCATCTTAATAGAAGTGTTATGATCAGCACTACTAGTTGGAATAGCTTCTACCCACTTAGTAACGTAATCAACAGCAACTAAAATATGTGTATAACCATTAGAGGAAGGAAAGAGTCTCATATAATCAAAGCCCCAGACATCAAATGGTTCAATAACAAGAGAGTAATTCATAGGCATTTCTTGACTCTACTAATGTTACCAATTCTTTGACATTCATCACAAGATAAGACAAACTTACGAGCAACTTGGAAGAGAGTAGGCCAATAAAAACCGGATTGCAGTACCTTATGTGTAGTTCTATCTCCAGCGTGGTGTCCTCCATAGGATTCAGAGTGACACTTGCGTAGGATCTATTCCTGTTTATGCTCAGGTACACAACGTCTAACAACACCATCTACTCCTTCTTTATAAAGGTGTGGGTCATCCCAGAACTAATGTCTTAAATCATAAAAGAACTTTTTCTTTTGCTGGTATGTGAAACTAGGTGGTATAAATTTAGTAACAATGTAATTAGCATAATCAACATACCAAGGAGCAGTACGAGAAGCATTAACGACCGCTAAATTTTCATCAGGAAAGCTATCATCAATAGGCAATGGGTCATCAAGAACATTCTCTAACCTAGACAAGTTGTCTGCAACGGGGTTCTCAGCTCCCTTTCTATCAATAATATGCAAATCAAACTCTTGGAGCAAGAGAACCCATCTAATGAGTCTAGGCTTAGCATCTTTCTTTTCCATAAGATATTTAATAGCAGCATGATCAGTGTGAATAGTAACTTTGGAATCAACAATATAAGGTCTAAACTTATCACATGCAAACACAACTGCTAAGAACTCTTTTTCAGTAGTAGTGTAATTTCTTTGGGCAGTATCAAGAGTCTTACTAGCATACTGGATAACATTCAATTTCTTATCGACTCTTTGCCCTAGAACAACACTAGCATCACACATAATTTCAAAAGGTAAATTCCAATCAGGTGGCTGAACAATAGGTGCAGTGATCAAAGCTTTCTTAAGTATTTCAAATGCTTCCACACAATCATCATCAAAGACAAAAGGAATATCTTTTTGCAATAAATTAGTCAGAGGCCTAGAGATTTTAGAAAAGTCCTTAATGAACCTCCAATAAAAACCGGCATGACCAAGGAAACTTCTTATACCATCTATGTCCTTGGGACATGGCATCTTTTCAATAGCATCAACTTTAGCTTTGTCAACTTCAATACCTCTCTCGGAGATCTTATGCCCCAAGACAATGCCTTCATTAACCATAAGTGACACTTTTCCCAATTCAGGATGAGACTAGTGTCTTCGCATCTCTGCAAAACTCGATCAAGGTTGCTCAAGCAATCATCAAAAGAGGATCCATAAATGGAGAAATCATCCATGAATACCTCACAAATCTTTTCACAAAACTCAGATAATATAGCCATCATACATCTTTGAAAGGTAGCAGGTGCATTACATAAACCAAAAGGCATACGTCTATAAGCAAAGGTACCGAAAGGGAAGGTAAAAGTAGTTTTTGATTGATCCTTAGCTGATACAGGTATTTGAGAGAAACCAGAATAACCATCTAGAAAGCAAAAATGCGTGTGTTTGGATAGTCTTTCTAGCATTTGATCAATAAAAGGTAAAGGGTAATGCTACGTCTTGAGCTTGCGTTGGTTTTCCTTGAAGAGGAAAGGGTGATGCAGCAATAGTAGCATAAGTATTTCCCTCAGTTTTTGAGAACCAAGGTATCAATCCAGTAGGAGGCTCCTCAAAAGTCCCACGCACCTACACAAACAAACAAAGAACTCGCAACCAACGCAATAAAGGGGTTGTCAATCCCTTCACGGCCACTTGCGAAAGTGAGATCTGATAGAGATAGTATGATAAGATAAATATTTTTTTGGTATTTTATAAGATAGATGCAAAAAAGTAAAGATGCAAATAAAAGTATATTGGAAGCAAATATGATAAGAGATAGACCCGGGGGCCATAGGTTTCACTAGAGGCTTCTCTCGAGATAGCATAAGTATTACGGTGGGTGAACAAATTACTGTCGAGCAATTGATAGAAAAGAGAATAATTATGAGGTTATCTTGGCATGATCATGTATATAGGCATCACGTCCGCAACAAGTAGACCAACTCCTGCCTGCATCTACTACTATTACTCCACACATCGACCGACTCCTGCCTGCATCTAGAGTATTAAGTTCACAAAGAACAGAGTAACGCATTAAGCAAGATGACATGATGTAGAGGGATAAACTCATGCAATATGATATGAACCCCATCTTTTTATCCTCGATGGCAACAATACAACACGTGCCTTGCAACCCTTTCTGTCACTGGGTAAGGACACCGCAAGATTGAACCCAAAGCTAAGCACTTCTCCCATGGAAAGAAAGATTAATCTAGTAGGCCAAACCAAACTGACAATTCGAAGAGACTTGCAAAGATAACTCAATCATACATAAAAGAATTCAGGGGAGATTCAAATATTTCTCATAGATAAACTTGATCATAAACCCACAATTCATCGGATCTCGACAAACACACTGCAAAGAGAGATTACATCGAATAGATCTCCACAAGAGAGGGGGAGAACATTGTATTGAGATCCAAAAAGAGAGAAGAAGCCATTTAGATAATAACTATGGACCCGAAGGTCTGTGGTAAACTACGCACAACTCATCGGAAGGGCTATGGTGTTGATGTAGAAGCCCTCCATGGTCGATTCCCCCTCCGGCAGAGCGCCGACGAAGGCTCCAAGATGAGATCTCGCGGATACAGAAGGTTACGGTGGTGGAAATTGTGTTTCGGGTGCTCCGTCAATGTTTTCGGGGTACGTAGGCTTATATAGGAGGAAGAAGTACGTTGGTGGCCGCCCGAGGGGCCCACGAGACAGGGGGTGCGCCCTATAAGGGGGGCCTATGCTCTCGTGGTCGTCTCGGCTGCTTCTTGACTTGCACTCCAAGTCCTCTGGATCATGTTCGTTCCAAAAATCACGCCTCCGAAGGTTTCATTCCGTTTGGACTCCGTTTGATATTCCTTTTCTTGGAAATACTGAAATAGGCAAAAAAACAACAATACGGGCTGGGCCTCTGGTTAGTAGGTTAGTCCCAAAAATGATATAAATGTGTAAAATAAAGCCCATAAAGATCCAAAAGGGGTAATATAATAGCATGGAACAATAAAAAATTATAGATACATTAAAGACGTATCAAGCATCCCCAAGCTTAATTCCTGCTCGTCCTCGAGTAGGTAAATGATAAAAACAGAATTTTTGATGTGGAATGCTACCTAGCATAATTCTCAATGTAATTTTCTTTATTGTGGCATGAATGTTCAGATCCAAATGATTCAAAATAAAAGTTCATATTGATAAAATAAATAGTAACACTTCAAGCATACTAATCAAAGTAATCATGTCTTCTCAAAATAACATGGCAAAAGAAAGTTCATCCCTACAAATCATATAGTTAGGCTATGCTTCATTTTCATCACACAAAGATGTTACCAACTTCTATACCCCCGATGACAAGCCAAGCAATTGTTTCATACTTAAATAATCTCAAACTTTTTCAACCTTCACGCAATACATGAGCGTGAGCCATGGATATAGCACTATGGGTGGAATAGAATATGATGATGGGTATTGTGTGGAGAAGACAAAAAAAGGAGAAAGTCTCACATTGACGAGGATAATCAACGGGCTATGAAGATGCCCATCAATTGATGTCAACATGAGGAGTAGGGATTGCCATGCAACGGATGCACTAGAGCTATAAATGAATGGTCAACAAAATAAAACTAGTGGGTGTGCATCCAACTTGCTTGCTCACGAAGACCTAGGGCATTTGAGGAAGCGCATTGTAGGAATATACAAGCCAAGTTCTATAATGAAAGATTCCCACTAGTATGGAAAAGACAACCTATGAGACTCACTATATGAAAAAAACATGGTGCTACTTTGAATCACAATATATGAGACTCACTACATGAAGAACAAGGTGCTACTTTGAAGCACAAGTGTGGAAAAAGAGATAGTAACATTGCCCTTTTCCTTTTCTTTTTTTCCTTTTTCTTTTTTTTTCTCCTTTTCTCTTTTTTTGGGCCTTTTTTTGGCCTTTCTTCTTTTTTTTCTTTTTTTTCTTTTTGGGCAATGCTCTAATAATGATGATCATCACACTTTTCATTGATTACAACATATGAATTACAACTCGAAACTAGAACAAGATATGACTCTATATGAATGCCTCCGGCGGTGTACCGGGATGGTGCAATGAATCAAGAGTGACATGTATGAAAAATAATGCATGGTGGCTTTGCCACAAATACGATGTCAACTACATGATCATGCAATGGCAATATGACAAAAGTAAAGTATGTCATGATGATGATGAACGGAATGGTGGAAAGTTGCATGGCAATATATCTCGGAATGGCTATGGAATTACCATAATAGGTAGGTATGGTGGCTGTTTGAGGAGGATATAAGGAGATTTATGTGTGATAGAGCATATCGTATCACGGGGTTTGGATGCACCGGCGAAGTTTGCACCAACTTCTCAAGGTGAGAAAGGGCAATGCACGGTACCGAAGAGGCTAGCAATGGTGGAAAGGTAAAAGTGTGTATAATCCATGGACTCAACATTAGTCAGAAGAACTCATATACTTATTGCAAAAATTTAGAAGTCATCAAAAATCAAGCACTACGCGCATGCTCCTAGGGGGATAGATTGGTAGGAAAAGACCATCGCTCGTCCCCAACCGCCACTCATAAGGATGCACAAGCCAGGTACACTTCATGTTTCAAATTTGTTACGCAATTTTAACCATACGTGCATGCTACGGGACTTGCTAACTTCAACACAAGCATTCTTTGAATTCATAATCACCCAACTAGCATAACTTTAATATCACTACCTCCAAATCTCAAAACAATTATCAAGTATCAAATTGATCATAGCATCCAATTCACTTCTTATGATAGTTTTTATTATACCCAACTTGGATGCTTACCATTCTAGGACCAATTTTATAACCAAAGCAAATACCATGCTGTTATAAAAGACTCTCAAAATAATATAAGTGAAGCATGGGAGACTAGAAATTTCTATAAAATCAAGCCATCGCCGTGCTCTAAAAGATATAAGTGAAGCACTAGAGCAAAAACTATCAAGCTCAAAAGATATAAGTGAAGCACATGGCATATTCTAAAAAATTCTAATCAAGTAGGCTTCTCCCAAAAGGTGTGTACATCAAGGAAGATTGTTATAAACTAAAAAGAAAAGACTAATATAATACATGACGCTCCAAGCAAAACACATATCATGTGGCGAATAAAAATATAGCTCCAAGTAAAGTTACCAATGAACGAAGACGAAAGAGGGGATGCCTTCCCGGGGCATCCCCAAGCTTAGGATTTTGGCTATTCTTGAATATATTGGGGTGCCATGGGCATCCCCAATCTTAGGATTTTGCCACTCTTTATTCCATAGTCCATAAAAGCTTTACCCAAAACTTGAAAACTTCACAACACAAAACTCAACAGGAAATCTTATAAGCTCCGTTAGTGAAAGAAAACAAAACCACCACATAATATACTATAATTAACTCATTATTTATTTAATTTGGTGTTAAACCTACTGTATGCCAACTTCTCTATGGTTTATAAACTATTTTACTAGCCATAGATGCATCAAAATAAGCAAACAACACACGGAAAACAGAATCTGTCAAAAACAGAACAGTCTGTAGAAATCTGTAACTAACGCAAACTTCTTGAACTCTAAAAATCCTACCAAAATAGGAAGTCATGTACAATTTTTCTATTGATCAGCATAAAAAATAATCAACGCCAAAGCACGTTTATGTGATTTACTAAAATTAAATTCGTGCGTGCAAAGTTTCTGTTTTTCAGCAGAATCAAGTCAACTATCATCATAGGTTATCCTATAGGTTCTACTTGGCACAAACACTAATTAAAAAGATAAAAACACATCTAAACAGAGATTAGATGCTAGATTTATTACTAAACAGGAACAAAAACAAAAAAACACAAAGAAAATTGGGTTGCCTCCCAACTAGCGCTATCATTTAACGCCCCTAGCTAGGCATAAAAGCGAAGATAGATCTAAGTAGTGCCATCTTTGGCACTCAATTCATAAGTAGACCACATGATAGATTCATAAGGTAATTTAACTTTCTTTCTTAGAAAGTGCTCCATGCATTTCTTTAATGGAAATTGGAATCTAATATTCCCTTCCTTCATATCAATAATCGCACCAATCGTTCTACGGAAAGGTCTACCAAGAATAATAGGGCAAGAAAGATTGCAATCTATATCAAGAATGATAAAATCTACGAGCACCAAATTTCTATTTGCAACAATGATGACATAATTGATCCTTCCCATTGGCTTTTTAATGGTGGAATCCGCAAGGTGCAAATTTAAAGAGCAATCATCAAGATCATGGAAACCTAGAATATCACATAAAGTTTTCGGAATCGTGGAAACACTAGCACCCAAATCACACAAAGCAAAACACTCATGATCTTTAATTCTAATCTTTATAGTAGGTTCCCACTCATCATTAATTTTTCTAGGTATAGAAACTTCCAAATTAAGTTTTTCATCATAAGATTGCAACAAGGAATCAACGATATGTTTGGTAAAAGCTTTATTTTGACTATAAGCATGAGGAGAATTAACAACGGATTGCAACAAGGAAATACAACCTTCTAAAGAACAATTATCATAATCAAACTCCTTGAAATCCGAGATAGTGGGTTCAATACTATTTAAAGTCATGACCTCTCAATCCCACTTTTACCAAATTTAGCATCAAGATCTAAAAAGTCCGAATTCTTGGGACGCCTTCTAGGTAAATTTGACTCATCTTCAGTCCCATTATTATCAAGATTCATATTGCAAAACAAAGATCTAATAGGAGGAACATCAATAACTTTAAGATCTTCATCATTATTTTCATCTAAACTAGAAGAACACACCTTTACAAAGCAATCTTTCTTAGCATGCAATCTAGCGGTTCTTTCCTTGCACTCATCAATGGAAATTCTCATGGCTTTGAGAGACTCATTGATATCATGCTTAGGAGGAGAAGATCTAAGTTTAAGAGAATCAACATCAAGCAAAAGTCTATCAACATTCCTAGCCAAACCATCAACTTTAAGCAATTTTTCTTCAAGCAAAGCATTAAAATTCTTTTGAGAAATCATAAACTCTTTCACACTATTCTCAAAATCAGAGGGCATCTTATTGAAATTACCATAAGAATTATTGTAGGAATTTCCATAATTATTAGAGGAATTACTAGGGAATGGTCTAGGATTAAAGTTTCCTCTATAAGCAGTGTTTCCAAAACTATTCCTACCAACAAAATTCACATCCATAGATTCATTATTATTCTCAATCAAAGTAGACAAAGGCATATCATTGGGATCAAGAGGAGTATTTTTAGTAGCAAACAACTTCATAAGTTCATCCATCTTTCCACTCAAAACATTTATTTCTTCTATAGCATGCACCTTTTTACTAGAAGATCTTTTGGTGTGCCATTGAGAATAATTAGCCATAATATTATCAAGAAGTTTTGTAGAATCTCCTAACGTGATTTCCATAAACGTGCCTCCCGCGGCCGAATCTAAAATATTTCTAGAAGCAAAGTTCAAACCGGCATAAAAATTTTGTATGATCATCCATAAATTCAAATCATGAGTAGGGCAATTGCGAATCATCAATTTCATTCGTTCCCAAGATTGGGCAACATGCTCATGATCAAGTTGTTTAAAATTCATAATATCGTTCCTAAGAGTGATAATCTTAGCGGGAGGAAAATACTTAGAGATAAAAGCATCTTTGCACTTGTTCCAAGAATCAATACTATTTTTAGGCAAAGACGAAAACCAAATTTTAGCACGATCTCTAAGTGAAAACGGAAATAACTTCAATTTAACAATATTTTTATCCGTATCTTTCTTCTTTTTCATATCACACAAATCAACAAAGTTGTTTAGATGAGTAGCGGCATCTTCACTAGGAAGGCCGGCGAATTGATCTTTCATAATAAGATTCAGCAAAGCAGTATTGATTTCACAAGACTCAACATCATTAAGAGGAGCAATCGGAGTACTAAGGAAATCATTATTATTGGTATTCGAGAAATCACACAATTTGGTATTATCTTGTGCCATGGTAGCAAGTAATCCAACACACAAGCAAGCAGAAAAAGGCAAGCGAAAGAGAGAAGAAGATTGGGAAAGAGAAGGCGAATAAAACGGCAAGGGTGAAGTGGGGGAGAGGAAAACGAGAGGTAAATGGCAAATAATGTAAATCCGAGGGAGATGAGTTTCTGATGGGTACTTGGTATGTCTTGACTTGAGCGAAGACCTCCCTGGCAACGGCGCCAAAAATCCTTCTTGCTACGTCTTGAGCTTGCGTTGGTTTTCTTTGAAGAGGAAAGGGTGATGCAGCAATAGTAGTGTAAGTATTTCCCTCAGTTTTTGAGAACCAAGGTATCAATCCAGTAGGAGGCTCCTCACAAGTCCCACACACCTACACAAACAAACAAAGAACTCGCAACCAACGCAATAAAGGGGTTGTCAATCCCTTCATGGCCACTTGCGAAAGTGAGATCTGGTAGAGATAGTATGATAAGATAAATATATTTTTGGTATTTTATAAGATAGATGCAAAAAGTAAAGATGCAAATAAAAGTAGATTGGAAGCAAATATGATAAGAGATAGACCCGGGGGCCATAGGTTTCACTAGAGGCTTCTCTCGAGATACCATAAGTATTACGGTGGGTGAACAAATTACTGTCGAGCAATTGATAGAAAAGCAAATAATTATGAGATTATCTAGGCATGATCATGTATATAGGCATCACGTCCGCAACAAGTAGACCGACTCCTGCCTGCATCTACTACTATTACTCCACACATCGACCGACTCCTGCTTGCATCTAGAGTATTAAGTTCACAAAGAACAGAGTAACGCATTAAGCAAGATGACATGATGTAGAGGGATAAACTCATGCAATATGATATAAACCCCATCTTTTTATCCTCGATGGCAACAATACAATACGTGTCTTGCAGCCCTTTCTGTCACTGGGTAAGGACACCACAAGATTAAACCCAAAGCTAAGCACTTCTCCCATGGCAAGAAAGATCAATCTAGTAGGCCAAACCAAACTAATAATTCGAAGAGACTTGCAAAGATAACTCAATCATACATAAAAGAATTCAGTGGAGATTCAAATATTTCTCATAGATAAACTTGATCATAAACCCACAATTCATCGGATCTCGACAAACACACCGCAAAAAGAGATTACATTGAATAGATCTCCACAAGAGATGGGGAGAACATTGTATTGAGATCCAAAAAGAGGGAAGAAGCCATCTAGATAATAACTATGGACCCGAAGGTCTGTGGTAAACTACTCACAACTCATCGGAAGGGCTATGGTGTTGATGTAGAAGCCCTCCATGGTCGATTCCCCCTCCGGCAGAGCGCGGGCGAAGGCTCCAAGATGAGATCTCACGGATACAGAAGGTTACGGCAGTGGAAATTGTGTTTCGGGTGCTCTCTCGATGTTTTCGGGGTACGTAGGCTTATATAGGAGGAAGAAGTATGTCGGTGGCCGCCCGAGGGGCCCACGAGACAGGGGTACGCCCTGTAGGGGGGCGCCCTACCCTCTCGTGGCCGCCTTGGCTGCTTCTTGACTTGCACTCCAAGTCCTCTGGATCATGTTCGTTCCAAAAATCATGCCTCCGAAGGTTTCATTCCGTTTGGACTGCGTTTGATATTCCTTTTCTTCGAAATACTGAAATAGGCAAAAAAACAGCAATACGGGCTGGGCCTCCGATTAGTAGGCTAGTCCCAAAAATGATATAAATGTGTAAAATAAAGCCCATAAACATCCAAAAGGGGTAATATAATAGCATGGAACAATAAAAAATTATAGATACGTTGAAGACGTATCAGGTAATGATCTTTCTTAGTAGCTTTATTTAATTTACGGAAATCAATTACCATCCTATAACCTATAATAAATCTTTGCAGGATCAATTCATCTTTATCATTAGGAACAACAGTAATACCTCCCTTTTTAGGAACACGGTGGACAGGGCTTACCAATTCACTGTCAGTAACGGTATAAATTATACCTGCCTCAAGGAGCTTTAGTATCTCCTTTCTTACCACTTCTTTCATCTTGGGATTCAGTCGTCGTTGAGGATCTCTAACTAGTTTAGCATCAGCCTCCAAATTAATTTTGTGTTGGCATAACGTGGGAATAATGCCCATAAGATCATCCAGAGTATATCCAATAGCAGCACGGTGCTTCTTTAGAGTTTGCAATAATCTTTCTTCTTCTTGCTCTGAAAGGTTAGCACCAATAATAACAGGATATATTTTCTTTTCATCAAGATAAGCATACTTAAGGTTATCAGGTAATGGTTTGAGTTCAAACATGTGATCACCCTTGGGTGGAGGTGGATCCCCAAGAATTTCAATGGGAAGGTTGTGTTTCAGCATATGTTCCTGTTTAAGGAACACTTCATCTATTTCCGTTCTTTCCTTCATAAACATTTCGTTTTCATGGTCTAGCAAATATTGTTCTAACGGATCAGTAGGAGGTACGGCAATGGAAGCAAGACCAATAATCTCATCCTTACTAGGTGATTCTCTATCACGAGGTTGTCTACGAAACTTAGAAAAATTAAACTCATGAGACATACCCTCTAAGCCAATTGTAACAGTATCCTTTTCACAATCGATCTTAGCATTAACAGTATTCAAGAAGGGTCTACCAAAAATAATGGGGCAAAATCGTCTTGTGGGGAACCAAGAACAAGAAAATCAGTAGGATATTTAACTTTCCCACACAAGATGACATCTCTAACAATCCCAATTGGTGAAAGAGTATCTCTATTTGCAAGCTTAATAGTAACATAAATATCTTCTGTTTCAGCGGGTGCGATATCATGCATAATTTCTTCATATAAGGAATGAGGTATTGCACTAGCACTAGCACCCATATCACATAAGCCATGATAACAATGATCTCCTATTTTAACAGAAATAACATGCATGCCTACAACAGGTCTATGTATCTTAGCATCTGGTCTAGCAATATTAGCAGCTTCATCACAGAAGTAAATAACATGCCCATCTAAATTATCATCCAAGAGATCTTTAACCATACCAATACTAGGTTCAACTTTGATTTGCTCAAGAGGTGTATAAGTCCTAGTATTACTCTTACGAACAACAGCCGAAGTTTTAGCATGATCCTTTATCCTAACGGGAAAAGGGGGTTTCTCAACATAAGTAGTAGGAACAATAGGATCACTATAGGTGACAGTCTTTTCTTCAACTGTAATAGGTGCAACTAATTTGACTTCAACGGGAGGATTATATTTATACCACTTCTCCTTAGGGAGATCAACATGAGTAGCAAAAGATTCACAGAAAGAAGCTACTATCTCAGAGTCAAGTCCATACTTAGTGCTAAATCCACGAAAAGCATCGGTATCCATAAAAGATTTAACACAATCAAACTTAGGTGTCATGCCTGACTCCTTACCATCGTCGGAACCCCAATCTTTAGAGTTGCGTTTAATTCTTTCCAATAAGTTCCATTTGAAATCAATAGTCTTCAGCATATAAGAACCAGCACAGGAAGTATCGAGCAGGTTGCGATCATTAAGAGAAAGCCGAGCATAAAAATTTTGAATAATCATTTCTCTAGAGAGCTCATGATTGGGACATGAATATAACATTGATTTAAGCCTCCCCCAATCTTGAGCGATGCTTTCTCCTTCATGAGGCTAGAAATTATATATGTAATTACGATCACGATGAACAAGATGCATAGGATAGAACTTCTGGTGAAATTCCAACTTCAATCGTTTATAATTCCAAGATCTCGTATCATCACATAGCCTATACCATGTCAATGCATCTCCCTTCAGAGATAAAGGGAAGACCTTACTTTTGACAACATCATTGGGAATACCTGCAAGCTTAAATAATCCACAGATTTCATCCACAAAGATAAGGTGTAAATCGGGATGCAATGTTCCATCTCCTGCAAATGGATTAGCTAGCAGTTTCTCTATCATACCCGAAGGAATCTCAAAGTAAATATTTTCAAATAGTTCAGTAGGTTGAGGAGCAACTCTTTGCTCTTCTGGTCGGGGTGAAGATACCCCGAACAAGCCCCTCAAAGGATTAGTTTCCATAGTGACAAGTAACAGAAAATTTCAGCACACTATATAAATGTTTCCTTACCAAGTTCCACTCACCAAAAGCACTACACTCCACGACAACGGCGCCAGAAAAGAGTCTTGATGACCCACAAGTGTAGGGGATCTATCATAGTCCTTTCAATAAGTAAGAATATCGAACCCAACGAGGAGCAGAAGGAAATGATAAGCGGTTTTCAGTAAGGTTTTCTCTGCAAGCACTGAAATTGTAGGTAATAGATAGTTTTGTGATAAGATAAATTGTAAAGAGTAACAAGCAATAAAAGTAAATAAAGTGCAGCAAGGTGGATCAATCCTTTTGAAGCAAAGGATAAGCCTGGACAATTTCTTATAATGGGAAAAGAGCTCCCGAGGACACATGGGAATTATCGTCAAGCTAGTTTTCATCACGTTCATATGATTTGCGTTCGGTACTTTGATAATTTGATATGTGGGTGGACCTGTGATTGGGTACTGCCCTTACTTGGACAATCATCCCACTTATGATTAACCCCTATTGCAAGCGTCCGCAACTACAAAAGAAGTATTAAGGTAAACCTAACCACAACATTAAACATATGGATCCAAATCAGCCCCTAATGAAGCAACGCATAAACTAGGGTTTAAGCTTCTGTCACTCTAGCAACCCATCATCTACTTATTACTTCCCAATGCCTTCCTCTAGGCCCAAATAATGGTGAAGTGTCATGTAGTTGACGTTCACATAACACCACAAGAGGAAAAGACAACATACATCTCATCAAAATATCGAACGAATACCAAATTCACATGACTACTAATAGCAAGACTTCACCCATGTCCTCAGGAACAAACGTAACTACTCACAAAGCATATTCATGTTCATAATCAGAGGAGTAATAATATACATTAAGGATCTGAACATATGATCTTCCACCAAGTAAACCAATTAGCACTAACTACAAGGAGTAATCAACACTACTAGCAACCCACATGTACCAATTTGTGGTTTGGATACAAGATTGGATACAAGAGATGAACTAGGGTTTTGAGAGGAGATGGTGCTGGTGAAGATGTTGATGGAGATTGACCCCCTCCCGATGAGAGGATTGTTGGTGATGACGATGGTGATGATTTCCCCCTCCCAGAGGGAAGTGTCCCCGGCAGAACAGCTCCGTCGGAGCCCTAGATTGATTCCGCCAAGGTTCCGCCTCGTGGTGGCGGAGTTTCGTCCCGTAAGCTTGCCCATGATTTTTTTCCAAGGTAAAAGCCTTCATATAGCAGAAGATGGACACCGGGGGGCCACCAGAGGGCCCAGGAAACAAGGGGCGTGCCTAGTAGGGGTGGGCGCGCCCCCACCCTCCTGGCCAGGGTGTGGTCCGCCTGAGGAGTTTCTTTCGCTCAATAATTCTTATTTATTCCAAAAATAAGTTTCGTGGAGTTTCAGGATTTTTGGAGCTGTGCAGAATAGGTTTCCAATGTTTACTCCTTTTCCAGCCAGAATTCCAGCTGCCGGCATCCCCCTCTTCATGGTAAACCTTGTAAAATAAGAGAGAATAGCCATAAGTGTTGAGATATAATGTGTAATAACATCCCATAATGCAATAAATATTGATATAAAAGCATGATGCAAAATGGACGTACCAGTAAACTACTCACAGCTCATCGGAAGGGCCTTGGAGATGATGTAGAGGCCCTCCGTGGTTGATTCCCCCTCCAGCGGAGCGCCGACGAAGGCTCCAAGATGGGATCTCGCGGATATAGAAGGTTGCGGCGGTGGAATTAGGTTTTCGTGGTGCTCCTCGATGGTTTCAGGGTACGTGGGTATATATAGGAGGAAGAAGTAGGTCAGTGGACGCTCGAGGGGCCCATGAGGGTGGGGGCGTGCCGGGCACCCTCGTGGCCGCCTCGGTTGTTGCTTGACATCCACTCCAAGTCTCTAGGTTTGCATTTGTTCCAAAAAGTTCGCTCCCAAAGGTTTCATTGCATTTTGACTCCATTTGATATTCCTTTTCTTCGAAACACTGAAATAGGTAAAAAAACAGCAATTCGGGTTGGGCCTCCGGTTAGTAGGTTAGTCCCAAAAATGATATAAAAGTGTAAAGTAAAGCCCATAAACATCCAAAACGGGTAATATAATAGCATGGAAGAATCAAAAATTATAGATACGTTGGAGACGTATCACACCACCGGCCGCATGTGGCCATCAGATTCACCGCATCCTTATTATATCTCCACTCCTCTCCCGGTCCATCCATCCTTATCTCTCCCATCTTCCTCTGCTCAAGCCCTCGATTGCATCACAGTGCACCATGCCTCTGCCCTCACCCCCTTCTGCCACCTGCCTACACCTTGCCGCTAGGTTAGTGATCACCCACGAACTACCGATGCGCTGCGCCGTGCCATCTACCTACCATTGCTAAGAAATTGCAGATCCTGGAAGAACAGCCATGCTCTGCCTAAAGAAATCGCCGGTGGTGCCATGTTCTTGCATCGCCCGTGTGGAAATTGGGAGGAGGCCGAGTTGGCCTTTCTTTTTGCCCTCGTGGGTTCAAAATTAAGCTCACCTTCCATCCTATTTCCGTTAGTGAGTTTAGCTATTGTCATCTTTGTTGATTCGCTCTATGGGGCTGAAGGCCTGCTAGGCTAATTGCATTAGGAAGTCACAGCGGCAGTACTGGATGCCTATCCTGCTAATTGGTGCAAGAGTAGCATGTTCGTATCAAACAAAATCGATTGATTATCAATCTCATGAAGTGGCACGTGTTTGCGTCGATGCTTTTGCTCCCATAACCTAGGTGATGAGTAAGGCAGCACGCACATGGACATCGTGCCCACGTTGCAGCATGCCCTCAATCCTCAAGCGGCCAGCCATCAGTCCAGCACCGACCTGGTCAGCCCCACCCATAATCTTTGTCAAAAGGCATTGTTCGCACACGAACACGTCACCGTGTACCCTCGACGCCGGGGGTGATACACCACAACTCACGTCAAAGGAGACCCACTAGAAGCGCGGGACGCGGGTAATCCGGCGGGCGCTTTTGAGGACCCGAAACCCCACACGCCCGGGAGGGACCCCGTCAGGGCGCGTGGCGGCTATGGGCTGCCCTAGGTCGGCTTGACCGCCCCTAGGGCCTCGAGGTTCGCCGCCCTGCAATGAAGAAAAACAAACAAAGAACAAGGAAGAAGAAGAACTAGGGTTAAGGAGAAAAGATAAAAGGTAAAAAGCGGTAGATGAATTGATCGATTGTGTGTTGCTATTCAATCGGCTGTCACCTCTTACATATATATGAGGCGGCTGGACTTTTCGTACAAGAAAAGGACTCAAATCCCGTCCAAAACATCAAAATATAACCTAACTCGGACTACGAGGGCCGGAACTTCCGGCCAGCCCGGAACTTCCGGGATAAAATTACATAAAGTTGCCCCCTTGCACAGCTCCTGCAGGTCGCATATGGCTTCGGATCACGATGGTCCCGAAAGCAAAGTTGTAGATCTTGCAATGGAGAAAAATTCCTTAGTTGAAAACGTTTTCATCCAAGGTCATCTTGATGTCGAAATGGGCCCTGCAAATCTGCAAATAATGTTAAATTCCAGTTTTCGGGGCGCACCGCGTGCAAACTTTCATTTTAGCCCGGAACCTCTCCGGAAGTTTTGCCCGGAACTTCCAAGGCAGACTTATGCAGCGCACTGTTTTGGCTCTAACTTTTGCATATGAACTCCGATTTAGACGTTTCTTATATCAAAATTGATTGTTTCGACGAGACGAAGACAATCCGTGTAGAAACTTTTCTCATATGAGGCAATCTTGGGGGGCGTAATCAGCCGAATATTGTTCTGAATACAAAATCTGAATACTTCGAACACAACTTCGGCCTTAGAAATGAGACCAGATGGCTATGGCCCAAACATCAAAGTTTCTCCTTTTGACGATACGAAGCTTTCTCACTTTGAACACTTCTCCATTTGAGACCATCTCAATTAAGTTCTTGGCCGTGCCAAAATCTGGTGTCAACACATGCCCCCCTATTTTTCGGCAAACTTGTGTGCCGGAAAATAACTTGCACGATGCTTTTCCTAAGGACGATGTCAACACTCCATCGGCCATTTATATGTTCTTAGGGCGATATTTATATATCGGCCATTGCTTGTGTGAATATTTTGATGCAAGCTTGGGTGAAACTTTCCCAACTTCAATAACAATCCGGTGATAAGGTTCCATAGATCAAAACCATCCTACGAACCATATTGTTCACCCTTTCGCTAGGACTTTGCAGATAATCAATAATAAACTTCCTTCAATCCTTACTTCGCCTGCATAAAAGTTTCATTAGTGGCCGAAGCGGTGGGCTTCAGTTCGGCCTTACCTATGTTGACAAAACCTAGCATCGGCTATTGATAGAAATACAATACACCATGGTTAACATAGTAGCCGGATGCTTGCTGTGCCAACTCTTTCAAATTGTCATGTCTAGATATATGAACAATTTTAAAGCAACCCAAGGTAAATCTTGCATCTAGTCATACCAAAAGATAAACTATAAGTGATTCGTCAAAACATTGATAACCCTTGGATATTTGTTGCACTACTAATAATGAATCACTGGAAGCCTCAATATGTATAGCACCTATAGCAAGGCAAATCTCCAATCCGAATAACAATGCATATTCGGCTTTGATCATTGTGCAAAAATATTTTAAGCGGTATGAGGCTTCACAAACTAGCTCCATATGGAGATAAATAAACAACACCAACACTTTGGCCATTGCTACAAATTGAACCATCAAAATATAATCTCCATAGTACTAGAGAGACAAGGCTAATATCACTTAACTTGTACCTTGTCTCGGTCTCCAATTCAACTAAGGACGATGTTAGAATTCCACACCGGCCATGATCAGATAGTTTCTTAGGATGATAGTTAAGTATCGGCCATTACCATGAGGTCCACGTAGAATTCACCCACCAAACTATGTATAGCCGAAACAAACAAATAAAATAGCAATAAAATATTTCGACCCCTTGTATTAGCAACAAAAATGTAACTAACCAAATGTATAGTGATTTGGTAATACCCTCTCATGATATAGAAAATTATGTTGCATCCATGGATCAAAATAAATCCATGGAGGGTAATTGATCATACCTAGAAATGAATTCCGTGGCAAAGGCATCAATGGCATGGTTAAAAAAATGGATGATGTTCTAACCAAAATTTTTGATGTTGTGATGCACACCTTCAGCTTAATTGTTTGTTGCTTCCATCCTTCTCTTTCTTCAATTTTACCATACTTGTTGCAATAGAAGCATGCACATCATTTTTGTTTCGATTGATCCTCTTGGGAACCCATGCCATGTTCCTCTTTCTCAGCTCTTGTGCACTAAGATTTTGTAATTCCTTCTTTCGCCAATATGATAAGCCGAGTGGGCACCCCGGCTGTGATTTTGTTTGAAGCAGTGGCAATTCTTGTTTTACCTTGTGCACTCTCAACTACTTTTCTTCAGATTTGGCACTCTGATTTTTATCAATTGATTGCTTCACTTCTTTGCCTTTTGTAGCCGATGTCAACACTTTAATTGACTCTTTGTTATTTGAGATCAAATCTGAAGTAGCACACTTACGACCATCTCTTTTCACGCGGTAAACTTGATTTACCACCTGTTTCTTCTTCCTTGAGCTCTGGACCGATTCCTTATGATTGAAACGGTCTTTGACGTGTGATTGTTCAAATGTTGATCATCTTGGAGCTACATAGTATTGGTGAGATGGCCTAGAATAAGATGGAGAATGTCCCCTTGTATGATACCTGTCCCATGATGAATATGTATCTATATGAGCATAGGGAGGCATCCACGACATTGGCATTGGCGGCCCAAAATAAGGATATGAATATGTTGCATTAAAATTATCACTTTACCAATACCAATCCTTATATTTGCGCCTTGGGGGTGATCTTGGTTTCTTTGCATGATTTGACCAATAAGCATTCTTCTCTTCACTCTTCTTTTGATATTTATCCAATAGTTCAGCGAAGGTGATTTTTGATCTCTTACACTTGCACTTATTTCGGCCTTTGTTTTCTTTTGGTTTGCTTTCATCGATCATTGGATTTGCTTGTTGCCCCCCAGTCCTTGGCGTCTCCATTGTAGCTTCGATGGAATTCTTGCCCTCAAGATTATATTCGTTATGCTCTTCAACAACTTCTTTACTTGAAAGCTTGATCCCATCACCTATAGCTTTTACATTCTCTTTAAATGGATCGGCTTGAAGAAGCCGATACAAAAACTTTTTGCCATCAGGACCAATCGGAATAGAGTGGTCATCTCTTGGTGTTTCAACAAACTTCAATCGTCCTTTTTTAATGGCCGATTTAACTATTTGACGAAACATGTTGCAATCCTCAAAATTATGCTTGGACGAATCATGCAACTTACAATACATTCATCCTTGGATTGATGGATTAACATGGTGATCAAGAATTGTAATGTAATTATTTTTCAGCAACAAATCAAATATTTGATCACACATGCTTGAATTGAAGGTATACTTCTTGTTTTCTAGCCGATCTTGCTGTTTGAACGGCTTTGGAGATAAGAAAATGAATGGTTCAGATTTGGAATCTCCCCATTCGGCTATGCATTGTGTTTTCCACTCTATCTCCGATATCTTTGGATAAGATACTATACTTGCATCGGTTTGCTTAGAAGATTTTAACTTTGGCTTTAAATTTCTGAAACGAAAATAGTTAGAACATACATGTCTCAGTTGAGCCAAGTACGAAATAAGCAAAGCTACCCAACTAGATATGAAATTTACATAAAGCAACGAGGAAAGATTTGGCTGTAAAAATAAGTCATTATTGGTCTTTATAAATGGCGCAATTGGTTGACCGATATGTTGCATAACAATTTTATTGCTAACAAGTAAATTACCCTTCTTCATTGGTCTTTCAAAATTACTTATGAGAATATTTCTTATAGATGCATCAATAATGAAGTTGCGACCAAATATGAAAATAGGTAAATTACTCGCTATGCATACCTCTTCAAATACGTTGGGAGAGCATGATGGTGGTGTGACTTGAACAATATCTAGCTCCGTCTTTGGATGACTCTCCAATGCCTTTTCATCATCTTTTTCTTTATTCCGTGCATCATTACCTTGAAGATCCTTATCAGCCGAACTTTGTTCGACTACTTGCTCTTGTGCTTGAGGCTTGTCAATTTCTACGACACGGAACTCATAGGGCAGGAAGTAGGTTCCATTGACTTCAGAAAAATCAAGCATGGTTGTTTTGCTATGCTTTCCATGCCCTTTCTCAATAATGCTTGCCTCTTTGGATTTGATGGACTCCCAATATATACTACTTGATTCGGCTTTTCCAATAACCGAATTTTCTTTGTTACCTGAATCAATAACTTTATCTTTTTTAATTTGCAAGGCTTCTCGCTCTTGTCTAATTTTAGCCCACATCTCAGCTTGGCGAGCTTTAAACTTTTTCATCTCAATTTCCATCCACTCCTCATGAGATTGCCCCCAATACTTTCAGACTTTTCCGGCAATGAGGTGCCGAAACTTTGCAATTGTTTATGGGGTGCACTGGATGGTACAACATTGGGCAACTGCATTATTTGCACAACTCTAGCTTTTACTGCAGCAAAATCATGAGGCTTCCCGCCTTCTATTAGTTCCTTTCGAATGGAGTTGCACAAATCCCAAGAGAATGTAAGCTTGTTCTCAACTACCCAGTCTGGATATGGTTGCCCCCCAATGCTCTTCGACTCTTTCGGCAATGAGATGTTGCTGAAATTCTGTAATTGTGTAGGGGGGACATGATATGCCACGGTAGTAGGTGAAGGCATTTGTGCTCCTGTAGAAGTTTCACTTATTCGGCCATGACCATTAAGGGGCGGAGCCGAATTATGGACATCAACAGTTGCGTATGGTGCCAGAAAAGTAGTAGCATGAGGTGTAGCATATGATGTTTGAGGGTAATTGGCCGAATAACTAGTAGTAGCATGGCCAATTCCCCTATCCACCGGCATGTTTGGATTAACATGTTGCAAATTAGTTGCCGATGAATAAAAAGATGAAACACTATGTTGCATGCCATTGAAAGTTCCTACATGGGGTGTTTCAACTTGATTAACTGAACTCATCATGTTGTTCATCGGCATATAGATTTGTGGGGTTGCCGATGCATGGGAGTTGGGATACATATGTTGCATGTTGCTAAAATTATATAAAGTTGAAGCATGAAGATTATGTTGCATCAGCTCTTGCACATAATTAGATGCATGATTGATAAAGCTAGGGCTAGCCGATACATTATGCTCATTAGATGATCTAGCAACAACATATGCATTATTTGCATCTGCATATGTGAATTGGTTATTCATATTACCTTTGCAGATTGCAAACCCTAGATGACGATCTCTTCGTAGCAAGAACGGGTCGGAGACCGTTCAAAGCTTCGTCCCCAGCGGAGTCGCCAAAAAGTGTGTTCGCACACGAACACGTCACCGTGTACCCTTGACGCCGGGGGTGATGCACCGCAGCCCACGTCGAAGGAGACCCGTCGGAAGCGCGGGACGCAGGCAATCCGGCGGGCGCTTTTGAGGACCCGAAACCCCACACGCCCGGGAGGGACCCCGTCAGGGCGCGTGGCGGCTATGGGCTGCCCTAGGTCGGCCTGACCGCCCCTAGGGCCTCGAGGTTCGCCGCCCTGCAATGAAGAAGAACGAACGAAGAATGAGGAAGAAGAAGAACTAGGGTTAAGGAGAAAAGATAAAAGGTAAAAAGTGGTAGATGAATAGATCGATTGTGTGTTGTTATTCAATCGGCCGTCACCTCTTACATATATATGAGGCGGCTGGACTTTCCGAGGACTCAAATCCCGTCCAAAACATCAAAAGATAACCTAACTCGGACTACGAGGGCCGGAACTTCGGTCAGCCCGGAACTTCCGGGCTAAAATTACATCAAGTTGCCCTCTTGCACAGCTCCTGCAGGTCGCATATGGCTTCGGATCACGATGATCCCAAAAGCAAAGTTGTAGATCTTGCAACGGAGAAAAATTCCTTAGTTGATCATTTTTTCATCCGAGGTCATCCTAATGTCTAAATTGGCCCCGAAAATCTTCAAATAATGTTAAATTCTAGTTTTCGGGGCGCACCGCGTGCAAACTTTCGGTTTAGCCCGGAACCTCTCCGGAAGTTTTGCCCGGAACTTCCGGGGTAGACTTATGCAGCGCACTGTTTGGCTCTAATTTTTGCATACAAACTCTGATTTAGACGTTTCTTATATCAAAATCGATCGTTTCGACTAGACGAAGACAATCCGTGTAGAAACTTTTCTCATATGAGGCCATCTTGGGGACGTAATCCGCCGAATAGTGTTCTGAATACGAAATCTGAATACTTTGAACTCAACTTCGGCCTTAGAAATGAGACTGGATGGCTATGGCCCAAATATCAAAGTTTCTCCTTTTGACGATACGAAGATTTCTCACTTTGAACACTTCTCCATTTGAGGCATTTTTAATTAAGTTCTTGGTCGTGCCAAAATCTGATGTCAACAGGCATCATAAAGAAACACCCTACTTATGTTAATTATTATTTAAAAATTATTTTCTGAAGGTGTTTAAATTCTAGCATTTTTCTAGTTTCACTCACAAACTTTTCATGAAGCAGAGTCTGTGATTTATTTACTTAGTCTGGCCAAATACAGGTACATCGTTGATCATAAATGGACACACATCTTCCCAGAAAAAAAGCAACATCACAAGAAGTCCAACCTCGCGCTTATGAATTTCCATAAACATCAAGAAGAATATAGCAGGTTTAATCCCAGGTTTCATTTTATTATTTTCACCTCATAATTTGATGTCACTTCTGGTTATTGTAGATGTTATGCAGGATTCGAGGTAGGATGAATTACTCTGCTATTGTCAACTTTCTTTTTCATGTGGCATCGTTGTGAGTGTATTAACTCAGTAAGAACATGATCGTCCATTATTTGTTATATATGTTATGTTGTGTCGCCCTTTTCTTCTTCTGAATTTTATATGCTAAGAATTGTTAAATACCTGTTAGGATTGAACTAGATATGTCTGCACCAATTCTAAAAACAAAAATACCCGTTAGGATTGAACTAGATATGTCTGCACCAATTCTAAAAACAAAAAAAAAGATATGTTTGCACCATTGTTAAAGTTGTGTACCAGGGTTGATTTTCTCCGGCTCGGCGATGTTAGTCGCCACAGCTCAACAGGCAACAAGTGCGTCCACCATGGTAACCGCCAACACCGGTATCCAAGATGAAACCCTCCCTGGCGGCGGTGAGGCACATGATGAAGTAGTCGGTGCATGAGTGCCTCTACGAGGCCAACCCGGTGGGCTATAGCTTTGTGACGACGTTTTAGTTGTAGCTTGGAAGCTTTCATCCCTTGCAAAAAAAGCGAAGGTGGTAGACTATATTATTTTTGGGGTCGCGCTAACTGCCACACGTGTGACATGAAGGGAGATGCACCACACATCTCTAATGTAAACAGATTGCCACGTCACCGTATGCATGTATGCAGGAATCTTTTTGGATTTTCAGTTTTTAAAATGTTTTATCTCTTAAACAAAAAATCCGATTGAAAATCCGTTTTCACCATTAAATCTCTCGCGATGAGTCTTCGAAACTAGATCCCATGTTGATATGTTTTGATGAAAAAAAAATTGGATTAAAAGTTGCCATGTCTATTGCATATGAATTGCCATGATGTTTACACTGAAGTTGCCATGATATGTTTCAGCTATTTTCTTCTACATTTAAAAGTAAATTTTGACATTTATAAAACGGGGAATTAAGAAACTAGACTTGCCATGAACCATAAACTAAAATTGCCATGATACATGCACGTAAAATTGCCATGGTTCATACAAAAAATAATTTTCATGGTCAAAGTACTGGAGTTGCCATCATCAAAATACTAAAATTGCCATGATCTACAAACTAAAATTGCCACATGGCAACTTTAGTTTAAGCCCTATGGCAACTGCAGTGTAAACATCGTGGCAACTTCTGGCAAAAAAAAATTCGTCGAAACATATCAACATGGGGTCTAGTTTTAAAGATCTCGTCGAGACGGATTTAGTGGTGAAAACGGATTTTTAGTTCGCTTTTTTATTTAAGAGATACAATATTTTTAAGCCGAAAACCAAAAAAAATTCTGCTGATATCATCTATTCATACGTGACAAAATGAGTGGTGATGAAGGCGTGTGGGCGATGTGCAAACGCCCACACGTGTGGGCGTTAACATTTCCGTAAAATAATTTTCATGGTCAAAGTACTGGAGTTGCCATCATCAAAATACTAAAATTGCCATGATCTACAAACTAAAATTGCCACATGGCAACTTTAGTTTAAGCCCTATGGCAACTGCAGTGTAAACATTGTGGCAACTTCTGGCAAAAAAAATTCGTCGAAACATATCAACATGGGGTCTATTTTTGAAGATCTCGTCGAGACGGATTTAGTGGTGAAAACGAATTTTTAGTTCGCTTTTTTATTTAGGAGATACAACATTTTTAAGCCAAAAACAAAAAAAATTCTGCTGATATCATCTATTCATACGTGACAAAATGAGTGGTGATGGAGGCGTGTGGGCGATGTGCAAACGCCCACACGTGTGGGCGTTAACATTTCCGTATTTTTGTCTTATATAACAAACATCTGTCCATAGATTTCCTAATTGCCGAGTAAAACACTAAATTTTAGGCAACATGTTCCGCAGCAATGCGCGAGGAATCATCTAGTTTATATATGTTTTGTGATCCAAAATTAATAAGCCGCCTCAACAATCATAGCAAAAGCCCATAGGAAGGAATAAAAGAAGAAAATCGGGCCTTGCCTCGGGAAGGAAAGAAAATAAAAAAAAGGAATAAATTCAGCCTCTCCTCAGGAGAAGGAGAATAATTAGAAGAGGAATAAAGTTCGCCTTGCCTTTGGAAGAAAAGGAACTAAAAGACGAATTAAAAGAACTTGCCTCTGAAAGAAAAGGAATTAAAAGAAGAACCGAGTAGTCATGGTGCATCTACGATCAAAATTATACTACAAAGAGATGACAAATATATGTGCGTGTGATACCTTCTCATATGTTGTTGGTGAGTCCCCTAATATATGAAGCTTGGCCGTGCATATTAGTATTCGCAAAAAGATTGGGCGTGAAAAAGTTTTTAATTTTTAGTGTCATTTAAAAAGTCATCTGCCTTTTAAAAAGTATCATCTTTTTGAAATCATTCATGTATCTTAAAATATTGGTGTAGTATTAAGAAAAGTGTTCATGTATTAAAATAATGTTTATATAATTTAAAAATATTCACCATTTTCTAAAAAAATCATGTAATTCTAAAAAGTGTTCACATGCTTAAAAATATATTCGCAATTTTAAAATATCCATGGTCGTCAAAAAATTCCATGTGATTTAAAAAGTGTTTCTGGCTTACAAAAGAATGTTGATGCAATTTAAAAAACAAACATACAATTTTAAGGTGAGTCGGCGTAAGAGGGATGGTGC
The DNA here is from genome assembly GCF_002162155.2 of Triticum dicoccoides. Taxonomy (NCBI): domain Eukaryota; kingdom Viridiplantae; phylum Streptophyta; class Magnoliopsida; order Poales; family Poaceae; genus Triticum; species Triticum dicoccoides. The sequence goes on along the minus strand of NC_041389.1, from coordinate 431,948,021 downwards.
ATGGACTAGGAGTAGGCAGTAGACCGGGAAGGACAGCCATCATGCACAGTTCGACGACATTAGTTTTAAAATTATTAGACATTCACTTTCCATGGCATAGTTCAGTGACACGTGTGATTGCGGTGGCCGAGATCATTACGTTGGGATTGACCATGTTCGGACGCGTTACGCTCAGGTGGACACCGCGACCATGGTCGGTGGAGGCGGGAAGGAGGATATGCCACAACACTCATGAGACGCTATGTTCAAATAGATAACATGGACCTGTGAAGGGCTCTTGAGTCATGCTTATTGTGTTGGGAGTATACGATTTGTTCTCCCGTTGCAACGCACGGGCGACTATGCACAAGTTTTTTTAGACACTCTAACTAAGCACAGCTAACTACGAGTTGTATAGCACCACCTCCCTCTCACTCTCCGGCCCATAAAAAAGCAATATTGGTCTACGAATATTCAAATGGGCCGATTTTGGTGCAGCCCATAAAAGCTATATGTTTTATTGTTTTATATAGATTTTGGATTATTTTTCTGTCATCAATTTGAAATAACTTATCTACAGAAATTTATTTCTCTGTGTTTCACAAAAAAGGAAAAATATTCCCGTGTAAATGCTCATGTGCTCTTATACCGCGACAAATGTCCGTGTGTTACAGGAAAAATGTTCGCACACATAAAATTTAAATTTAAATGTTCATATATCTCGAAAATAGATGTACTTTTTAAAATAATATTAATTTTAAAAACTGCTCATCTATGTCGTAAAAGATATTAGTGGAATTTATGCTAGAGAATATAAAAGAAATTAAAATTGTGAAAAGGGAAGGTGCAAGAAAAAGGGGGGAAATAATAAAAGTAAACAAACAGAAAAAGTAAAAGAAGAAAAAGGAAACAAAGAAAAGATCTTGAAACTAGATGCCGAAAACAAACAGAAAAATCGCCTAAAACACAATGTGAAAAAACCACCATAAAAACCGTGGAGAAAATTCATGAACCTCGGTCTTACCCCACTTTTAGTCGCAACGCGCCAGGACGCCTTTAGGCGATTCACATTTCTTACACCTTGAAATTACATATCCACAATACCTTACTTAGTTTTGGTGATATATGACAAAACCACATGAGCAGACTAGTGATTTCAATAAGTTTATTAGCGGTATTTTGTATTTGAAGAATGAACACCAAGAAGAAGATGTCCTCTAGGAGACTTTATTGTAATTCTTAGTTGTAAGAGTTAGTACATAGGTTCTTAGATTTTGCATCTAAAGGACTATAGATGTAATAGTAGTTGAGATAAAGTTTTTCTTTCGAATAAGTTGTTGAGTTAAAGTTACAATTGTTTCTTTAAAAAATGATCTGTAATGCCTGGAAATTATGCATTAATTCTTCCACATTGCTTTTTCAGCCAAGAAATTTCTCTTTATTTGTTTCGGGCCGAAGTCTGGCATTATTCCAACGATTTGTTGTGGTCCGAAATTTTTTTGCCCGTCTAGATTTTCTTTCCTACTTAAAAGAACATAAGGTTGTGTCGTCTGCCCATTATTACTCCAACTTCTCCCCTCCCCGCCCTGCTCTGTTTTTATTAAAAATCTTTCGTTCCACCTCTAGTTTTTTCATTGGTTTTCACTGAAAACTGCATCAACTGCCTCATCTCATATTGATGTACCAAACAAAATTTAATTTTCCTTGGTAAAACAATAAATGCTTACTAAATAACATACAATTTTTTACACAATAACATTAATGCAAGTAAACCATCAATTAACTTAGTATAATATTTATCTCCCGTTGTAACACATGAGCAAATATGTACATTTATTTTTAAAATGTACATGCGCTGTGTCAAGAAACTCAAGTCGTCAATTGCACTTGGAATTTACTACAAAAAACATGTAGTTCATTGTTGCCTATCCAATCAACCAGACTGTAACAGGAAGGAGAGATTCCTCTGGGCAACAAGAGAGAAACCTTTTTTTTTCTGAAAAAACTTTCAATCTATTCATCTTCAATCACGATAGTACAACGGACTTTAGAAATAATAAAAAATTATATTCAGATCCGTAGACCACCTAGCGGCGACTACAAGCACTGAAGCGAGCCGAAGGCGTGCCGCTGTCATCGCCCCTCCCTTGTCGGAACCAGACAAACCTTGTTGTAATAGACAGTCAGAAAGTCGTCGTGCTAGGGCCACATAGAACCAAAGCACCAGAACAACAACCGCTGCGGATGAAGAGTGTAGATTAAAAGGATCCAACCTGAAGACACACGAACGAACACCAACGACAAACAGATTCGACCAAATCCACCAAAGACAGATCCGCCGGAGACACATCTTCACATGCCCACCGATGATGCTAGACGCATCATCGAAATGGGGGCTAAGCGGGAAGACCTTTATTCCATCTTCAAGGAGTCGCCTCCGTCTCGCTTTCTTGAATAGGACACAAACCCAAACAAAGCTTGAAAAAAAAAATCTAAAAACGGAGCCCTTCCACCGGTAAGGACCGACATCAACTCCGCTTCCATAGCCCTAAGGCCACCGGAGACGGGACGGACCGACGCTGCCGCCGGCGGGAGGCAAAGGACCCTACCTTTTTGAGATGTGGCGGCTGGCTAGGTCGCGTGTGCCGTTAATTAGCTAGTAGACCGTGCGAAGATAACAAGAGAGAAACGTTGGATGTGATCCTCTCAAGACTCGAATCAAAAGAAAAGAAAAGTTTGGGTGCGATAGACACCCTGTAGGTTGTAGCCAAAGTAAGTAGAAAACGAAGGGTGAGACCGTCAAAAAGAAAAGAAAAGAAAACGAAGGGTGCCATGCATGCTCCTGTTTCGAAAACATAGAAGCTTTTTCTAGTGAAAGCTCTTGACCAACTTTTGCACCACACGCGCAAATGCATCTAGACCGTTTCCCAGTGGCGCGCACACACACCTAAATATTTAGAACAGACAGCACGCGGACCGGGTGATGCTTCACATCACACTTGGCAAAGACAGCGGAAGTGAGATGCCAGCGAGCGTAAGGGCGACTGCACCTGGATTAGATGCATTATAGTTACCATCAGTCCAACCAAGATCTAGTTTTACATATTGTAATTGATTTTGATGGGAAAATATGACGGAAGTTTCTCTGTTCCTTCAAGGAATTCATGTAGCAAGAATTAAAATAAGATATATGCTTAAAACTCTCATGGACTCAAAATATACATGAAGCCATGGGTTATTTAGAATACAAAAACTCTCATGAACTTAATTTGTAAGGTACTGTTTTTCTATCGATGGACCGAGATTGGTCATGGTTCCCTGGAGTTTACGTCCTTTGACTATTGAATTATGAATGTTCTTCCCGCAATTTTTTTTTGAGAATGTTCAAAATGAGAACTGGTATGCTATTTGTATGTGTATGCGCCGATGCACGTTTTTTTAAAGGAGGTTAAACCTTCGGCCTCTGCATCAATTGATCATACGGTCATCTTTGTTAACTATTTCACGAAGGTCCAGTAAAAACATACATTAAGCCACCCGAAGTCACCACTCACACTTATAATTTGATAATGTGGAGTGCTCTCACTCCTTATATCTATAATCGATGTCGTCGCCGACCCATCCATCTAACGACTCGGAACCAACAACCGGTGCAACAGACCTAAAACGTACACCACATGTACACGTTCTAGAAGTCGTCATCATCATCGAACCGATGTCCCATCTTCAGGAGAAAAATCCGCATCATCCTTGCCAGTCCGGCCATCCGTCGACGCCATCACGGTGCCCAACGACTCTACCACCCTGCGTTCGTCCATCCCAACACGGAGACTCTGGAAGATCTCTCGTGCGTAGCACCTGCAGACCAGGCATGACACAACATAGCACCTGTCGGTCAAGCATGACTTGACATCTCCACTTAAGCTCCATTCAAGATGAAGCCGCTCCACCTCTTGCCTCGGTCTTCCAACGCTGATCCACAAACGATGCTCCCAAGAGAGAAACGACACTGTAGTGCCGCTTCGTTCGACCTGGAACACCAGATCCTAGGGTTTCCCCCAGAGCAGCACGAGTGGGTCGGCAGTAGTTATACGATGATGTCTTCATCAAGGTAACGGCGCAAAACGCCGCCATCGCCTGCCGTCGGCTCGGTTTTCAACGGCAACTATGTCTCCCCAACTCGCAGCCGGGACTAGATGATGGATCTCGAGATCCGACCACCCAGCCTCTGACCGGACACCTCTGATGGAGAAGATGACCACCACTGCCTGCTGCACGGTCAGAACATATCTGATCGGAGATGCCGTCGATCAGTCCACCAGGCCCTCGACGCTGCCGCCGATCCAAAGCCGATGAGGCGTCGCCGCAACATAGACCGCATCGCGCCGCCGCATGCAATCGCCCGTGACCGGGCAGCCCAACGCGCCTGCATCCGCCGTCGCCCAAGGCAGGGCCGGCCACGGCCGCCGTCACCGCAGCCATCGCCACCGCTTTGCTAGATCGGCCGCGCCTCCACGCGCATAGGGGCCCCATAACATCCCTGAGACGCGGGAGCGAGGAGAACCCCCGCCACCACCGTCGGCCTCCAGGCAGTCCGGGGCATCCTCCGGCGGTGGCAGGAGGAAGGGAGGGAGGTGTTTTTGGCCCCGGCGGCGGCTAGGTTTGGGATACTGCCCGAGTCGCTCGAGCGGGGGCAACGCGGGGGTCGGGTCCATGATTAGACGTGAGCATAATGCGCTGCTGCACGTACAAGCAGTGAGAACAATATTTCTGTATGCGTTGACGTATTGAATACACACTGATGCATATCAATTTTGGGCTCTTATGTTATGCATGTCAACTGTTTTCTTTGGGCAAAGAGTGCCTTTTATATATTCATCAATAACCCTATACAAAGTACAAACAAAAACCTCCGAAAAGAGAGGTTGATGTTCTCTAATGCAAGTGTACAAGGACATAGAAGTAGCAGATCACGATTCTTGCAAAGAAAGGAGCATTTGGGGCACATTGATCCCTATAGGATGCCTCAGGCATAAGCCACTTTGTCGGAGCTTCTAAAAGTACAGAAGACATGATTTGATCATCGGCTCGATGCTATGAAAAACCCGATGCACAAAGCATTGTTTCTCTCGGCTTACAGAACTGTAAAAATTCCCGGAATTTCTCAATAGCGCTAAAAACAGTTTCGCTAAGTCTCAGTCAACTGAACTTTGTTAAGTCTTAGTCGATGCTATATCTGTGAGATCTTACATTAAGATCTGTGCAAAAAAAAAAAACAGTTTTTTTTTCTCTCCTGCGTATTATATCACTTGACTGAGATCTATCCACACCCATCGTAAAACTCTTGAACTGTTATCACGCACTCGACGCACGATGTGTTAGTACATACACATAGTACAATTCTTTGAGCCTTTCTGATCTCGCATAGCGCTGGACTGTTCGGGCCACACCTACAGAAGGCGATCGAGCAGTGTTACCGTCCGACAAAGCGAAGGGCCACATGGTCCGGTTCAGGTCTTGGGCGGCTGCCCCGCCGAGGGACATGCAACGAGGGGTGGCTGCGTGCTGCTGCCTGAGAGGATCATCGCGCCTTCGACCGGTCGCTACTGTGGTTCTAGGTGCGCGGCATTCAATGGCTGGCTGGGCAGACATGCGTGGTGCCGGCCGCCGGGCGCTGATCACGATTGCCGGTGACGGGTACCGACGGTTGGTACTTGTACGCGCTAACACGCATCTATGGCGGAGGGTCCGGCGCTTGGGCGGCGGCCACCATGGTCCTACCCCTCTGCTCCGACGGTCGCCGGGTCGCCGCCACTTCCGTCGGGGATCTGACCTTGTCGCTCTTCCGGGGGGAGTCGTGACCTCGCCGCCGCTTTCGGTGCCTTTCTTTATTTCCTTCCAGAGCGGTTCGAGGTGTTTTTCCTTTTTTTAGAGCAACGCGTGCTGTTTTTACACGAAGACGCGCGGCTGTTTTGGCGCGAGCACGCCGCTCAATTGCTCTCTTTTCGCGCCAGGAATCTTTCCAAGAGGTCGGAGCTCAGGCGTAAAATCCTCTGAAAAAGGCGTCTTGAAAACCCAACCCTAAGGAATTTTGAAAACGCAATCCTGTGATCCAAACGCATTCCGTAGGGAACAATCCCGAGGTCTACAATCCTGTGAAAATCCTATGAAAATCCTTCAATCCAAAGAAGGCCTAAATGGTAAGCTCTCTCTAAAGACCGGCATGACATGATTGCTAGGTCCACAATGGCTAGGTCAAACCGTCAAGTTTGTTTGCACATGGATATATAGTACTCGGGTCCATATAGCTGCAAGACGAGATCGATAGGAATCTCAATACGTCGCATATGTTACAAGTCCCTTCCTTTTTTTGTTATATATATCCCACCAATCTTTAGTTATCTCATTGGTCCTGTACTATTCATTGGCTCAAAGGGATATATACCTTCCTAGAATCCTAGCTAGTCCACTTCCGTGGGGTGGTTAAGGTGCATGCATCCTGCCCAACATTTTGTTTCTTGAGGGCAGCAGCATCCACCAGCCTTCCTTCCGCTCCCAAACATTTCCGATGAGGGTTGGTGCGCGGGCCCAAATCAAGGCCGGCCCCCACAAGATCGATCACAAATTCAAGCTTAAAGCAAGGCATTATTTGGGTTTGGGTGGAGAAAACCATTGCTGCCGTGCAAAAGCCTACATACACACAGAATTGCTCACATGTTAAATGTACAAGTCATCCAAACCACACACCCCAAACCAGACAACCATGGATCACAAGCACTCGACGGGACCGATGCGACGCCTTCTTGTTCCCCTGCATGACATGTTCCTATCTACGTGAACCTTCAGCGACTCGTACATCACACCAAATATACAAATACATTCTGCTTGCGCTACCGGTCTAAGTACATGTCATGGAGAAACGGGGACACACGGACGGAGACGTACGGATGGGCCGGGGGACACGGACGATACGGACAAGGCGAGGAGATCCTACACGCGCCACGCCCCTACTGGTCCGGTCACGCACGTGGCACGTCCTCGTTGGTCGTGCAAGTAGCGGCCATGACCGAAGAAAATGCAATAAAAAATAGAAAAAAATAAATGGAAAAGGGGCGTGGAAAGATCGATCAACGGATCAAGCATGACGGGAAAGCGAGGTCCGAGGCGGATCGAGCCAAGGTTGGTTGGTTGGGAGGGAGGAGATACGGCGCCGGATTGGCCTACGTTGGTGGTGCCGCTGTTTTTCCTCGTTCGATCCCAACACCGGCCAAGGGGGGATGCACAGGATCCCGCGCAAATCTCTCCTCCGGAGCGCGCGGGCCCGCGGCTCCTCCCCGCGCGACGCGTGTCCACGACGACGCGACGCGCCGGCCCGGACTTTCGCGGCGACGGCGACATGGCGCGGATCCGGGGCGCCCCCCGGCATCGATTCCCCTAATGTGGCAGCGATCCGGTGAGCGCTGCGCGTGTGAAATGTTACCAGTGGTTTATCCGAGCTCGATCAGTCGCATACATCTGGCTCTGTTCTTCTCGCTGTCTCGGTCGGTCAGCCGGGAGGCTGAGAGTGAGAGCGGCCTCGATCGAGCTAGCTGTTGCTGAATTGCCGTCGTCGCCGACAGCCAACACTGGAGCAGCTCTGGAAGCAGTCAAACCGCGTGTAAACTTTGTGTGGGTCACGTCACGGAGCAGCGGCAACTTCCCTCTCGGCTAGCACATTGCCACGTGGCGGCCGAAAAAGACGTGGATATATTCTATAGATTTGTAGCATCTCTTTAGGACGAGGCTAATCAGTGAGCTAGCATCCGCGAAGTCGATTTTCTCTCGAGTGGAGTCGCTGCCTTGTTAATTTCATCGTACGTGAACCAAATCTGCTTTATATTTGGACCTTTTCCGCCCCCGTCACTTTCTTACTTACCTACGTACTGCTTAACCGTTGTTCATTTCTGTGATTTCACCGTCAGTTATTTTGGGAACATTTTATCGTTCGTGTTATTCGTTTACCATGCATGCATACCCATGCAGAGTAGAGATGGGTGTGCCATGTGTGTACTGTACCATCTCATTTGGACTTCTATTTTCGATCGCGTGGGTAGAACGACATCAATTGCCATGAAAAGGACATGACTAGGTTCCGACTCGCTAGACACGGGATTTATGGCGAAGATTATAGATCCGGTGGTCCTGGAACCAGGTTTACTGTGACTGAACCCACAAACCTACACGCATGGGTGCAATTCACTGTTCTGTTCAACGGAGTTACTATCCAACATCGCTGATGAGATCATGCATCTCCGTGGCAACTCTGTTTCAGATTCTGTTCCTAGAGTGACTTCAATGGGTTGTTTCTCGGGAAGTAGTAACTTCTACTCCCTCTGTTTCATAATTCTTGTTGTGGTAGAGCTTACAAACATTATGGAACGAAGGGAGTACCAATAAAGCTTTGGCTGTTAGAGCATGGTTAATAGTATAGCCAACTGGTGATATATGATGTTGTCATGTCATATACAGTCATCACTTATAATCACTCATACAATAGGGTTCGCTGTAAGAGTACTATTTTTTTTCACCTTCTCTCTATCTTTTCATATTTAGTTAGGCTCTTGCATTAGAGGCCACTTCCATCATTTTTTCATGTTTCTCTTGTTCACATAGGCAAAAATGCCATGTAAGCGGGCTATAAGCCCATTATTATACTTGCTCTTACAAAGAGTTTAAGCCTCAATCAAAACGCGCGCCTGAACAAATTTTTTTTAGGGCCAAGCTCAAACTTTCCTCTAGGACGTCCTTAATTAATTAGTTGAGACTAATATATAATTTGCGGGAGGTTAAGACTAATAGACTAGGGCAGAATGCAACCAGAGAACATCAATTATTGATCATCACAAAGCATACGATCGTGATCAGCAACAGATATCTCAATGCTTATACTATATGTTTTTTTCTTAAAAAATGCTTATACTATATTCCATGTTCCAACCATGTGATGCTTCTAGGAATACCGGTCCATGCAATGCACGATGGACCACGCACTGGCATACCGAACACAAACGGCAGGTCGATCCATGGCGATGGCCATGGCGGGCGCTCGACCGGCTGGACCATCCATCCATGCATGAACCCACTGGGGCTCGACCGGCCATAACTCCGCAACGGTTTCGAAACAACAACAACCACTACTCGATCTAGCAGGTCGATCGATCAGGCGGCCCCCAAACTGTTGGCTTGGCCCCGTATTCAAAGCCGGCGTGGACGTACGTACAGACACTGCCACATGCGGAAAGCACGCGACGACAGAAGCGGTTGTGCTTGTGCATGCACACCTGACCCTGCCGGCCGGAATCGTCCATGGACGATCGCATGGTTCACCGTTTACCGTTGCCGCTTGCCAAAGTTAACCTGCGTGCCTTCCGCTTGCTTCGCGGGTGAGTCACGTAGCTAGGCCCTGCGTGCGTACGGACGGCCGGCCGGCACCCGGCCGGCAGTGCTACGGAGCAGCGGTCAATTAGCTACTTATTACGTACCCCATGTCCTGCTTGTGCATGCAGCGTGCGAACGGCCGGCGAGCAGAGGTACGTGCGAGGTAGCCGACGGCCTGACGACATGGGATCAGCAAAGGCACCGCCCGGTTACTGACATTTTCTTGAGGCGAACCTCTGCGTAGTATATTTCTTTACGGAGGGAGTACTGCGTAGTACTGCCATTGCCATTGATGAACGGTCAACTTTCTAGACTAGTCAGGTCGATCGGCTGTGCCGTACGTATGTGGTACTACTAAATGTAGCGAACGAGAGAAAAGACAATGGGTATTGTTCATTCAGATGCATGCATGCATGCATGCACGCCAACGAATTTTTAGGATCACACTGTTGTGCATGAAAAATACTGCATTGATAAGGTGAAAAAGTGTACATCCCTAGTGGTAGTAGTAGTACGCATGGACGGGCTTGCGAGTCCAAAAAAAGCTTGGAGCAAACCACGTACGAGCTAGCTAGCATGCGGTAACAACGACAATAAATGTAACTAGAAGGTTCCTACTACACATCTTTACACACATGCATGCATGTGGCCATGCACACAGCCGCACAGAGCTACAGAAATCATCCGAGGAACTCCAAAAGCGATCGAGGACGACGAGCTGGTGCGCGCGGCGCGGGCCGGCGACAGAAACGGAAGGATTATTGAATCACTATCATGGTAGCTGAAGCGTCGACGAGCCGTGCTGATGAGGATGGGCTACCACGGCGCGTGCTGAAGGGCGGGGTAGGCGAAGGCAGCGGCACGGTGGGCGGCCGCGCCGGTGGCGGCGGCGGCGAGCTCGAGCGACTGCACCTGGGACTTGAGGAACTTGACGTAGTGGATGGCCTCGTCGAGCATGGAGGCGGTGTCCATCTTGGTGCCGCCGGGGACGAGGCGCTGCAGGACGCGGATCCGCTCGCTGATGCGCTCCCGCCGCAGCCTCGCCGCCACGCTCTGCGGGTCCTTGGAGGTCCGCACGTTGCGGCGCTTCGGCGGGCGCACCGCCTCCGGGTCGACCTCCACCGGCTGCAGCGCCGCGATGTGGAAGATCATCTCCCGCATCGCGTCCGAAGACGACGGGGACGAGTACCCCTGCGGCGTGCCGCCGGCGCCATCGAAGACGGCGGCGCCCGGGGACACCACGTACTCCTGGTGCACGCCGCCGGTGCCGGCGTACCCCGCCGCGGCGGCCTGGGTCTGCAGGTCCTGATGGTAAAAATAGCTGGCGTCGGCGGTCGCGCAGGTCGTCGACACGTGCGGCGGAGGCGAGAGGCTTTGCGAGGGGGTCTGCACGGGCGATATCGGCGGCGACGTCTCCCCCATCATCATCGACTGGTCGTTGAGCGCCTGCTCCAGCTGAAGCATGGTGTTCATCAGCGCGAGCTGCGCCTCCGGGCTGGAGCTCATCAGCAGGTCAAAGTCCATGGATGATCACTCAAACGATCTAGAGCTTGCTCTCAGTGAGACGTGTGTGTTGCTGCTGCTGCAAAGGACCGGACTACGAGCTCGCTCGACTCGAGCTTGCTGGCTAGTGGCTGTTTGAGGAAGGTTTTGCTGGCTGTGCTGTTGCCAAACCGCAAGTGGAGGCACCTATTTATAGGCAGATCGGCAGAGGAGGAGCCGGGACCGTAGGGCCGTTGCGGTTTGGAGTGGACTGGCTGGGGCAATGTGATGCTGCTTCCTCTGTAGCATCAGCGATTCAGCGCACACTAGCAGCTAGCGATCTCTTCTTTTCAATTATTTCCTCCTTTCTAGTATTTTTTAAGTTTTATTTCTGTATACGTTCTTTCCTTTTGCCTTCCCGCTCCTTCCTCGAAACTGGAATTACACTCCCGTGCACTGCGCCGATGTACAGATAAACTTTCGCTTTCGTCGAGAGGGACGTCTCTATAAAATGTCTCACATAACACGGATCAGCCGAAATCTCCAGAATTAAGAATGCCGACGACTGCTTTGGCCGTCGAATTAAGCTTTTCCTCACCTGATTAGGCTAGCGGCGGGTCGGTCAGTTCACCTCGGCCTGACACGTGGATTATGTGGGCGGTCGCTTTTGCTGTCCAAGGACCCGCAGTCAGTGGAGCACTCTGTAGTGTAGCTGGCTTCGAAAAGGAAAAGATGCAGTGGAGCATAGCGTATCGCCCTCCACGTCGGACTGATGAAGGTCATGTGCGATGAACCGCGCGTGGGTGATCTTTTTTTCTCTACGATCACGCGGAAGGTGATCTGGTTGACAAGATAAGCTGACGAGATTCAGAAATACTAGTCGGTATTTTAGTTCCCACCGTAGATTATTCTTCCTACGTGATACTTATACGTAGTACTAGACATTGAGTACTGTATAAAATATGTAGGATATATGTCGCAGATAAAAAAAACGACTTGTATATATAGCTAATCTTACATATTTCCTAAATACAAGTCTTTGGAGAGATTTCACTATAGACCACATACAGAGTAAAACAAGTGAATCTACACTCTAAAATGCATCTATATACATTCATATGTGGTTCATAATGAAATCTCTATAAAGACTTATACTCTCTCCGCCCCATAATATAAGAACGTTTTTGACACTACGGGACGGAGGGAGTATTTAGGAATGAATGGAGTACTAGCGAGTAAATCCGGTACGTTCAGACCTTTCCATCGTGCGCGCGCAATTTAGTTACCAAGTCGTAGTAGATTGAGCGGGGGTGAGGTACGGAACAAGCCACCGTGGAGTAAAGCGAGCGTACACGGCGGGTTGCCATCGGCTCCCAACACGGTCAACGGGCTCAAGGGCGTTGGTCAGTTGGTTGGTTGGCGTTTGGTACTCTCTTATAAATGACCCGGACCCGCCCGTGCTTGGCCGTATACGATCCGACCGCGCGTAGCACCCCACGTGTCGGTGATCCACGGGACTACAAACAAGGCTCCGTTCACTTGCCTTTACGCGAGCGTCAACCGCGTCATGACGCGATTATTTACCGACGCATGAAAATTGTTACGTCAAAAACCGTTACAACTTGGAGAAAGATGACTGAGTGCTTAATGTCCGCCAAATTTCAGAGCATTTGAATTTCTGGATAGCCCTAGGCAAAAACGACAAATTTGAGGTCTATGAAAAAATTAACTGTTTGCGCACTGTTCGGTACCGATTTTTTTTACTGAGAGCTATTTAGATATCCAAATAATTTGAAATTTGGCACGTACCTCACGCACTCAATCATCTTACATGAAAAAAGGGATTTTCTTGTTTGAATTTACTGTTCACCGGGTGCAGATGAGCCGGACAAAGAATTAGATATTCATAACATAATGATGTTTTTTCTATGTATTTTTTGCTGCATAGTTCTCTGCAAAGTTTATACGGGTTGGATGGCCAATTCCCGTATACGTGTCCACAGACCAATGTGTGTCCATTTTAAGGATCTGCGCTGGAGATACCTTACAAACACGCCCATACGAAGAGGTAAAATTACAATCAAAGTATTCAGGGTGCTAAAGTCTTCCTCCTCTACGTGTACATGCCCACAGACCAATGTGCGCTGTGAGCAAAGATGGTGCCGCTTATGGGCCCCCTCCCTCCGGTCCTTAGGATCCATGCCACGCCCCTCGGCGAGTCCCTCCCCCACCTGGTCTACATTGCATCCCTCCTCGAGCTGCGACGTCATGGCCCGGCATGTGTGGCGACTTTTGTCGCGAGCCCTGTAGGTCGTACAGAGAAAAGCAGGTGCGCCTCTCCTCTGATCTGCGGTGAAATCACTGAACTCCTCTTCAGATCTTTCTGGTTGTCTCCGGCATGCACAAACGAGAACCAAATTGGGCAAAACGCATATTTGACCTGTGGACGAAATCAAATCAAGATCTGAACTGCTTTTGTAAAAAGTTCATAAATAGACCGTTTTGTGTGGCGCCTGACACCCGGGCGCTGCACTCCACTATGCAGCGCCTTTGCCTTGGGCGTCGCACAACTGGCCAGCGTGGTAGCCCGGGGCCAGGTGCGGCCCCACAGCCAGTCGTGCAGCCCCTAAGAGCTAGGCACCACACAGTGTAATGTGCAGCACCCAGCGCTTAAGCGCTGCACATTGACTTAAACCGCATCGGCTTAGCCCTCCCTAGGCAGGTCTTCCCTCTCTCAAGGCAGTTGCTCTCTGTAACAGAGGGGTGTGGCGGCGCCCCCTTCGACCCCCTCCCACCCTCTCAGATCTGGAGATTTGAGCTGTGGATTCGATCTCCAATCCCTCCTACTAGGTAAACTCATCTGTTCCCTCTATTTTCCTCCGTAAATTCGTTGCCATTTAGAGATTTGTCCAAGATTGGGTGGAACCCTTGATTTTCTTGGTTTGGATCTTTATTAATCCAAGATTGGGTGTTGTGATTTAGGATGTGTTAGTCATAGTGGTACTACCCTAGTATTGGTCATTAGTTCACAATATATGATTCTTGTTAGTGAATCCCTAGATTGTTTATTTTTTTAGATATATATGAGATGCCTAGTTTTGTAGATAATTATGAGATGTTGAGTTTTGTAGGTATATATGAGATGTTGAGTTTTTGTAGATATATATGAGATGTTGAGTTTATTTGAAATATGAGATGTTGAGATGAACACATATGACACAGGAGATATATATGATAATTTTTCAAATGAGTATTTTGAATCATTATTCATTGTGTGAGAAGGAAATGTTGAGATTCATATAGATGAATACATATGAGATGTTTAGATGAACACATATGAGATATTTGAGATGAAATCATATATGTTTATTGTTTGATCTTTGTAAGGATGGTTTGGCTTCTCGATGATGCGTATAACACACGACACCGGGCCTACATGATGCACGAGAAGGGGATGGTAATAATGAGTAATCTAAATATTTTGCAAATTTTCCTTTAGTTGAAATTGACATGCACTAAGATTTGTCATTACTTGTTTTTTGCAGAAGCTTGAACCTCTGAAGATTCGGTCTCACGGGGTCTCTGGTCCTGCCATGCCCTACGATGAGTGGTACACACCGTACATCCAGCAGGCAGGACTCCTCCCATGGATTCAGTTGGTCAGCCGGTCCACGCCGAACCTCAACGCTCCACTTGTGTCCTCTCTTGTTGATCGGTGGAAGCCGGAGACACATAGTTTCCATCTTCAGACTGGGAGATGAATGTGACGCTCCAGGATGTCTCCTTGATCACCGGTCTTCCTATCGACGGGAGGCCTCTCTGTATGAGCATCGATTCTGATGGGTGGCGCCAGCAGATGACTGCTCTTGTCGGTATGGCTCGTACCGAGGCTGAGGCTGATGTAGAGGAGGGAGGAGAGAAGAAGAAGAAGGAAAGGAAAGCAGCCGAAGCTGCTTTCACGAGAATTTAAAGCAACTTTGCGCATTGCCCTGCGGATGCCAGTGATGATGTGATCCAGACACATGCTCGTGTCTATATGTGGTACGTTGTCTCGAGGACTTTGTTTCCTAACTCCACAGCCAAGAACGCTCCATGGATGTGGCTGAAGGCGTTGACCGTCTTCGATAGCAGATGGAGCTGGGGTTCAACGACTCTTGCCTACTTGTACCGACAGGTAGTTGATTTTTTTTGTTATCAACTCATTTCTTCATTAGCAATGCAACCTTGCTGTCAAGTTAACATTGTTTTCTTTGATATGCAGTTGGATGATGTGTGTTGTAGGATCACAGATGGTGCATGCATTGGTGGTAATATGCTTCTACTTTTTGTATGGAGTTGGGAGCGTGTGCTTGTTGGACGCCTGAAGAGCGTCAAGTTTAATTCTTGGGATGAAGATGACGAATTATGGCGCCCCACTTGGGCTTACAAGTGGGATGTGGCATCCGAGATGATGAACAATGTCAATATCATGTACCAAAAGTACATCGCTGAGTTGGACACGATTACGCCTGAGCAGGTAACGAGGACATTACATCATTCATTTCTCATGCTTGCCTGAAAACTTGTCATCAATGTTGTGTTGTTATCATATTTTATAGGTGGAATGGCAGCCATATGGCGCCAATGACACAGTAGGGTTCACCGACGAGTTTGTCATCAACCCGATGTGCTTGCGGGATAGGGATCTTTGGCTTATGCGGTGCCCAATGATATGCAACTAGGCAGTTGAGTTTCATTTGCCACATCGTGTGTTTTGTCAGTTTGGTCTGTTCCAGCCTCACCCGCCGGAATGGGTGGACACGGACAAAGCACTTTATAGGTGAGAGAGCATGAACTGTATTGACTAAGCATCGCCAATCCTCTTGAATGTGCTAATGTTTGGGTTTCTACCATGCAGGTTGGACAGGAGAGAGCAACGGAAGATAAAGGACTGGGACAAGCATCATGCATCGTACATTACCCGGTTCCAGCTTAGTGTGGAGCAAGCTCGTAACAGTGCACACGCCCAGCTTTGTGAGCATAACTCACTTGCTTTCGATAACTACCTACGATGGTTTCTTGAAAATGCTCGAGTTGAGATATGCCCGCCGACATACAATGAAGATATTCTTGAAGATACCGCAAACTTTGAGGATCTATCAAAGCACCAGTACAACAAAACTGTCAGGGAAGGGGTAGGAGTCCCTGTTGTTCCGATGATTAACTATGTGGTGAAGTGTTCCCTTCTTTACTTTCCCGTTGGCCGTATTACACATGTTTGAATGGCTAACGTGTTACTTTGTTCTCATTCGCAGCACAACCAGATCAAGAAAGCAGCTAACGAAAGCCAGTCTATTCTGGAGATGACACCGGTTGGAGAAGGCAATGATGATGGTTCACTACAAGCATTTCTCAAGGTACATAACGCACTCAGGTGTCCATGTCACATATGTTGCGGAGTTTGGTATCTTATGAAGGAAATATGCCCTAGATGTTGGAAATATGCCCTAGAGGCAATAATAAAAGGATTATTATTATATTTCTTTGTTCATGATAGTTGTCTTTTATTCATGCTATAATTGTATTATCCGGAAATCGTAATACACGTGTGAATACTTAGACCACAACATGTCCCTAGTGAGCCTCTAGTTGACTAGCTCGTTGATCAATAGATAGTCATGGTTTCCTGACTATGGACATTGGATGTCATTGATAAGGGATCACATCATTAGGAGAATGATGTGATGGACAAGACCCAATCCTAAGCATAGCACAAGATCGTGTAGTTCGTTTTGCTAGAGCTTTTTCCAATGTCAAGTATCTCTTCCTTAGACCATGAGATCGTGTAACTCCCGGATACCGTAGGAGTGCTTTGGGTGTACCAAACGTCACAACATAACTGGGTGACTATAAAGGTATACTACGGGTATCTCCAAAAGTGTCTGTTGGGTTGACACGGATCGAGACTGGGATTTGTCACTCCATATTACGGAGAGGTATCATTGGGCCCACTCGGTAGTGCATCATCATGAGCTCAAAGTGACCAAGTGTCTGGTCACGGGATCATGCATTACGGTACGAGTAAAGTGACTTACCAGTAATGATATTGAACGAGGTATTGGGATACCGACGATCGAATCTCGGGCAAGTAACGTACCGATTGACAAAGGGAATTGAATACGGGATTGATTGAATCCTCGACATCGTGGTTCATCCGATGAGATCATGGAGGAGTATGTGGGAGCCAACATGGGTATCCAGATCCCGCTGTTGGTTATTGACCGGAGAGGCGTCTCGGTCATGTCTGCATATCTCCCGAACCCATAGGGTCTACACACTTAAGGTTCGGTGACGCTAGGGTTGTAGAGATATGAGTATGCAGTAACCCGAAAGTTGTTCGGAGTCCCAGATGAGATCCCGGACGTCACGAGGAGTTCCGGAATGGTCCGGAGGTGAAGAATTATATATAGGAAGTCAGGTTTCGGCCATCGGGAAAGTTTCGGGGGTCACCGGTATTGTACCGGGACCACCGGAAGGGTCCCGAGGGTCCACCGGGTGGGGCCACCTATCCCGGAGGGCCCCATGGGCTGAAGTGGTGTGGGAACCAGACCCTGGTGGGCTGGTGCGCCCCACCCAAGGGCCCAAGGCGCCTAGGGTTGGAAACCCTAGGGGGCCGTTGCCCCCCCCCCCGAGGGGGCATGCGCCCCCTGGTTGGAAACCCTAAGGGGACCGTTGCCCCCCGAGGGGGCATGCGCCCCCCTGGTTGGAAACCCTAATGGGGCTGTTTCCCCGGGGGCCGCTGCCCCCCCTCTAGATGGGATCTCCAAGGGGGCATGCGCCCCCCTAGCCCCTATATATAGTGGAGGGGAGGGAGAGCAGCCGCACCCTAAGCCTTGGCGCCTCCCTCTCCCTCCCGTGACACCTCTTCCTCCTCCAGTAGCGCTTGGCGAAGCCCTGCTGGAATCCCTGCTGCATCCACCACCACGCCGTCGTGCTGCTGGATCTTCATCAACCTCTCCTTCCCCCTTGCTGGATCAAGAAGGAGGAGACGTCACGCTGACCGTACATGTGTTGAACGCGGAGGTGCCGTCCGTTCGGCGCTAGGATCTCCGGTGATTTGGATCACGACGAGAACGACTCCCTCAACCCCGTTCTCTTGAACGCTTCCGCACGCGATCTACAAGGGTATGTAGATGCATCTCTCTCTCTCTCGTTGCTAGATGAACTCATAGATTGATCTTGGTGAATGTAGGAAAATTTTATTTTATGCAACGTTCCCCAACAGTGGCATCATGAGCTTGGTCTATGCGTAGTTCTCTATTGCACGAGTAGAACACAAATCTGTTGTGGGCGTAGATCTTGTCAACTTGCTTGCCACTACTAGTCTTATTTTGCTCTAGCGGTATTGTGGGATGAAGCGGCCCGGACCGACCTTACACGTACGCTTACGTGAGACAGGTTCCACCGACTGACATGCACTAGTTGCATAAGGTGGCTAGCGGGTGTCTGTCTCTCCCACTTTAATTGGAGCGGATTCGATGAAAAGGGTTCTTTTGAAGGGTAAATAGAAGTTGACAAAATCACGTTGTGGTTATTCGTAGGTAAGAAAACGTTCTTGCTAGAACCCAATTGCAGCCACGTAAAAGATGCAACAACAATTAGAGGATGTCTAACTTGTTTTTGCAGCAATTGCTATGTGATGTGATATGGCCAAAAGTTGTGATGAACGATGAATGATATATTGTGATGTATGATATCATGTTCTTGTAATAGGAATCATGACTTGCATGTCGATGAGTATGACAACCGGCAGGAGCCATAGGAGTTGTCTTAATTATTGTATGACCTGCGTGTCAATGATTTAACGCCATGTAATTACTTTACTTTATTGCTAAACCGTTAGCCATAGTAGTAGAAGTAATAGTTGGCGAGCAACTTCATGGAGACACGATGATGGAGATCATGATGATGGAGATCATGGTGTCATGCCGGTGACGAAGATGATCATGGAGCCCCGAAGATGGAGATCGAAGGAGCTATATGATATTGGCCATATCATGTTACTACTATATAATTGCACGTGATGTTTATTATGTTTATGCATCTTGTTTACTTAGAACGACGGTAGTAAATAAGATGATCCCTCATAACAATTTCAAGAAAGTGTTCCCCCTAACTGTGCTCCGTTGCTAAAGTTCATCATTTCGAAGCACCACGTGATGATCAGGTGTGATAGATCCTTACGTTCACATACAACGGGTGTAAGACAGTTTTACACATGCAAAAACACTTAGGGTTAACTTGACGAGCCTAGCATGTACAGACATGGCCTCGGAACACAGAGACCGAAAGGTCAAACATGAGTCGTATGGAAGATACGATCAACATAGAGATGTTCACGGATGATGACTAGTCCGTCTCACGTGATGATCGGACACGGCCTAGTCGACTCAGATCATGTAACACTTAGATGACTAGAGGGATGTCAAATCTGAGTGGGAGTTCATTAAATAATTTGATTAGATGAACTTAATTATCATGAACTTAGTCTAAAATCTTTGCAAAATATGTCTTGTAGATCAAATGGCCAACGCTCATGTCAACATGAACTTCAACGCGTTCCTAGAGAAAACCAAGCTGAAAGATGATGGTAGCAACTATACGGACTGGGTCCGAAACGTGAGGATCATCCTCATAGCTGCCAAGAAAGCATATGTCCTAGAAGGACCGCTAGGGGAAGCACCCATCCCAGAGAACCAAGACGTTATGAATGCTTGGCAGTCACGTGCTGATGATTACTCCCTCGTTCAGTGCGGCATGCTTTACAGCTTAGAACCGGGGCTCCAAAAGCGTTTTGAGCAATACAGAGCATATGAGATGTTCGAGGAGCTGAAAATGGTTTTCCAATCTCATGCCCGGGTCGAGAGATATGAGGTCTCTGACAAGTTCTATAGTTGTAAGATGGAGGAAAATAGTTCTGTCAGTGAGCACATACTCAAAATGTCTGGGTTGCACAACCGCCTGTCCCAGCTGGACATTAACCTCCCGGACGAGGCGGTCATTGACAAAATCCTTCAGTCGCTCCCACCGAGCTACAAGAGCTTTGTGATGAACTACAATATGCAGGGGATGGTAAAGACCATTCCTGAAGTATTTTCAATCTTGAAGTCAGCAGAGGTTGAAATCAAGAAAGAACATCAAGTGTTGATGGTCAATAAGACCACTAAGTTCAAGAAGGGCAAAGGTAAGAAGAACTTCAAGAAGGACGGCAAAGATGTTGCCGCGCCCGGTAAGCCAGTTGCCGGGAAGAAGTCAAAGAATGGACCCAAGCCTAAGACTGAGTGCTTTTATTGCAAAGGGAAGGGTCACTGGAAGCGGAACTGCCCCAAATACTTAGCGGACAAGAAGGCCGGCAACACTAAAGGTATATGTGATATACATGTAATTGATGTGTACCTTACCAGTACTCGTAGTAACTCCTGGGTATTTGATACCGGTGCCGTTGCTCATATTTGTAACTCACAGCAGGAGCTGTGAAATAAGCGGAGACTGGCGAAGGACGAGGTGACGATGCGCGTCGGGAATGGTTCCAAGGTCGATGTGATCGCCGTCGGGACGCTACCTCTACATTTACCCACGGGATTAGTTATGAACCTCAATAATTGTTATTTAGTGTCAAGTTTGAGCATGAACATTGTATCTGGATCTCGTTTAATACGAGATGGCTACTCATTTAAATCTGAGAATAATGGTTGTTCTATTTATATGAGAGATATGTTTTATGCTCATGCCCCGATGGTCAATGGTTTATTCTTAATGAATCTCGAACGTAATGTTACACATATTCATAGTGTGAATACCAAAAGATGTAAAGTTGATAACGATAGTCCCACATACTTGTGGCACTGCCGCCTTGGTCACATTGGTGTCAAGCGCATAAAGAAGCTCCATGCTGATGGACTTTTAGAGTCTCTCGATTATGAGTCATTTGACACATGCGAACCATGCCTCATGGGAAAAATGACCAAGACTTCGTTCTCCGGAACTATGGAGCGAGCAACCAACTTATTGGAAATCATACATACTGATGTGTGTGGTCCAATGAGCGTTGAGGCTCGCGGAGGATATCTTTATGTTCTCACTCTCACTGATGACTTAAGTAGATATGGGTATGTCTACTTGATGAAACACAAGTCTGAGACCTTTGAAAAGTTCAAGGAGTTTCAGAATGAAGTAGAGAATCAACGTGACCGAAAGATAAAATTCTTACGATCAGATCATGGAGGAGAATATTTAAGTCACGAATTTGGTACACACTTAAGAAAATGTGGAATCGTTTCACAACTCACGCTGTCTGGAACACCTCAGCGTAACGGTGTGTCCGAATGTCGTAATCGCACTCTATTAGATATGGTACGATCTATGATGTCTCTTACCGATTTACCGCTATCATTTTGGGGATACGCTCTAGAGACAGCTACATTCACTTTAAATAGGGCTCCGTTAAAATCCGTTGAGACGACACCGTATGAATTATAGTTTGGGAAGAAACCTAAGCTGTCGTTTCTAAAAGTTTGGGGATGCGATGCTTATGTCAAGAAACTACAACCTGAAAAGCTCGAACCCAAGTCGGAAAAATGCGTCTTCATAGGATACCCTAAGGAAACCATTGGGTATACCTTCTACCTTAGATCCGAAGGCAAGATCTTTGTTGCTAAGAACGGATCCTTTCTGGAAAAAGAGTTTCTCTCAAAAGGAGTAAGTGGGAGGAAAGTAGAACTCGATGAAGTACTACCTCTTGAACCGGAAAGTAGTGCAGCTCAGGAAAATGTTCCTGTGGTGCCTACACCAACTGGAGAGGAAATTAATGATGATGATCAAGGTACTTCGAATCAAGTTGCTACTGAACTTCGTAGGTCCACAAGGACACGTTCCACACCAGAGTGGTATGGAAACCCTGTCCTGGAAATCATGTTGTTAGACAACGGTGAACCTTCGAACTATGAAGAAGCGATGGCGGGCCCAGATTCCAACAAATGGCTTGAAGCCATGCAATCCGAGATAGAATCCATGTATGAAAACAAAGTATGGACTTTGACAGACTTGCCCGATGATCGGCGAGCGATAGAAAACAAATGGATCTTTAAGAAGAAGACGGACGCGGATGGTAATGTTACCATCTATAAAGCTCGACTTGTCGCTAAGGGTTATCGGCAAGTTCAAGGGGTTGACTATGATGAGACTTTCTCTCCCGCAGCGAAGCTGAAGTCCGTCCGAATCATGTTAGCAATTGCCGCATACTATGATTATGAGATATGGCAGATGGACGTCAAAACGGCATTCCTTAACGGCTATCTTAAGGAAGAGCTGTATATGATGCAGCCGGAAGGTTTTGTCGATCCTAAGAATGCTAACAAGGTGTGCAAGCTCCAGCGATCCATTTATGGGCTGGTGCAAGCATCTCGGAGTTGGAACATTCGCTTTGATGAGATGATCAAAGCGTTTGGGTTTATGCAGACTTATGGAGAAGCCTACGTGTACAAGAAAGTGAGTGGGAGCTCTGTAGCATTTCTCATATTATATGTAGATGACATACTTTTGATGGGAAATGATATAGAACTTTTGGACAGCATAAAGGCCTACTTGAATAAGTGTTTTTCAATGAAGGACCTTGGAGAAGCTTCTTACATATTAGGCATAAAGATCTATAGGGATAGATCGAGACGCCTCATAGGTCTTTCACAAAGCACATACCTTGATAAGATTTTGAAGAAGTTCAAATGGATCAGTCCAAGAAAGGGTTCTTGCCTGTATTGCAAGGTGTGAGATTGAGCTCGGCTCAATGCCCGACCACGGCAAAAGATAAAGAAGAGATGAGTGTCATCCCCTATGCCTTGGCCATAGGATCTATTATGTATGCCATGCTGTGTGCCAGACCTGATGTAAACCTTGCCGTAAGTTTGGTAGGAAGGTACCAAAGTAATCCCGGCAAGGAACACTAGACAGCAGTCAAGAATATCCTGAAGTACCTGAAAAGGACAAAGGACATGTTTCTCGTTTATGGAGGTGACGAAGAGCTCGTCGTAAAGGGTTACGTCGATGCTAGCTTTGACACAGATCTGGATGACTCTAAGTCACAAACCGGATACGTGTATATGTTGAATCGTGGAGCAGTAAGCTGGTGCAGTTGCAAGCAGAGCGTCGTGGCGGGATCTACATGTGAAGCGGAGTACATGGCAGCCTCAGAGGCAGCGCATGAAGCAATATGGATGAAGGAGTTCATCACCGACCTAGGAGTCATACCCAATGCGTCGGGGCCAATCACTCTCTTCTGTGACAACACTGGAGCTATTGCCCTTGCCAAGGAGCCCAGGTTTCACAAGAAGACCAGGCACATCAAGCGTCGTTTCAACTCCATCCGTGAAAATGTTCAAGATGGAGACATAGATGTTTGCAAAGTACATACGGATCTGAATGTCGCAGATCCGTTGACTAAACCTCTTCCGCGAGCAAAACATGATCAACACCAGAACTCTATGGGTGTTTGATTCATCACAATGTAACTAGATTATTGACTCTAGTGCAAGTGGGAGACTGTTAGAAATATGCCCTAGAGGCAATAATAAAAGGATTACTATTATATTTCTTTGTTCATGATAGTTGTCTTTTATTCATGCTATAATTGTATTATCCAGAAATCGTAATACACGTGTGAATACTTAGACCACAACATGTCCCTAGTGAGCCTCTAGTTGACTAGCTCGTTGATCAACAGATAGTCATGGTTTCCTGACTATGGACATTGGATGTCATTGATAACGGGATCACATCATTAGGAGAATGATGTGATGGACAAGACCCAATCCTAAGCATAGCACAAGATCGTGTAGTTCGTTTTCCTAGAGCTTTTTCCAATGTCAAGTATCTCTTCCTTAGACCATGAGATCGTGTAACTCCCGGATACCGTAGGAGTGCTTTGGGTGTACCAAACGTCACAACGTAACTGGGTGACTATAAAGGTATACTACGGGTATCTCCGAAAGTGTCTGTTGGGTTGACACGGATCGAGACTGGGATTTGTCACTCCGTATTACGGAGAGGTATCACTGGGCCCACTCGGTAGTGCATCATCATGAGCTCAAAGTGACCAAGTATCTGGTCATGGGATCATGCATTACGGTACGAGTAAAGTGACTTGCCGGTAACTATATTGAATGAGGTATTGGGATACCGACGATCGAATCTCGGGCAAGTAACGTACCGATTAACAAAGGGAATTGAATACGGGATTGATTGAATCCTCAACATCGTGGTTCATCCGATGAGATCATCGAGGAGTATGTGGGAGCCAACATGGGTATCCAGATCCCGCTGTTGGTTATTGACCGGAGAGGCGTCTCGGTCATGTCTGCATATCTCCCGAACCCGTAGGGTCTACACACTTAAGGTTCGGTGACGCTAGGGTTGTAGAGATATGAGTATGTAGTAACCCGAAAGTTGTTCGGAGTCCCAGATGAGATCCCGGACGTCACGAGGAGTTCCGGAATGGTCCGGAGGTGAAGAATTATATATAGGAAGTCAGGTTTCGGCCATCAGGAAAGTTTCGGGGGGCACCGGTATTGTACCGGGATCACCGGAAGGGTCCCGGGGGTCCACCGGGTGGGGCCACCTATCCCGGAGGGCCCCATGGGCTGAAGTGGTGTGGGAACCAGACCCTGGTGGGCTGGTGCGCCCCACCCAAGGGCCCAAGGTGCAT
>NC_041389.1:431921295-431923219 GCF_002162155.2 Triticum dicoccoides | reverse complement strand
GAGGGGGCATGCGCCCCCCCGGTTGAAAACCCTAAGGGGACCGTTGCCCCCCGAGGGGGCATGCGCCCCCCCTGGTAGGAAACCCTAAGGGGGCCGTTGCCCCGGGGGCCGCCGCCCCCCTCTAGATGGGATATCCAAGGGGGCATGCGCCCCCTAGCCCCTACATATAGTGGAGGGGAGGGAGGGCAGCCGCACCCTAAGCCTTGGCGCCTCCCTCTCCCTCCCGTGACACCTCTTCCTTCTCCAGTAGCGCTTGGTGAAGCCCTGCTGGAATCCCTGCTGCATCTACCACCACGCCGTCGTGCTGCTGGATCTTCATCAACCTCTCCTTCCCCCTTGCTGGATCAAGAAGGAGGAGACGTCACGCTGACCGTACGTGTGTTGAACGCGGAGGTGCCGTCCGTTCGGCGCTAGGATCTCCGGTGATTTGGATCACGACGAGAACGACTCCCTCAACCCCGTTCTCTTGAACGCTTCCGCACGCGATCTACAAGGGTATGTAGATGCATCTCTCTCTCTCTCTCTCGTTGCTAGATGAACTCATAGATTGATCTTGGTGAATGTAGGAAAATTTTGTTTTATGCAACGTTCCCCAACACTAGAGACAATAATAAAGTTGTTATTTTATATTCCCTTATATCATGATAAATTTTTATTATTCATGCTAGAATTGTATTAATCGGAAACTTGATACATGTGTGAATACATAGACAAAACACAGTGTCCCTAGTATGCCTCTACTTGACTAGCTCCTTGATCAAAGATGGTTAAGTTTCCTAGCCATGAACATGTGTTGTCATTTGATGAACGGGATTACATCATTAGAGAATGATGTGATGGACAAGACCCATCCGTTAGCTTAGCATTATGATCGTTCAGTTTTACTGTTACTGCTTTCTTCATGTCAAATATATATTCCTCCGACTATGAGATTATGCAACTCTCGGACACCGGAGGAATGCCTTGTGTGCTATCAAACGTCACAAGTAACTGGGTGATTATAAAGATGCTCTACAGGTATCTCCGACGGTGTTTGTTGGGTTGGCATAGATCAAGATTAGGATTTGTCACTCCGAGTATCGGAGAGGTATCACTGGGCCCTCTCTGTAGTGCACATCATATGAAGCATTGCAAGCAATGTGACTAATGAGTTAGTTGCGGGATAATGCATTATGGAACGAGTAAAGAGACTTGACGGTAATGAGATTGAACTAGGTATGAAGATACAGATGATCGAATCTCGGGCAAGTAACATACTGATGACAAAGAGAATAATGTATGTTGACATTGCGGTTCGACCGATAAAGATCTTCGTAGAATACGTGGGAACCAATATGAGCATCCAGGTTTCGCTATTGGTTATTGACCGGTAAGGTGTCTCAGTCATGTCTACATAGTTCTCGAACCCGTAGGGTCCGCACGCTTAACGTTCGATGACGATGTGTATTATATGAGTTATGTGTTTTGGTGACCAAAGGTTGTTCGGAGTCACGGATGAGATCATGGGCATGATGAGGAGTCTCGAAATGGTCGAGAGGTAAGATTCATACTCCCTCCGTCCGGAAATACTTGTCGAAGAAATGCATAAAAATGAATGTATGTAGACTAAAATACATCTAGATACATCCATTCCTCCGACGAGTATTTCCGTACGGAGGGAGTATATTGGAAGGTAGTATTCGGACAACGGAAGGTTTCCAGAGTGTATCACGTACATACCGAAGTACCAGAGGGGTTACATGAACCCCTCGGGGAAAGATATGGGCCATATGGGCCATAGGAGGGAGGCTAACCAGCCCACAAGTGGCTGGTGCGCCCCCCACAAGGAAGGAGGCCGGATTGGACTAGGGAAAGGGGGCGCCACCCCCCATTCCTTCTCCTACTCCCTCTCCTCCCCCCTTTCCCCTCCGGTAAAGGGAAATGG
>NC_041389.1:431901155-431921128 GCF_002162155.2 Triticum dicoccoides | reverse complement strand
CCAACGTATCTATAATTTTTGATTGCTCCATGCTATATAATCTACTGTTTTAGGCAATATTGGGTTTTATTATCCACTTTTATATTATTTTTGGGACTAACCTATTAACCGGAGGCCCAACCCAGATTTGCTATTTTATGCCTATTTTATTGTTTCGAGGAAAAGGAATAGCAAACGGAGTCAAAACGGAACGAAATCAACTTGAGAAGTTAATTTTGGAAGGAAACCCACCTGTTAGACTTGGAGTGCACGTCAGGGGAGTCCCGGGTTGCCCACGAGGGTGTGGGGCGCGCCCACCCCCCTAGGGCGCGCCCCCTACCTCGTGAGCACCCCGGAGGTCCACCGACGTACCCCTTGCACCCATATATACCTACCTACCCTAAAACTTCCAGAACAGAAGATAGATCGGGAGTTCCGCTGCCGCAAGGCTCTATAGCCACCAAAAACCTCTCGGGAGCCCATTCCGGCACCCTGCCGGAGGGGGATCCCATCACCGATGGCCATCTTCATCATCCCGGCGCTATCCATGACGAGGAGGGATTAGTTCACCCTCGAGGCTGAGGGTATGCACCGGTAGCTATGTGTTTGATCTCTCTCTCTCTCTCTCTCTCTCTCGTGTTCTCTCTCGTGTTCCTCCACGGCACGATCTTGATGTATCCCGAGCTTTGCTATTGTAGTTGGATCTTATGATGTTTCTCCCCCTCTACTCTCTTGTGATGAATTGAGTTTCCCCTTTGAAGTTATCTTATCGGATTGAGTCTTTATGAGAACACTTGATGTATGTCTTGCCGTGATTATCTGTGGTGACAATGGGATATCATGTGCCACTTGATGTATGTTTTGGTGATCAACTTGCAGCATTTCGTGACATTGGGAACCTATGCATAGGGGTTGACACACGTTCTTGACTCTCCGGTAGAAACTTTGGGGCACTCTTTGAAGTACTTTTATGTTGGTTGGATGAATCTGAGATTGTGTGATGCATATCGTATAATCATGCCCACAGATACTTGAGGTGACAATGGAGTATCTAGGTGACATTAGGGTTTTGGTTGATTTGTATCTTAAGGTGTTATTCTAGTACAAACTCTTCTATAGATTGATCCGAAAGAATAACTTTGAGGTGGTTTCGTACCCTACCATAATCTCTATGTTTGTTCTCCGCTATTAGTGGCTTTGGAGTGACTCTTTGTTACATGTTGAGGGCTTGTTATATGATCTATCTATGTTATTATTGTTGAGAGAACTTGCACTAGTGAAAGTATGAATCATAGGCCTTGTTTCCTATCATTGCAATACCGTTTATGCTCACTTTTACCACTTGTTACCTTGTTGTTTTTATAATTTCAGATTACAAAAACCTATATCTACTATCTATTTTGCACTTGTATCACCATCTCTTCGCCGAACTAGTGCACCTATACAATTTACCAGTGTATTGGGTGTGTTGGGGACACAAGAGACTTTTTGTTATTTGGTTGCAGGGTTGTTTGAGAGAGACCATCTTCATCCTATGCCTCCTACGGATTGATAAACCTTAGGTCATCCACTTGAGGGAAATTTGCTACTGTCCTACAAACCCGTGCACTTGCAGGCCCAACAACGTCTACAAGAAGAAGGTTGTGTAGTAGACATCAAGTAGTTTCTGGCGCCGTTGCCGGGGAGGTGAGTGCTTGAAGGTATATCTTTAGATCTTGCAATCGAATCTTTTTGTTTCTTGTTTTATCACTAGTTTAGTTTATAAAAGAAAACTACAAAAATGGAATTGAGAGTGCCTCATATGCTTCATCTTTTTAATGTCTTTCGTGAAAATGATGGGAAGGAAGATTGTGCTCAAGTACTAGAAGAAGAATTACATAGAATGCTTGGCATGAAATATGTGAATGATGAGCATGATTGCAATGTTGTTAGTATGAATTCCTTGAATATCCATGATGCTAATGATATGCAAAGCCACAAACTTGGAGAAGCTATGTTTGATGGAGATGATATTTTTTGTCCCCCAAGCTTTAATGAGAAAATTTACTATGATGAAAGCATGCCTCCTATCTATGATGACTATTGTGATGACACGTATGCTTTAAAGAATAATGATAACCATGAAACTTGTCATCTTGATCTTAATTTTCAATCATATGATAATTATTTTGTTGAGTTTGCTCCCACTACTATTCATGAGAAGAATTTTGCTTATGTGGAGAGTAGTAAAATTTCTATGCTTGTATCATGAAAAGATTGCTTTAGGTGCTGGTTATATTGTTGAATTCATTTATGATGCTACTGAAAATTATTATGAGGGAGGAACATATGCTTGTAGGAATTACAATAATGTCAAGTTTCCTCTCTATGTGCTTCAATTTTTGAAGCTATGCTTGTGTTACCTTCCTATGCTAGTTGATAATTGTTCCCATAAGTTGTTTGCTCACAAAATCCCTATGCATAGGAAGAGGGTTAGACTTAAATGTGCTAGTCATATGCTTCATGATGCTCCCGCTATGTTTCAATTATTATCTTTTATGTGAGCATCATTGTCATCATCATGCCTAGCTAGAAAGGCATTAAAGAAAAGCGCTTGTTGGGAGACAACCCAATATTTATCCTTACTGTTTTTGTGTGTCCACATGATTATGCTACTGTAGTAATCATGTTTTATAGCTTTTGTTTCAATAAAGTGACAAGTAAGACCTTTAGGATAGCTTACGGTGATAGTTGTGTTGATCCTGCTGAAAATCAGAAACTTTTGCACCCAGTAAATTAGTTTTGTTAATTCACAGAAACGTGCTTCTGATCTGATTCGTTTTGCTCTGGATTGGTACACGAATTGCTTAGGACTTCCTAATTTGGTAGGAGTTTTGGAGTTCCATAAGTATATGTTTGATACAGATTACTACAGACTATTCTGTTTTTGACAGATTCTGTTTTCTATGTGTTGTTTGCTTATTTTGATGAATCTATGAGTAGTATCGGAGGGTATGAACCATAGATAAGTTGGAGTAAAGTAGATATTACACCAATATGAATTTAGAATGAGTTCATTACAGTACCTAAGTGGTTGTTTTATTTTCTTATACTAACGGAGCTTACGAGTTTTCTGTTGAGTTTTGTGTTGTGGAGTTTCCAAGTTTTGGGTAAAGATTCGATGGACTATGGAATAAGGAGTGGAAAGATCCTAAGATTGGGGATTCCCAAGGCAACCCAAGCTAATATTCAAGGACAACCAAGCAACTAAGCTTGGGGATGCCCCAGATGGCATCCCCTCTTTCGTCTTCGTGCATCGGTAACTTTACTTGGAGCTATATTTTTATTCACCACATGATATGTGTTTTGCTTGGAGCGTCATTTTCTTTTGCTAGTTTTTTCTTTATGTTGGTTAGAATAATGTTTTGCATCTTTATTTTCAATAAAAAAGTCAAGTATAGCCTTTGCCATGCTTATTTTGCTAGTATACATGTTGCTGTTTGAAAACAGAAAGTTTACCGCTGTTGCAAAAATTCCCTAGAAAAGTCAGAGAATGGTATAATGTTGAATCTTTTTCATATTGAGCTCTGATAAATTTATTACAGTGGTAATTTTAGTTCATAATTTTTGGAGTTAGGGAAGTATGATGACTCTTGCATTCTTTACAGACTGTACTGTTTTGACAGATTGCTGTTATGGTTGCGTTGTTTGCATATGTTTGCTTGTTTAATGATTCTACTTGAGGATAGGAGTGTTAAATATGAAGAGACATTTAGTATTCAATGTTAAATCATAATCTTAGTGATTTGTTACAGTAGAAAATGATAAGGTTTTGCATTGGTTTATACTAACCTATCTCACGAGTTCTTGTTGAGTTTGTTGTGAATGAAGCTTTTGATAAAAAGAGAAACCATGATATGAGAGGAATTAAGGAGACACAAAAGTTCAAGCTTGGGGATGCCCAAGACACCCCAAGATAATATTTCAAGAAGTCTCAAGCATCTAAGCTTGGTGATGCCCCGGTAGGCATCCCACCTTTCTTCTTCAACAACTATCGGTTAGTATCGGTAGAGCCTAAGTTTTTGCTTCTTCACATGAGTTGTGCTATCCTTGCAATGTAGTTTTCTTTAGCTTTGCTTGCTGTTTGAATAAAGTACCAAGATCTGATATTCTTTTATGAGAGAGAGTCTTTGCATAGTTGCATAATTATTTAGCTACTCATTGACCTTCACTTATATCTTTCGGAGTAGTTTTTGTTATTACTCATAGTGCTTCACTTATATCTTTTGAGCGTGATAATTTTTGCTCTAGTGCTTCACTTAGATCTTTTAGAGCATGGTGGTAGATTTGTTTTAAAGAAACTATTGATCTCTCATGCTTCACTTAGATTATTTTGAGAGTCGTTAATAGCATGGTAATTTGCTTAATATTAATATACTTGGTATTCAAGATATGTGAACCTTTCTTTTGAGTGTGTTGAATACTAAGATAAGTTTGATGCTTGATAATTGTTTTGAGATATGGAGGTAGTGATATTAAAGTGTTGCTAGTTGGGTGATTATGAATTTAAAGAATGCTTGTGTTGAAGTTTGTGATTCCCGTAGCATGCACGTATGGTGAACCGCTTTGTGATGAAGTTGGAGCACAATTTTATTTATTGATTGTCTTCCTTATGAGTGGCGGTCGGGGATGAGCGATGGTCTTTTCCTACCAATCTATCCCCCTAGGAGCATGCACGTAGTGGTTTGGTTTTTGATGACTTCTAAATTTTTGCAACAAGTGCATGAGTTCTTTTGATTAATGTTGAGTCCATGGATTATACACACCCTTTCACCCTTCCATTATTGCGAGCCTCTCTAATACCGCGCACTTTTCGCCGGTATCATACACCCACCATATATCTTCCTCAAAACAGCCACCATACCTACCTATTATGGCATTTCCATAGCCATTCCGAGATATATTGCCATGCAACTTTCCATGATGGAATGGTGGAATGGTGGGTGTATGATACCGGAATGGTGGAAAGTTGCATGGCAATATATCTCGGAATGGCTATGGAAATGCCATAATAGGTAGGTATGGTGGCTGTTTTGAGGAAGATATATGGTGGGTGTATGATACCGGCGAAAAGTGCGCGGTATTAGAGAGGCTCGCAATAATGGAAGGGTGAAAGGGTGTGTATAATCCATGGACTCAACATTAATCATAAAGAACACACATACTTATTGCAAAAATCTACAAGCCATTGAAAACAAAGTACTACGCGCATGCGCCTAGGGGATAGATTGGTAGAAAAAGACCATCGCTCGTCCCCGACCACCACTCATAAGGAAGACAATCAATAAATAAAATTATGCTCCAACTTCATCACAAAGCGGTTCACCATACGTGCATGCTACGGGAATCACAAACTTCAACACAAGCATTCTTTAAATTCACAATTACCCAACTAGCATGACTCTAATATCACCATCCTCATATCTCAAAACAATTATCAAGCATCAAATTGATCATAGCATCCAATTCACTTCCTATGATAGTTTTATTATACCCAACCTGGATGCCCATCATTCTAGGACCAATTTTATAACCATAGCAAATACCATGCTTTTCTAAAAGACTCTCAAAATAATATAAGTGAAGCATGAGAGGTCAACAATTTCTACAGAATAAAGCCACCGCCGTGCTCTAGAAAATACAAGTGAAGCACGTAGAGCAAAACTATCTAGCTCAAAAGATATAAGTGAAGCACATAGAGTATTCTAATAAATTCCAAATCTTGTGGATTTCTCCAAAAAGGTGTGTATAGTAAGGATGATTGTGGTAATCTAATAATCAAAGACTCATATCATACATGACGCTCCAAGCAAAACACATATCATGTGGCGAATAAAAATATAGCTCCAAGTAAAGTTACCGATAGATGAAGACGAAAGAGGGGATGCCTTCCAGGGCATCCCCAAGCTTAGGCTTTTGGTTATCCTTGAATATCTTGGGGTTCCATGGGCATCCCCAAGCTTAGGCCCTTGCCACTCCTTATTCCATAGTCCATCAAATCTTACCCAAAACTTGAAAACTTCACAACACAAAACTCAACAGGAAATCTCATAAGCTCCGTTAGTGCAAGAAAGAAAAACCACCACATAAGGTACTGTAATGAACTCATTATTCATTTATATTGGTGTTAAACCTACTGTATTCCAACTTCTCTATGGTTCATACCCTCTGATGCTAGCCATAGATGCATCAAAATAAGCAAACAACACACGAAAAACAGAATCTGTCAAAAACAGAACAATCTGTAGCAATCTGTAACTCTCGAATACTTATGAACTCTAAAACTCCTAACAAAATAGGAAGTCCTGGGAAATTTGTCTATTGATCTACAGCAAAAAGAATCAACGCAAAATCATGTTTCTGTGGTTTATTAAAATTATTCTCGTGCATGCAACAGTTTCTGTTTTTCAGCAGAATCAAATTAACTATCACCATAGGTTATCCTATAGGTTCTACTTGGCACAAACACTAATTAAAACATCAAAACACATATAATCAGAAGCTAGATGAAATATTTATTACTAAACAGAAGCAAAAAGCAAGAAACAAAAATAAAATTTGGTTGCCTCCCAACAAGCGCTATCGTTTAACGCCCCTAGCTAGGCATAAAAGCGAGGATAGATCTAAGTAGTGCCATCTTTGGCATTCAAGTCATAAGTAGCTCGCATGATAGACTCATAAGGTAATTTGACTTTATTTCTAGGGAA
The DNA here is from genome assembly GCF_002162155.2 of Triticum dicoccoides. Classification (NCBI taxonomy): domain Eukaryota; kingdom Viridiplantae; phylum Streptophyta; class Magnoliopsida; order Poales; family Poaceae; genus Triticum; species Triticum dicoccoides. The sequence goes on along the minus strand of NC_041389.1, from coordinate 431,914,403 downwards.
GTGTTCCATGCCTTTCCTTAATGGAAATTGGAATCTAATATTCCCTTCCTTCATATCAATAATTGCACCAATCGTTCTAAGGAAAGGTCTACCAAGAATAATAGGACATGAAAGATTGCAATCTATATCAAGAACGATAAAATCTACGGGCACATAATTCCTATTTGCAACAATAAGAACATCATTTATCCTTCCCATAGGTTTCTTAATGGTGGAATCCGCAAGGTGCAAATTTAAAGAGCAATCATCAAAATCATGGAAACCTAGCACATCACATAAAGTTTTCGGAATCGTGGAAACACTAGCACCCAAATCACATAAAGCATAGCACTCGTGATATTTAATTTTAATCTTTATAGTAGGTTCCCACTCATCATAAAGTTTTCTAGGTATAGAAACTTCCAAATTAAGTTTTTCCTCATAAGATTGCATCAAGGCATCAACAATATGTTTGGTAAAAGATTTATTTTCACTATAAGCATGAGGAGAATTCAACACGGATTGCAACAAGGAAATACAATCTATTAAAGAACAATTATCATAATTAAATTCCTTGAAATCCAAGATAGTGGGTTCAATGCTATTTAAAGTCTTGACCTCTCCAATCCCACTTTTACCAAATTTAGCATCAAGATCTAAAAACTCCGAATCATTGGGACGCCTTTTAACTAAAGTTGACTCATCTCCAGTCCTATCATTATCAAGATTCATATTGCAAACACAAGGATTTAATAGGGGACACATCAATAACTTTTAGATCTTCATCATTATTTTCATGGAAACTAGAAGAACACGCTTTTACAAAGCAATCTTTCTTAGCACGCAACCTATCGGTTCTTTCTTTGCACTCATCAATGAAAATTCTCATAGCTTTGAGAGACTCATTGATATCATGCTTAGGTGGAGTAGATATAAGTTTCAAAGAATCAACATCAACTGAAAGCCTATCAACGTTCCTAGCCAAATCATAAACTTTAAGTATTTTTTCTTCAAGCAAAGCATTAAAATTCTTTTGAGAGATCATAAATTCTTTCACGCTAGTCTCAAAATCAGAGGGCATCTTATTAAAATTTCCATAAGAGCTGTTGTAGGAATTACCATAATTATTAGAGGAATTACTAGGGAACGGTCTAGGATTAAAGTTTCCTCTGTAAGCATTGTTACCAAAATTATTCCTACCAACAAAATTCACATCCATAGATTCATTATTATTCTCAATCAAAGTAGACAAAGGCATATCATTGGGATCAACATGAGCACTCTTAGTAGCAAACAATTTCATAAGTTCATCCATCTTTCCACTCAAAACATTAATTTCTTCTATAGCATGCACTTTTTTACTAGTAGATCTTTCGGTGTGCCATTGACAATAATTAGCCATAATGTTATCAAGGAGTTTAGTAGCTTCTCCTAAGGTGATTTCCATAAAAGTGCCTCCCACACACTACAAAAAAAATACACTTCCGTGATGATACGTGTTTGTCATAGTAGGTCGCGTTTTTTGTCATGCATGTACATCCATGACGATTTTATGACAGAATCAAGATAGTCATACCTGTGCTGTCGTAGAAGTGTTCCATGACATTACCAAAATTATCATCACGAAAGTGTCCACTTCCATGACGATAAATCACGCGTCATAGAAGTGCTTTCGTCAAGGGTGACCGACACGTGGCATCCACCGTAACGGAACACCGTTAAGCTATCGGGTCAGATTTTGGATCCGATAACCCGTTAATAGCCACGACCAATGCCAATTTTCCACGTGTAAAATTCTCATTGGCTGACGGATCCACGTGTCAGCTCTGCGTTGGCACAGGTGTCACTCATCCGACGGTCGAGATGGGCATATGATATGTTGACACGTGGACCGGCCAAAAAGTGGCCCACAAAGTTTAAATGGGCCAGCCCAACCGAAGGCCCATAAGATTTAGCGGACCATAATGTGCCGGCCCAGCTAAAGATCCACAAAATTTAGCGGACCATAATGGGCCGGCCCAGCTAAAGGCTCACACGATTTTCCGGACCATAATGGGCCGGCCCAGCTAAAGGCCCACAAGATTTTGCGGACCACAATGGGCCGGCCCAACTAAAGGCCCACAAGATTCTACAGACCATAATGGGCCGGCCCAGCTAAAGGCCCAACATTCTTTGTCAAATCGGCCCGTCAACGGCCTGGTCTAAACTTGTCATCAATGCGGCCCATTTTCACTTCTGGCCCGTTAACAGTCCGCTAAGTAATTGGGCCGAATTACGGCCCGGTGTATTTTAGGCCTGTTAAAGGTCCAGCTTCATTTGGGCCCATTTACAGGCCATCAAAACTTTCGGCCCATAAACGACCGTGAAGGATTTGGTTCATATTCAGCCATGTCTGTCATTTGGCCTGTTACAGGCCCACTATAGATTTGGGCCACTTTCGGCCTGTTGTCATTTTCGGCCTATTAACGCCGGACGTAAACCATGGGCCATATGTGGCCCAACGTCATATCGGGCCCATTAACGACCCATATAAAAATGATGATAATCTAGCCCGACCGAAGTTCTGGCCTGTTAAAGGCCCGTGTATTAGGTCGGCGCATTTACGGCCCGTTCGAATTTCGGCCTGTCAAATATCCGCATCGTAAATGGGCCACCATTTCGGCCTGCTAAGTCCAGTGGGTTATTTGGCACAATCAGGGCCCAATCTCACTTTTGGTATATTAAAGGCCCATGTTTTTTATGGGCTCGAGATATTTACACCTGTAGATGGCCTATTTTTACTGAGGGCCCAAATTATGTTTAGGCGTGTTAAAGGCCCACTATGGGCACAGGCCTACCAAAAAAATATGAAAGCTTATGCTGATTTAAGTCCAGATATTTTTAGTGGGCTACATGCCAATTTCGGCCCGTAATCATTTTTAGCCCAATTGGAATGGGCCCGATGAATGTTGGCATGTTGGGCTCCTACGAAGCTTTCGGTCGAATACATTACTAAGATAAACCTGCACTATACAAAAATAGCATCGTAATTACTGCAGCCTGTGGCAGCATTGCAAACCCTACAGAGGGAATCCCTCACGCTTGCGCGACACAGAGGGCACAATAGGACAACACCAATAATAAAACATGCAACTCAAACCAATCATAGCGATTCATCAATCACCGATAGGACAACGAAAATCTACTCAGACATCATAGGATGGCAACACATCATTGGTAATAATATGAAGCATAAAGCACCATGTTCAAGTAGAGGGTACAACAGGATGCGGGAGAGTGGACCGCTGGATATAGAAGGGGGAAGGTGATGGAGATGTTGGTGAAGATGACGGCGGTGTTGGTGAAGATCGCGGTGATGATGATGGCCTCCGGCGGTGTTCCGGCGCCACCGGAAGCAAGGGGGAGACAGCCCCCTTCTTCTTCTTCTTCCTTGACCTTCTCCCTAGATGGGAGAAGGGTTTCCCCTCTGGTCCTTGGCTCCCATGGCTTGGGAGGGGCGAGAGCCCCTCCGAGATTGGATCTATCTCTCTGTTTCTGCGTTCTCTGATTCTACCCCTTCACCGTTTCCTTTATATTTGGAGATCCGTAACTCCGATTGGGGTGAATCTTTTGCGCAGATCTTTCTCATAAAATTATATTTCTTGCGCCAAAAGAAGAGCGTCAACCGCCTAACGGGTAGATCACGAGGGTCAGGGGAGCGCCTGGGGGGTAGGGCGCGCCCCCCTACCTCGTGACCACCTCGGACACCGTTTCACGTTGATTTTACTTCCCAAAAATCATAAATATTCCAAAAAAAATCTCCGTCCGTTTTTATACCGTTTGGACTCCGTTTGATATTGGGTTTCTGCGAAGCAAAAAACATGCAACAGACAGGAACTGGCTCTGGGCACTGGGCCAATAAGTTAGTCCCAAAAATAATATAAAAAGTTGCCAAAAAGTATATAAAAGTTGAATAATATTTGCATGGAACAATCAAAAATTATAGATACGACGGAGATGTATTAGCATCCCCAAGCTTAATTCTTGCTCGTCCTCGAGTAGGTAAATGATAAAAAAAGAATAATTTTTGATGTGGAATGCTACCTAGCATAATCTTGATCATATGTCTAATCATGGCATGAATATTAAGACACGAGTGATTCAAAGTAATAGTCTATCATTTGACATAGAAACAATAATACTTCGAGCGTACCAATAAAGCAATCATGTCTTTTCAAAATAACAAGGCAAAAGCAAGCTTATCCCTATAAAATCATACAGTTTGGCCATGCTTCATTTTCGTCACACAAAATGCCCCCATCATGCACAACCCCGATGACAAGCCGAGTAATTGGTTCATACTTCTTAACGCTCTTCAGCTTTTTCAACCCTCACGCAATACATGAGTGCAAGCCATGGATATAGCACTATAGGTGGAATAGAATATAATGATGGAGGTTATGTGGAGAAGACAAAAAGGAGAAAGTCTCACATCGACGCGGCTAATCAACGGGCTATGGAGATGCCCATCAATTGATGTCAATGCGAGGAGTAGGGATTGCCATGCAACGGATGCACTAAGAGCTATAAGTGTATGAAAGCTCAACAAAAGAAACTAAGTGGGTGTGCATCCAACTTGCTTGCTCATGAAGACCTAGGGCATTTGAGGAAGCCCATCGTTGGAATATACAAGCCAAGTTCTATAATGAAAATTCCCAATAGTATATGTAAGTGACAACATAGGAGACAATCTATATGAAGAACATGGTGCTACTTTGAAGCACAAGTTATGAGACTCACTGCATGAAGAACATGGTGCTACTTTGAAGCACAAGTGTGGAAAAAGAGATAGTAACATTGCCCCTTTTTATTTATATTCTTCTTTTTTTTTCTTTTTTTCTTTTTTTTTTGGCCTTTCTTTTTTTGGCCTTTCTTTTTTTAGGGGACAATGCTCTAATAATGATGATCATCACACTTTTATTTACTTACAACTCGATATTACAACTCGATACTGGAACAAAGATATGACTCTATATGAATGCTTCCGGCGGTTTACCGGGATGTGCAATGATCTAATGTAGCAATGACATCAAAAGGGACAAGCCATGAAAACATCATGCTAGCTATCTTACGATCATGCAAAGCAATATGACAATGAATGCTCAAGTCATGTATATGATGATGATGATGAAAGTTGCATGACAATATATCTCGGAATGGCTATGGAAATGCCATGATAGGTAGGTATGGTGGCTGTTTTGTGGAAGATATAATGAGGCTTATGTGTGATAGAGCGTATCGTATCACGGGGTTTGGATGCACCGGCGAAGTTTGCACCAACTCTCGAGGTGAGAAAGGGCAATGCACAGTACCGGAGAGGCTAGCAATGATGGAAGGGTGAGAGTGCGTATAATCCATGGACTCACATTAGTCAAAAAGAACTCATATACTTATTGCAAAATTTTATTAGCCCTCGAAGCAAAGTACTACTACGCATGCCCCTAGGGGGATAGATTGGTAGGAAAAGACCATCGCTCGTCCCCGACCGCCACTCGTAAGGAAGACAATCAAAGAAACACCCCATGCTTCAAATTTGTCACACAATGGTTACCATACGTGCATGCTACGGGACTTTCAAACCTCAACACAAGTGTCTCTACAATCCACAACCACCCACTAGCATGACTCTAATATCACCTTCTTTATATCGCAAAACTATTGCAAGGAATCAAACATATCATATTCAGCGATCTACAAGTTTATGTAGGATTTTATGACTAACCATGTGAATGACCAATTCCTGTCATCTCTCTAAATAGATATAAGTGAAGCAAGAGAGTTTAATTGTTTCTACAAAAGATATGCCCATGCTCTAACAAATATAAGTGAAGCAAAAGAACATTCTACAAATGGCAGTTTTCTATGTAAAGAGAAACAGGCAATCCAACTTCAAATGATATAAGTGAAGCACATGAAGCGTTCTATAAAGACATACTCAAAAGATTTAAGTGAAGTGCAATGAGAATTCTATAAATCAACCAAGGACTATCTCATACCAGCATGGTGCATAAAAGAAAAATAAAAACCTAATTGCAAAAGACGCTCCAAGACTTGCACATAATGCATGAACAAAACGAATCCGAAAACATACCGATACTTGTTGAAGAAATAGGGGATGCCTCCCCAGCATCCCCAAGCTTAGACGCTTGAGTATCTTTGAATATTTACTTGGGGTGCCTCGGGCATCCCCAAGCTTGAGCTCTTGCCTCTCTTCCTTCTTCTCACATCGAAACATCCTCGATTAGACACTACATCCACACAAAACTTCAACAGAAAACTCGGTAAGATCTGATAGTATAATAAAGCGAATCACCACTCTAAGTACTATTGCAAATCAATTCTATTTTGTTTTTGCATTGTGTCTACTGTAATATAACTTTTCATGGCTTAATCCACTGATATAAATTGATAGATTCATCAAAACAAGCAAACTATGCATCAAAAACAGAATCTGTCAAAAACAGAACAGTCTGTAGCAATCTGAACATCCACCATACTTATGGTACCCCAACAATTCTACAAAAATTAGGACAAATAAACAAGTTGTATAGAAAGACAGTTCAAAAGGAATCAGAACCAATTTATGTATCAATTAAAAATGTAAAATCACTCACTACAGACAAAGTTTCTGTCCTGCACCATACAAACCAACAAGCATTGTAAACATCCTAAAGGCAAACCTTGGCACATTATTTTTATAATACAATGGAATTATACAAGTGAATAATTATTTTTATTGAAAAGTTTCTGTAATTAAGATTCACAAAGTTCCCATGGGCATGAACACAGTTCAAGGACGTCCCCCACTTTCACAATGCTCGTCTCTCTCACTTTCACTTCTCTTTTTGAAAAGTTTTGGGTTCCCCTCTTTATTTTTGTTGTTTTTAAACTATATGAAAGCACTCAACAGAAATAAATGACTCTCTAAAACTTCCGGGTTGTCTCCCTGGCAGCGCTTTCTTTAAAGCCATTAAGCTAGGCATATAGTGCTCAAGTAGTGAATCCACCCGGACCCCAAGGTATATCAAAGCCAATTTTAATTAACAATGATTTGTAATTTAGTAGTGATCACAAAGTAACATATATGATGCAACAACGAAGTCTAACTCTCTTCCTATGCATCGGCATGTTATAAAAGAACAATTCATACACACTGAGTAAAGGCCAATGCATAGTATAAGTAGTTTCTTGCAATTTCATAGTGTGGGAAACATAGGGAGGTGGAGAAATAGTTCCTCTCTCATAATAATTGCAAGTAGGAGCAGCAAGCACATGCATATTATATTCATCAAAATCATCATGTGCAATGGTAAAAGGCAACCCATCAATATAATCCTTAATAAGTGCAAGCTTCTCCGATATAGTGTAGTCGGGAGAATTCAAAAAGATAATAGGACTATCATGCGTGGGTGCAATAGCAACAATTTCATGTTTAACATAAGGAACTATAGCAAGTTCATCTCCATAAGCATAATTCATATTGGCATCTTGGCCACAAGCATAGCAAGCATCATCAAAAAAGGATATTTCAAGAGAATTAATGGGATCATAATAGTCATCATAGCAATCATCCTTCGGTAAGCACGAAGGGGAATTAAACAGTGTATGAGTTGAAGAGTTAATCTCATTAGAAGGTGGGCACGGGTGATCAATCCGCTCTTCCCCCTTTTGTTCTTCGCTCTCCTCATCATCTTTTTCATCCAATGAGCTCACAATTTCATCAATTTCTTCTTCCATAGCTTCCTGCAAAATATTAGTCTCTTCTTGGACAGCGGAGACTTCCTTAATAAATTTTTTAACATAGGCATTAGAAGCATAATTATCATAGCAATATTCAAGTATGGCAAAAAATTTAGATTTGTAAAGAGTAGCATCATACTTTTCAATCAAAGAAGCAATTTCAAAAGCACCCTTAAAAGCAACAAATTCTTCATTTTGTTGAACATCATAGTAACTATAAACACCCTTAGCATACGAAGATAAGATCCCATTATCAATAAACTCACATTGGTAGGGAAGGTGTTTTTTAGGGTTTTTAGAACAACAAGTAAAATCATATTCCCAACATAAATTCCAAGCGTAAGATTGTAAACGTTGAATTTGACCCCATAATAGTTTCCCTTTTTCAGATATACGGTGTCGCACATAACAAGCATGCTCATCTAAAGATTTTCCCTCAACTAAGCTAATTGGGGTTTCAGCACGAGCACATAGGGATCGAAGATGATCCAAGTAATAAGCTTCAGCAGTGTGATAGATTTTGAGCGGTTCTTCAACCATTGGTTCAGCAGGTACAACTAATTTTTTTTGGTATTTTGCGTTTCCTACCCATAGCTAAAGATAGAAAACAACTAAGAACAACAAATAAAAATTACTTAGTGATAAAGCAAACAAGCACACATGAGAATATTCACCCCACACTATTTCTCCCCGGCAACGGCGCCAGAAAAAGGTCTTGATAACCCACAAGTATAGGGGATAGTTGTAGCCTCTTTCGATAAGTAAGAGTGTCGAACCCAACGAGGAGTTAAAGGTAGAACAAATACTCTCTCAAGTCCTATCGGCCACTGATACGACTCTACGCACGCTTGACGTTCGCTTTACCTAGAACAAGTATGAAACTAGAAGTACTTTGTAGGTGTTTTTGGATAGGTTAGCAAGGTAATAAAGAGCACGAGAATAAAAACTAGGGGCTGCTTAGATAAAAACACAACTAAAGTAAATATGGCGAGTGTGGAAAAGTGGTCGTAGGAGTTGTGGAATTGTCCCTAAGCAATTGACTATGTTACTAGACCGGTAATCACTATTGCAATTCTATTTGAGGGGGAGGCATAAGCTAACATACTTTCTCTACTTGGATCATATGCACTTATGATTGGAACTCTAGCAAGCATCCGCAACTACTAAAGATTCATTAAGGTAAAACCCAACCATAGCATTAAAGCATCAAGTCCCCTTTTATCCCATACGCAAACAACCTACTTACTCGGGTCTGTGCATCTGTCACTCACGCCACCCACCATAAGCAAATCATAAACATATTGCAAACCCTACAGTGGGAATCCCTCACGCTTGCGCGACACGGAGGACACAATAGGACAGCACCAATAATAAAACATGCAACTCAAACCAATCATAGCGATTCATCAATCACCGATAGGACAACAAAAATCTACTCAGACATCATAGGATGGCAACACATCATTGGGTAATAATATGAAGCATAAAGCACCATGTTCAAGTAGAGGGTACAACGGGATGCGGGAGAGTGGACTGCTGGATATAGAAGGGGGAAGGTGATGGAGATGTTGGTGAAGATGATGGCGGTGTTGGTGAAGATCACGGTGATGATGATGGCCTCCGGCGGTGTTCTGGCGCCACCGGAAGCAAGGGGGAGAGAGCCCCCTTCTTCTTATTCTTCTTCTTCTTCTTCTTCTTCCTTGACCTTGTCCCTAGATGGGAGAAGGGTTTCTCCTCTGGTCCTTGGCTCCCATGGCTTGGGAGGGGAGAGAGCCCCTCCGAGATTGGGTCTATCTCTCTGTTTCTGTGTTCTCTGATTCTACCCCTTCATTGTTTCCTTTATATCTGGAGATCCGTAACTCTGATTGGGGTGAATCTTTCGCCCAGATCTTTCTCATAAAATTATCTTTCTTGCGCCAAAAGAAGAGCGTCAACCGCCTAACGGGTGGACCATGAGGGTCAGGGGCGCACCTGGGGGGGGGGGGTAGGGCACGCCCCCTACCTCGTGACCACCTCGGACACCGTTTCGTGTTGATTTTACTTCCCAAAAATCATAAATATTCCAAAAAAAATCTCCGGCCATTTTTTATCCCGTTTGGACTCTGTTTGATATTGGGTTTCTGCGAAACAAAAAATATGCAACAGACAGGAACTGGCACTGGGCACTGGGTCAATAAGTTAGTCCCAAAAATAATATAAAAAGTTGCCAAAAAGTATATAAAAGTTGAATAATATTGGCATGGGACAATAAAAAATTATAGATACGACGGAGACGTATCAGCCTCCCCCAAGCTTGTGGGAGACTCTCTTCTTTGATTTGCACAAAATTATATATTTCCCGCAAGGGAGCTTGTTTCTTATGAGCAGGGAAATATTTAGCAGAGAAGTAATAAATCATATCCTGGGGACTACGCACACAACCAGGAGCAAGAGAATTATACCAAGTCTTAGCATCGCCCTTTAATGAGAACGGAAATATCTTAAGGATATATAAATAGCGAGACTTCTCATCATTAGTAAATAGGGTGGCTATATCATTGAACTTGGTAAGATGCGCCACAATAGTTTCAGATTCAAGGCCATAAAAAGGATCAGATTCAACTAAAGTAATATAATATCAGGATCAACAGAGAATTCATAATCCTTATCAGTAACACAGATAGGTGAAGTAGCAAAAGCAGGATCGGGTTTCATTCTAGCATTAAGAGACTGCTGCTTCCATTTAGCTAATAATTTCTTAAGATCATTTCTATCATTGCGAGCAAGAATTTCCATAGCAGCTTTTTCATTCATAACATAAACCTTAGGAATAACAGGTAATACATAATCATTGGGGGGACCTTCATCATCACTATCATCAGTAATAGGATCTTCAGTAATTTCATTCCCCCTAACTCTAGCAAGTTGTTCATCTAAAAGTTCACCTAATGGCATAGTAGTATCACGCACAGAAGTAGTTTCATCATGCATAGCAGAAGTGGCATCATCAATAACATGCGACAAATCAGAATTCATAGCAGTAGCAGGTTTAGGTGTCGCAAGCCTACTAATAACGGAAAGAGAATCTAATGCAGAGCTAGATGGCAGTTCCTTACCTCCCCTCGTAGTTGAGGGCAAAATCTTGGTTTTAGCGTCTTTCAAGTTCTTCATAGTGATCAACAGATATAAATCCCAAGTGACTCAGAGAATAGAGCTATGCTCCCCGGCAACGGTGCCAGAAATTAGTCTTGATAACCCACAAGTATATGGGATCGCAACAACTTTCGAGGGTAGAGTATTCAACCCAAATTTATTGATTCGACACAAGGGAAGCCAGGAATATTCTTGAGTATTAGCAGTTGAGTTGTCAATTCAACCACACCTGGATAACTTAGTATCTGCAGCAAAGTGTTTAGTAGCAAAAGTGGTATGAGAATAATAGTAGCGGTAGCAAAAGTAAAGATAAATGTTTTTGGAGTTTTGTAGTAGTTGTAACAGTAGCAACGGAAAAGTAATAAGCGAAGAACAATATGTGAAAAGCTCGTAGGCAATGGATTAGTGATGGATAATTATGCCGGATGCGATTCCTCATGCAATAGTTATAACATAGGGTGATATAGAACTAGCTCCAATTCATCAATGTAATGTAGGCATGTATTCCGTAAATAGTCATACGTGCTTATGGAAAAGAACTTGTATGGCATCTTTTGTCCTACCCTCCCGTTGCAGCGGGGTCCTTACGGAAACTAAGGGATATGAAGGCCTCCTTTTAATAGAGAACCGGAACAAAGCATTAGCACATAGTGAATACATGAACTCCTCAAACTACGGTCATCACCAAGAAGTATCCCGATTATTGTCACTTCGGGGTTGTCGGATCATAACACATAATAGGTGACTATAGACTTGCAAGATAGGATCAAGAACACACATATATTCATGAAAACATAATAGGTTCAGATCTGAAATCATGGCACTCGGGCCCTAGTGACAAGCATTAAGCATAGCAAAGTCATAGCAACATCAATCTCAGAACATAGTGGATACTAGGGATCAAACCCTAACAAAACTAACTTGATTACATGGTAAATCTCATCCAACCCATCACTGTCCAGCAAGCCTACGATGGAATTACTCACGCACGCGGTGAGCATCATGATATTGGTGATGGAGGATGGTTGATGATGACGACGGCGATGAATCCCCCTCTCTAGAGCCCCGAACGGACTCCAGATCAGCCCTCCCGAGAGAGATTAGGGCTTGGCGGTGGCTCCGTGTCGTGAAACGCGATGAAAGTTTCTCATTGATTTTTTTCTCCCCGAGACGGTATATATGGAGTTGGAGTTGAGGTCGAAGGAGGTCCAGGGGGCCCACGAGATAGGAGGGCGCGCCCTAGGGGGGTGGGGGCGCCCCCTGTCTCGTGGACAGCCCGTGGGCCCCCTTAGCCTTGATTTTTTCGCCAAAAATTCTTATTAATTCTGAAAAGTGCCTCCGTGGATTTCCAGGACATTCCGAGAACTTTTCTTTTCTACACATAAAACAACATCATGGCAGCTCTGCTGAAAACAGCGTCAGTCCGGGTTAGTTTCATTCAAATCATGCAAGTTAGAGTCCAAAACAAGGGCAAAAGTGTTTGGAAAAGTAGACACGTTGGAGACGTATCACATGGGTATGCTGGAAATGTCCTCCCGATTTCGGGGTAAAACATGGCTTCTGCTGAACTCCAGAATTGTACTTCCCTTGTCCATACTTCCTCTTGCGGTTTTCAATCTGCTGCTGCTTCCCTTCAATCATGAGAGCTCTATCTACCAACTCCTGGTATTTATTGAAAGTTGCTACCATCAACTGCATGCTTAGCTCATCATTTAGCCCTTCCAGAAACTTCTCCTGCTTAGCTACATCCGTAGAAACGTCATCTGGGGCATAACGTGCTAGCTTACTAAAGTCATCCACATACTGGCCAATTGTCCGTCCTCCTTGGCGCAAGTTGTGAAACTCACGCTTCTTCATGGCCATAGCTCCTGCTGAAACATGGGCAGTACGGAAAGCCTGCTGAAACTGATCCCATGACAGTGTCGATAGGGTAAGTGGCTGTGAAATTCTCCCACCATGATGTTGCGGGTCCTTCAAGCTGATGTGCGATAAAGCGCACCCTCTCCGCATCTGTGCATCCTGCAGTGGTCAACTCCCTTGCTGTCTTGCGGAGCCAATCATCTGCAACAATCGGCTTGGTGCTACTGGAGAACACCGACAGATTCAGCCTAAAAAGCGGGTTAAGTGATCGACGGGTGGTGACGGTGGTTGTTGCTGTTGCTGTTGCTGTTGCTGCTGCTGCTGCTGCTGCTGCTGCTGCTGCTGCTGCTGCTGTTGCTGTTGTTGCTGTTGTTGTTGTTGTTGTTGTTGTTGTTGCTGTTGCTGTTGCTGCTGTTGCTGCTGCTGCTGCTGTTGCTGCTGCTGCTGCTGTTGCTGTTGCTGTTGCTGTTGCTGTTGCTGTTGTTGCTGTTGTTGCTG
>NC_041389.1:431885538-431897397 GCF_002162155.2 Triticum dicoccoides | reverse complement strand
TGCTGCTGCTGCTGCTGCTGCTGCTGCTGCTGCTGCTGCTGCTGCTGCTGCTGTTGTTGCTGTTGTTGTTGTTGTTGTTGTTGTTGTTGTTGTTGTTGTTGTTGTTGTTGTTGTTGTTGTTGTTGTTGTTGTTGTTGTTGTTGTTGTTGTTGTTGTTGTTGTTGTTGTTGTTGTTGTTGTTGTTGTTGTTGTTGTTGTTGTTGTTGTTGTTGTTGTTGTTGTTGTTGTTGTTGTTGTTGTTGTTGTTGTTGTTGTTGTTGTTGTTGTTGTTGTTGTTGTTGTTGTTGTTGTTGTTGTTGTTGTTGTTGTTGTTGTTGTTGTTAGTGAGCTCCGGTGGGAAAGCAAATCCATTGTCACGTCTCGGAGGCATCTGAGGGTTTAGAAAAGATGAGAAAATAGAGTAGAATGAGGGCTAGGGGGAAAAACATTACCCATATGGACATGAGACAAAAGCAAACAAAATCACTTCATTCAATCAAACAAGGGCATACAACGGTCTAACTATCGTTACAAAAGTGCTCAGACTATACTAGATACGTGGGGGAATACTACTACTGTTATGGTGGTCAACTAGAAAAACTGCTCCGATGAAGACTCCATGATATCTGCTCTAGCTTCATCAACATAGTCATCATCGCTATCGTCTGGGTCCGAGTCGGTGTCGTCGATGATGATGTAGTTCTCTGGACATGTGCAATCTTCGTCTTCTCCTCCAGTCGCGAGAAATCCCATAAATACTTTTAGCTTCTTCTTCAGATCATCATTCTTCTCCACTAGTGTTGCTATTTCCTCCTCATATCCATCGCGTGTAGACTTGAGCTCTATGGTTACAGTTTTGCGTAAAGCCAATTTTTCCGTACTACAAAGGAATAAATTTTATTTAACTATCATGGTGGTTGTTAAACATTAAGAGTGTAGACACCCTCTCAATCCCAATTAAGCATCATCATTAAAACCCAACAATATTAATTAAAGTGACATGATGAGATTCACATGATAATCCAAGTACTAGATACTCAAGATGTCCATAACCGGGGACACGACTAACCATGATTAGTCTATACACTTTGCAGAGGTTTGCGCACTTTTCCCCACAAGACTCGATCTCCTCCATTGGGATTCTCGCACTACATGATGTTTGAGAAACGGATGACCGAGACATAGTCTTTCAGAGGCGCTAGCACCTTACGATCGGGTAGACAGTACCAACTTACACCCCCTACATCTGCTAGTCTACCACTGTAAGAGTTCGCACGAATTAGTCAACTATGCTAGATCCCATAGTAGCTTGTGGCTGCACACGGAAGTTTCTAGCATGAATAATCTCATGATCCCTTTGAGCCTGGGTGGCGGTCCAAAAGAAAAACAGGCAATCACTGGAATACCCAGGTGCCTCAATCCACCCAGATGTGTATTAAAGTTGCCACCTCAAATAAACCATTAAATTAACAGTCTCACATCTGTCATGGGTACTCTCACCCAATCCACGTCTACTAGCATAGCATAGCAATATAAGAAAACGTAGAAGTAACTCCCAAGGGTTTGATAATTCAACAGGTAATAGGTAATACTTCATCTACTTCCCAACATCCCACATATTAACAGATCCTAATCATGCAATTGTTTGAGGATTGATCTAATGCAATAAAACTGGGTAGTAAAGAGGTATGATCAAAGTGTTACTTGCCTTGCTGATGATCCACGAAACCTAGCGATTCAAAGTAGCAAGTGGCACACTCCGGGTATTCAATCACAAACAAACAAGCATACAATAAGTACTCATCTAATGCACAGGTAAAACTCGAGTAAGAGAACTAACCAGAAAGTTCAACTTAAGAACTCCGATTTGCAAAAAGAATCAAATCAAACAAAGCAACGAAAGTCAAACGGCGAAAGAAACAAGCTTCGTTTTACTAATCTGGACCTAAGTCAAATTTTACAGAAACAAAATCTTGTTTGAGTTGGTTAAAAGGAAAGAGGGTTTCGAGACGAAACTCTAGGCGCTTGAATCGCCTGATTCCGATAAACGAGCGAAAAGATATACTAGAACAAAAATCAGATTATATATCGCGATCAGAAATAACCGCGGAAAAATCCGAGAAAAAGAAAAACTAACGAACAGATTAACAAACGAACGTTCGTTAACTGAAACTAAATGGCGATTTCGTTCGTTAAAAACGAACGAACCGGCGAACGCTCGCTAAATAAATAAATCGAAAAAATAAAACCGATCTATTAAAAAACGAATCTAGGGTTTCTAAAGAAAAATCGGATCGTTTTTTTAAAACGGACCACGGCGGCGGCGGCGGTTACCTCCGGCTCGGCTCCGGCGGGGCTCCCGCGGGACAGCGCGGGTGGCGGGCTGCGGCGGCGGCGGCGGAAGACGGCGGCGGTGGCGGCTCCTGGCGGCGGCGCTAGCGGCGGCGGGGCTGGCGGCTGGCGGTGGTGGCGGCTAGGGGGAGGGGTGGCGTCTATATAAAGGGGGCGGCGGCGGTGGCCTGCTTGGTCGAGGGGGCACCCGGGGAGGAGTCCGGCTCGGACTCTGCTCGGCGTCCGTGCCGCGCACGACGGCGCGTGCGAGGGGAGGCGGCTTCGCGGGGTTGGGCCGGCCTGGCCTGGCTGGGCTTCGGCCCAGTTGGGCGCGGAAGTTTTTTTTCAAATAATTCCGCCGAACAGAAAAGAAATCCTAGAAAAATAAATAAAAATCTAAAAATGCCAAAACAATTTTTCACCGTCTAAATAAAATATTTAGAACAAGATGAACATTTTCTTGGCCCTAAAATGCAGTTTTGAAAACGTGCAATTTTTCCTAAATTCAAATAAAAAAGCAAAAACTCCAAACGAAAAACTTATTTGATTTTTTTATTAAATCCGAAATATTTCTTTATTTCGAGAAAGTCATTTTATTCCCTCTCATATTTTTTTATAGTTGAAATAATTGAAGATAAAATAAATAAAACCAAATGATCCTATTTTCAAAATTTGAGAAAAGTCAAATATGAAAATAACGAAATCCCCAACACTCTCCGAGGGTCATTGAGTTGCGTAGAATTTCTAGGATCAACCCAAAAGCAATAAAATATGATATGCAATGATGATCTAGTGTATAACATTCCAAATTGAAAATTTGGGATGTTACACAAAAACAGGAAAGCGTGCCATATTCACATGTATCATGTGTAAGCTAAGCACATGCAGTTTACACTAATTAGGAGCAATACGAGCTAGACACCATATGCAACATGCAACCAGATATCACACTGCCAAGTTAGAGCAAGCACCTTGGATGGTGGAGTAGAGGAGCAGAGACTTGGACCTTGTAATGCACTATCAGTACAAGGAGAATCAGTACAAATGCTCCGTTTACGTTGCTGCAGAGGACCACCATCATCGCCTTCCTTGCTCTTTTCCTTTCTCTTTCTTGATTTTGCCTTGTCAAGTCAAACCCACAAGAAAAAGGAATAAAATTTGCTCTTCAGAACTTATTGATGGATGATACTAACGAACACTACTTTCATGTAAGGCAACCGCATGATAGGAGGATGGAATATGTATGAAAAACAGGACGGCGTGATATATTGACATGTATGATGTATGAAGTGTAAACTAAGCACAAGGTGCTTGAACTTGTTAGAATTGATGCAAGCTAGAAACCATATGAAAGATGAAACCAATATCACTCTGCCAAATTAAAAGGGTGCCCTAACAAATGTATTAGACCAAATTAGAAGCAATACATGGCAATATGCTAGAAATAATATGCAATATGCAACGAATAAAGGTGACTCATCGTAAGTGATTGATGCAGGATACATAAGAGAGGTAGTTTCTTATAAGAACAAGGTTAACACATAGATGTAGTGTGTACCAAAAATAGGAAGGCATGTCATATTCACAGGTATAGTGTGTAAACTAAGCAGATGCAATTTACCCTAATTAGAAGCATTACAAGCTAGACACCGTATGCAACATGCAACCACATATCACACTGTGAAGTTGGAGCCAACACCTGTGATGGTGGTGTAGGGGAAGTGCGGTCTTCAGGTACAGAGCAACGTTCAATATCTTCATTTAGGCTTATTGTTTCTTGAGAATCATGTGGAGAGGATGAAATTGCATTCTTTATAAGAGTATTGCGTCTCATATTAACCCACGCACATGAATGTCTCATCATAAGCGATAGACGCAGGATACACAAGAACATTAGTTTGATGTAAGAACATGGTGTGATAGGCAGATGTAGTATGTACCAAAAACAGGAAGGCGTGTCATATTCACATGTATAATGTGTAATCTAAGGAGATGCAATTTAACAAATTAGGGGCATTGATGAGGGATACACAAGAAAAGTAGTTTGATGTAAGAACATGGTTAATAGAAAGACGTAGTATGTACCAAAACAGGAAGGCATGTCATATTCACAGGTATAATGTGTTAATTAAGCAAATGCAATTTACCCTAATTAGAAGCATTACAAGGTAGACACCATATGCAACATGCAACCACATATCACACTGCCAAGTAAGAGTAAGCACCTGTGAAAGTGCTAGTTATCGACTAGAGGGGGGGTGAATAGGCGATTTTTATGAAAGTCTTCAAAACTTGGAAGTTTTGAAGACAAACAATAGAAACAACCTAATTGATATGCAGCGGAAGAAAAACTACAACAAGCAAGCCATAATCAAGTATGCAATAGCATTAACGTTCGAAGATTAATAGCAGCTAGGTAGTAGGATCAGGATGGAAGATAGTATGAAGTCAATCAACAATAGTAGTCAAGCAATGAAGTCAATCAGATATGACGATAAGCAATGACTTCACGAAGACAAACTCAAAGTAAAGGAGGGAAGAGATAGAACCAGTTGCTTGTTGAAGACACAGATTTGTTGGACCAGTTCCAGTTGCTGTGACAACTGTACGTCTGGTTAGGGAGGCTGAGATTCAACTCAGAAGACCATGTCTTCACCTTATTCCCCTTGAGCTAAGGACACTTAGTCCTCGCCCAATCACTCTGGTAAGTCTTCAAGGTAGACTTCCAAACCTTCACAGACTTCGTTCACCCGGCAATCCACAATGACTCTTGGATGCTCAGAACGCGACGCCTAACCGGCTGGAGGATACATAGTCCTCAAGTGTAATAAGTCTTCAGGTCACACAGACAGAAAGACTTCAGTGATGCCTAACACTCTTTGGCTCTGGGTGTTTGGGCTTTGTACTCGCAAGGATTTCTCTCTCTCAAATGCTTCGAGGTGGGTTGCTCTCAAACGACAAATATACTAACTCTGAGCAGCCACCAATTTATGGTGTAGGGGGTGGGCTATTTATAGCCACTAGGCAACCCGACCTGATTTGTCCGAAATGACCCTGGGTCACTAAGGAACTGACACGTGTTCCAATGGTCAGATTTCAAACACACACGGCAACTTTACTTGGGCTACAAGCAAAGCTGACTCATCCAACTCTGGATAAGATTTGCTCTCATTGTCTTCGCTCGAAGACATAGGATTTGGGTTGAGCATCACTTCAGTCACTCTGACTTAGTTCACTTGGACCCCACTTAACAGTACGGTGGTTCCTATGACTCAACAAAGAAGAAAAGGAAACAACGAAACCACACAGTCTTTGTGCTCCATAGTCTTCACGCAATGTCTTCTCATGTCATAGTCTTCAATATGAATATCTTCTCATACCACCATTATCGTCAATGTCTTCATACATTTTTAGGGGTCATCTCCGGTAGGTAAACCGAATCAACGAGGGACACTACCAGCGTTATCCTGCAATTCTCACAAACGCATTAGTCCCTCAACCAACTTTGTCGTCAATACTCCAAAACCAACTAGGGGTGGCACTAGATGCACTTACAATCTCCCCCTTTTTGGTGATTGATGAAAAACTGGTTGAAGTTTTCAACGGGGATAAAGTATGTGAAATTGTAAAGGATAGGAATTTGTCTTCATAAGTAGCAAGGGCTCCCCCTGAAGATGTGCATATAAATAATTTTGCTTTTGGAACGCAAATGCACATGGCAGGTTGTACTTGTGGAGATCCACTTCAACTTATGAAGATAATTCATCATGCATGAAATGATATAGCATATAGGATGACAGGCATAATGAAAAATGGACGTCTGCAGGATGATTTAAGTGCGGAAGTTATCATCGCACGTGGAAATGCAAATAAGTAGTAGACGACCATCAGGTTTAAGTGTTACAACTCAGAGAACCAAATGTTTCAAAACGCAAGAGTTGTAAGCACGAGGCAAAATATAACTCAACCGCCCATTTGAACCCGCTTGAAGACTATCAACTCATATGCTTCTCCCCCTTTTGTCAGTAATGACCAAAAAGATTTGAAGACATAGAGCATCTACTCATCTTCTTGATGAGTAGGTGAAGCAGCAGGGTTGTCGTCGTTGGGTGGTGGTGCAGATGAACTTGGTGCAGTGTCGATGCGCGCAGTAGTAGTAGGAGGTGGTGAAGTAGCATCATCTTCATCATTGATCACTCTGGCATTTACCGTTGCTGCGGAGGAAGAATATTCAGAGTCTTCAAGAGATGGAGTTCTTCGTAAGACAACATTCCGTGGAGGAGTGGAGTCAAACTAAAATCGTTCATTGAAGCCATCGTCTTGAAGATCTGCTTCAGCACTAAGCAGGGTCAAACTCTTCCATGATCGCCGACAAGTTTCATGAGCAACAAAGGCATTCTTGGTGGCAAGGTTGCGAATGCGATTGACATCCACCAAGAGGCTTTGCATCTGTCTCTTGAGCCAAAAGTGATGTTTATCCTGTTTCTGATGAAGGGCCACAAGAAGTTCTCGATCATTGAGAACACGAGAACGCTTCCGAGGCCTTTGGGCAATGGTGCTTTTAGTGGCTTCAGTAGGTGCTCGATGAGGCAGACGAGTATTTCCAGCCAATGGATAGATTCGTGTAGCTGCTTGACCACCTTCAATGGGTTGAGTGAAGCTTTGGTGCTCGGCATTCTGAAGACAAAGAGGCTTCTTGGCAGGGTCAGGATATATAGCTTCAACTGACATATCAACCTCAGGTAAAAAAATCACATGATTGCGAGCAGAAGGTTGATAGTTGACAGTAGAGTGTCGCTTTATGAGGCGCATGACCCATGGAGCATAAAACTTCAGACCAAAGAGATCAGAGCCGGAGGCAGCAAGTTGTCTGATGAGGAAATCTTGTGCATTGAAGCTGATGCCATTGAAAATGAAGACCAGAGTCTTCATAGCTCCTTCAAGCTTTGCCGCCGATGAAAGTCCTTTGATAGGCCATAGAGTCCGCCTGATGATGTGATATATGGTGCATGGCAGATACTCAAGGTCTTCAACAAAGAACTCTGTTGGATATTCAGCATCACGGGGCAAAGGCTTCATCATGCTCAGCATCTGACTCATATTGGGTTCAGGCCTATGAAAGATGCTTTCCAGGGCATTGCGATGATGTTGACAGCCAGGTTCATAGAGTTCTCCGGGAGTGGACAGGCCTGTAAGCTCGATGATATCCATAGCTTTGGCTTCATGATGAACGTTTCCGGTCATCCACTCGAGAACCCAAGTCTTTGTATCTCTGTTGTAGCCGCGAATGTGCAGTGTGGCATAGAATTGAAGCAATAGTTCTTCATTCTAGTGTTCTTTATCTGTGACAAAACTGAGCAGCCCAGCATCACGAAAGCAGTCAAGTGCTTCTTCTAAGCAGGGGAGTCCAGTAATGGCTTCAGTGTCGAGACGCATATGAGGGAAGATGCGCCCTTGATCATACAGAACACAGGAGTAATAGCTTCGCTGCTGATGACTCCAGAACCGATCTGATGCAATTCTTGGCTTCGTGTAGGGGTTCTTTGAGCTGTCAAAGAATGTGTTGTGGCTCTTGAAGCCATTAGCATTGAAGGACCCGACAGCGGTGGCAGTACCAGGAAACCTTGGCAGTCTTGGCTTGGGCTTCTGGACTTGAGGACTATGCTCAACATGATAGTCAAATTGAGGACCAGAGACATTAGGCGGAGGGACTAGAACGGGCCATCTGACTGTTGTTAGCTCTCCGTGGTTGTATGCTTGCTCAAGTGTATAGGGCCTTGGGGGCGGAACAGGAGCAGTGGCAGCAGCTGAGGCTTCATGCTGCACAACAGGTGCTTCAGGAGCAGTTGCCTCATTAGCTTCATGTGCAGTGGCCTCATTAGCTTCAGGCACACTGGTTGTTGCAAGCTCCACATTAGCTTCAGCCATGACAATGTCATCGGCTTCGCTTGCGTTGGTTGTGACAGCTTCAGGATTTTCAACCTCCACTCGAGGAGCTGGAGGGTCAGGCATTGACACGTTCACTTCATGAACTATTTCTTCAGGAATGGGGGGAGTAGAGACACGTTCTTCTTGACGTTCTTCATCGGCTGATGCAGCCGGATTGTCTTCAGCAGCAGGTGCTTCAGACGCAGAGACATTCAGAGCAGGAGTGGCTTCTGAAAACACTTGACGTGCAACAGGTTGATGATGCACTTCTCCTTCTGGAACGCTCAGAAGAGGAGCTTGAGGCCTTGGTCCTTTGCAAAGCCTTTGAAGTACTGGCAACGCTTTTGGAGATGGAGTGGGCAGGCCCTCATCCTCTTTAGCTTGTACGGATGTTGTGACTTGTTGTTGTTGGGGAGTGTTGGGGGAGTCTTGTTCTTGCGGGCGATCAGCCCATGAATCATCCTGTGCAATTGGCGTCAGAGGACGACCAATGCTGATGAGTTCGCTGTTCGTACGAACAGGCAATGATACCACATTGTATTCGATCTGAGGAAGAACTTCATCATCTTCAACATTGTCATGATGACCAATGTCTTCAGCAGTGGTGGGTTCAGCTGCTGGAATATCTTCAACTTCAGGAGCCTCTGTGGAAGTAGGCTGATGAACAGTCATGTGAAGTTCTTGGGATGCAGATGCAGGATGAATCACTGAGATGGGTTCAACAAAAAGGGGCTCTATGGGAGCAGCCCGATTCTTCTTGGTCTTGCGCTTCTTCTTGGAGGGAGCGGCATCAGAGGCTTCAGTATTCTTCCTCTTTCTGGCTTCTGCCTCTGTAGCCCTCGTCTTCTTCTATTCTGAAGCGGTTGTGGTGACCTTTGGCTTCGAGCTAGTCATGCTACTTGGGAAGATAATGCGTGGAGCTTCTTGGCTTGAAGGCGCAGGCTGATCAGCAGTAAGCTTCTTCTTTTTCTTTGCTGCCATCCTGGGGTCAATGCCAGGACGGCCAAGTGACTTGCACTTCTCAGCCTCATTGTAGGCAAGCACACACTTATCAGCCAAACTCTTCATGCGCTCACGAGAGCCTTGAGCTTCTTGGCGCTTCTTTAGAAAAGCTTCTTTAAGCTCATGCATCATGACCTTAAAGTTCCTGACATCTTGAACACTCATGCTTCTTGAATTGAGCCTTCTCATAATCAATCTTGTTCTTGAGCTCAACGATTCGCTGAGCGAGAGCCAGCTCAGAAGCAATGGCGCCATTGAAAGAGACACTGAGGCCAATTGGAAGCTGTAAATCTTCAAAGCTGACGTTTGGGGTGTCGAACCACTCATCAATAAAATTGTGGATGATGGCCACATCAAAGAGAGGCAAGTTGTTGAAGATTTCTGCTTCTTCCTTGCTCTTTATCAGCTGCTCAAGAGCATCATCCGCAAGATCTTCATCACTTGATAGATTAATGGGTTCTTCACGCAGGATAGCACCAGGAGTCAGAGCTTGAGCAGTTTGCCTGACAAGTTGTCTTCTCTTCTCCGTCTTCTTGTAGATACGAGATTGATCTTCAGACTGCACACTGGCTTCAGGAGGTGCAGTGGCCAATGGCTTCACACGAGAAGCTTTTGGAGGTGCGGCTGATGATGAAGCCTTAACCTTCTTAGGCTTCTTCGGTCTTGGAGTAGGAACAGGGGCTTCATCAGAATCGGCATCATTGTTGGAATGATCCACTCTGGCACCATGAACCAAGACGTAGGAGATGAGACCATCGAGGTTTGCAAAGGGGCCAATTCTATTCTCTTCAGCTTCACGTGTCCCATCCTCACGGGGAGCAGAGGGGCCAGGATTGAAGTCTAATCCCCATGAATTCTTGTTTTCCTTTGCTGAAGACATAGCAAACTGGAAGTTGCGCTTGAAGAGATTGTCGTCGCGACACCAGAGCAATGATGATGGGTCGGCTTCTTTAGGCTGTGGCCCACGGACCATGCAAGGATAGAATTCTTGCGCAATGGCTTCAGCTTTGTTCTTGGGGGGAAGGCCTCGATAGAGAATATCACCCCAAGGGCTCTTGATAGCATTTTTCTCTGCGTACTCCTGGGTGACGAACTTGTACTTGTACCATTGTTCAGCCCAATAGCGTCGAATCCATTGGATTCGAGTCTTGCGCTGATTGTAATCTTCTTCAGGATCTGTTTTATACATTTCTGCCAGATCCTCTGGCAGATCCTTCGAAGTTCCCCCACGATGCTGTCTGCCACCCTTCCTTGCTGATTTTTCTGCAACCATGAACTTCAAACTGAATGGCTTCAATACGTTCAGAGGCTTCAGAGATTTGCGCTTGCTGGTCAAGCAGGAACTGGCTTCAGGAGAATTGATATGATGTTGTAAGTATTCTGCAAACGAATGCAGACTATGAGAACCAAGGGATTCTCCCACGGACATGTACCTGTGATAGCATTAGAGATGCGAGGGAAGGGGAAGATGTCATATGCATTCTCAGAAGATTTTGAAGATAAATCAGTTTGAAGACATTGACCTCATGATGCGAAGACATTCACTTATATGTGGTGAGTTGGTTCCAGATTTGTACCAATCCGTGAATAAGTACAAGTGAGGAATCAAACTAGATAGGAAATCTAAGTGAATAGACTAGGCATTATGAGATGCAGCTAGAATAGATCTAACATTGAGTAGGCAGAAACCACTTTCGGTAAGTGGGATGAATCTATGAAGATCAAAGAGGTGGTAAAAATAGAGTTATAATTACCGCACGACGAACTGCTAGATGGGAAGAATGAGAGACCGAGCAGTTCAGTCCACTGTGCCCTAACTTGGCGATGGAGGACACCTACGGCGACGGCGGAGAGGACGATGTCCGCGGCCGGCGTGAGGACGGCGTCGGAGAAGTCGCGGCAGCTAAGCGCTTCGTCGCCGGCGTCGTCGCGAGCTAGCGGTGGCGCTAGGGTTTTGATGGAGGTGGAGAGTTGGAAGAAGGATTTCTTTACCGCAGGGGACAAGTATTTATAAGTAGGTGAGAGACACAGCGCAATTACGCTGGTGCTCCTGGCGGTTCACATCTGAGGGGTACGTGGCAAGCATGCAACATACTTAGTATTGTCCCACATTCCCACGCCCGCCAAGTATGTCGGATGTTCGTTCCAGCTTCTCCGGATATCGACAATTTAGATGATTCATTTAAGTAGAACTTGATGTTTTGTCTCTGTGTCTTCTGCTGACAAGGATGCAGAGAAGACATTCAACAGTTTCAATAGAATGCATATGATTCGGACAAATAGAGTTTGAGATAGTAATCATAGAGAGATTAGGGTTCGATCACATTCACTTAGTTCAAATGATTCAACTTGAAGACATAGCTATAAGTGAATGCTGTAGAGGACAGAACGCTAGTATATATATATATATATATATATATATATATATATATATATATATAATATATATATAATATATATATATATATATATATATATATATATGCAATCAAATCACTATAGCACAGAAAAATCACGAAGATAAATTGAAACTGAAGACAAACCAAATGCGAAATCTTTGCAAAATAACGCCATGAGTGAAACACTTCAAACAGAGAAATTTGGTGGTGGCGTTACCCA
>NC_041389.1:431872728-431885034 GCF_002162155.2 Triticum dicoccoides | reverse complement strand
TATAGCGCAGAAAAATCACGAAGATAAATTGAAACTGAAGACAAACCAAATGCGAAATCTTTGCAAAATAACGCCATGAGTGAAACACTTCAAACAGAGAAATTTGGTGGTGGCGTTACCCACCGTATAGGAAGTATTAGACCCAGACACGGCGCACAATTATCGTGGCGCTCCGAAGTCAAATTCCATGTTAATGTATTCACACTCAGAGTGTAAATCTTCATTGATTGAAGATATACATTACTTTGTGTGTTGCACATCTAAGTCATCAACATGCATAAGTGTTAGGATGTGTGCCTAATCACAGGACATTCTAGGATTCCAAGATATTTAGCTCACACCATAACTTGCAAAACCTTTTCTCATCCAAGGGCTTTGTGAAGATATCTGCCAGTTGCTCTTCAGTGTCGACGTGCATGATATCTATATCTTTCTTCATAACATGATCTCTAAGAAAGTGATGACGTATTTCAATGTGCTTTGTCTTCGAGTGCTGGACTGGATTGTTGGCAATCTTGATGGCACTTTCGTTGTCGTAGAAGAGAGGGACTTGCTTCAGATAGATGCCATAGTCCTTGAGAGTTTGCTTCATCCACAGAAGCTGAGCACAACAGGATCCAGTAGCAATGTATTCAGATTTAGCAGTTGAGAGTGATACACAGTTCTGCTTCTTTGAAGACCAACAGACAAGTGATCGACCAAGAAAATGACATGTGCCTGATGTTGACTTGCGATCCACCTTGTCACCAGCATAATCAGCATCCGAGAATCCAACCAGATCAAACCTTGAGCCCTTTGGATACCATAATCCGAGTGTTGGGGTGTAAGCTAAACATCTAAGAATTCGCTTCACTGCTAAGTGATGCGATTCCTTTGGTGCCGCTTGGAATCGAGCACACATGCAAACACTAAGCATAATATCTGGCCTAGATGCACATAGGTAAAGTAAAGAACCAATCATGGAGCGGTATACCTTTTGATCGAACTCTTTACCATTGTCGTCGGGACCAAGAAGATGTTTGGCTGGCATTGGCGTCGTGTAACCTTTGCAATCTTGCATGCCGAACTTCTTCAGGCAATCTTTGAGATATTTTTCTTGAGATATGAAGATGCCATTTCTTTGTTGACGGATTTGAAGACCAAGGAAGAACTTCAGCTCACCCATCATGGGCATCTGATATTGCTCTTGCATCATAAATCCAAACTCATCACTGTACTTCTCGTTGGTGCAGCCGAAGATTATGTCATCAACATATATTTGGCACACAAACAGTTCACCATCATATGTCTTCGTGAAGAGTGTGGGATCGAGGGATCCAGGTTTGAAGCCTTTGCTCTTCAGGAAGTCTTTGATTGTATCATACCAGGCGCGAGGAGCTTGTTTGAGGCCATACAGTGCTTTGTTGAGTTTGTACCATATTAGGATGTTTTGGATCTTCAAAGCCAGGTGGTTGTGCAACATATACTTCTTCTTCAATCTTGCCATTGAGAAATGCACTCTTTACATCCATTTGATATAGCAAGATGTTGTGATGATTAGCATAGGCTAGCAGTATGCGAATAGCTTCAAGCCTAGCAACAGGAGCAAATGTTTCATCGAAGTCAATTCCTTCAACTTGAGTATATCCTTGAGCCACAAGACGTCTTTGTTTCTGATGACTTGACCATGCTCATCTTGCTTGTTTCGATATATCCATTTTGTTCCAATAATGTTATGCTTGCGAGGGTTAGGTCGCTTGACAAGTTCCCAAACATTATTCATCTTGAACTGTTGAAGTTCTTCTTGCATGGCTTGAATCCATTCAGGTCCCATAAAAGCTTCAGCAACTTTCTTGGGTTCTGATATTGACACAAATGAAAAGTGCCCACAGAAGTTTGCTAACTGTGTTGCTCTTGAGCGAGTAAGCGGACCAGGCGCAATGATGCTGTCAATTATCTTCTCAATTTGTACTTCATTTGCAACACGAGGATGAACTGGACGAAGACCTTGCTCATGCTGATCATTGTCATCATTGGAAGTATTGTCTTCGGTCTGAGCATTGCCTTCAGGTTGGTTTGGTGCAGAAATGATAAGTTCTCTTCAGGTTGTGCTTCAGAGGGCATGATCTAACCAGTTCCCATCAACTTGATAGATTCACAGGAAGGAGCTTCATCAAGTGTACTCGGCAGAATTTCTCTTTGTGAACCATTGGTTTCATCAAATCGCACATCCACTGTTTCAACGATTTTGTAGTGGAAGAGGTTGAAGACTCTGTAAGAGTGCGAATCCTTTCCATAGCCAAGCATGAAGCCTTCGTGAGCTTTGGGTTCAAATTTTGACTTGTGATGGGGATCCTTGATCCAACATCTAGCACCAAAGACTCTGAAGTAGCTGACATTTGGCTTCTTGCCAGTGAGGAGCTCATAGGATGTTTTGCCCGGAAGCTTATGGATGTAGACACGGTTGATGATGTGACAAGCTGTATCAATGGCTTCAGGCCAGAACTTTCTTGGTGTCTTGTACTCGTCAAGCATTGTTTGAGCCATCTCAATAAGGGTTCTATTTTTGCGCTCAACAATGCCATTTTGATGTGGTGTGTATGGAGCAGAAAATTCATGAGTGATTCCCATTGTATCCAGATAAAGATCAAGGCCGGTGTTCTTGAATTCAGTGCCGTTATCACTTCTGATATGCTTGATCTTGACGCCATAGTTCTTCATTGCTCGATTGGCGAATCGTCTGAAGACATCTTGTACTTCAGTCTTGTAGAG
Organism: Triticum dicoccoides; assembly: GCF_002162155.2. Classification (NCBI taxonomy): domain Eukaryota; kingdom Viridiplantae; phylum Streptophyta; class Magnoliopsida; order Poales; family Poaceae; genus Triticum; species Triticum dicoccoides. Next base: position 431,882,283 of record NC_041389.1, on the reverse strand, counting down.
AATTATGTGCACCCATGTGTATCTTGAGTAGTCATCAACAATGACGAAGCCATAGAGACACGCCGTTGTTGTGAGGGTGGAGTAGTGGGTAGGTCCAAATAAGTCCATGTGCAGCAGCTCGAAGGGTTGAGATGTTGTCATGATGGTCTTCGAAGGATGCTTGGCCCTTGTCATCTTTCCAGCTTTGCAGGCACCACACAGATGATCTTTCTTGAACTTGACACCTTCGATGCCTATGACATGCTTCTTCTTGACGAGAGTGTGCAAGTTCCTCATGCCTGCATGCCCCAGCCTTCGATGCCAGAGCCAGCATTCTGAAGCTTTTGCAAGAAGACATACGGCAAGTTTTGGACCTGCTGAGAAATCTACCATGTATAGATCACCTTTCCTATACCCTTCAAAGACTAGAGATTTGTCAAATTCCATTAGTACAAGGCAACGATATTTTCCAAATATCACAATCATGTTTAAGTCACAAAGCATTGAGACAGACATTAAGTTGAATCCAAGGGATTCAACAAGCATCACTTTATCCATGTGTTGATCCTTTGAGATTGCAACTCTACCTAGACCCAATACTTTGCCTTTACCAGTGTCAGCAAATGTGATTTGACTCTTGTCGGATGGACGTAAGGTTGAGTCCATGAGAAGACTTTGATCGCCAATCATATGATTAGTGCATCCGCTGTCAATAATCCATTCTGAAGCTTTTGGTGTACCCTACAGTGCAGTTAGAGGGATAGGCTTCACAATGTATGTTGTGAAGCATAAGCATTTGATGCACACTTGGATTATCACAGCATAGATGAAAGTTAGCACACAGTATGACAGGTAAGCGATTCATATGTGGAATACACATTAAGTTATTTTATCATGCATCCCTTTGTGTTTTAGGTCCCCAGCAATTATATTGGACGCCATTGATTGCTGGCTGGAGACCACATTCTGCAAAAGAGAGTTAATTCTTCTTCACCACCCACATTTTCAAGGGTGGCTTAGAAGCAATGAGTCTAAGTGCAGCATCTGAGAATTTCGGCTTTGAAGCCCTAGCAAATAGCCTTGCAGGAGATGAATGATACTCATGTGAATAAGCAGAAAAGTTCTTAGTTCTATGAACATAGCGATTTGAAGACACACACTCATATTCATGAGTCTGAGTACAATTTCCCTGCAAAACATTGGTGTTAGGGTGACTCAAGTGAGTCCTGTGTTCATAAGTAGCCGTTGGACCATATGATGCCTTTGGTCTGGGGTTTGTCTTCTTCCCTGGTGGTGTCATGATGACATTCACTGGAAGATTCTCAAGGCAGCTTTTGGGAACCCAGATCTTCTTCATAGGAGGTCCATTCCTGCAGTTAGTACCAATATACCTTGCAAACACTTCACCATTCTGATTTTTGAATAGTTTATAGTTTGCATCAAAGGATTCATCAATGATAATAGGATTAGCACAGGTAAATCCAGATAAAGTAGATGGATCCACTAAAGGTTCCTTTGCAGCAACCCATGTGGTTTTGGGATACTGCTCAGGCTTCCAGTAGGAACCATCAGCATTCATTTTCCTCTCGAACCCAACACCCTCTTTCCTAGAGTTTCGGTTCAGAATCTGCTTTTTGAGGACATCACAAAGTGTCTGATGCCCTTTCAGACTTTTATACATCCCTGTTTCAAGCAATGTCTTCAAGCTAGCATTTTCATCAGCAATAGTAGTGGTATCCTCCAAAGAGGGGTTAGTTACCACATCAGTAGTTGAAGACAGAGCAACAGTAGCAGCAGTGGAACATTCAGCAATAGATGTAGCGTTATCACGCTCAATGCATTTTAAGCATGGTGGTTCAAATTCATCCTGAGTGGGACTGATCTGTTGAGCGCAAAATGACTCATTCTCTTTTTGAAGATCTTCATGAGTCACTTTCAGTTTCTCAAGCTCTTGCTTCCTTTGAAGATAATCATAGGAGAGCTTTTCATAAGTGATTGAGAGCGTCTCATGAAGACTTTCAAGTTCTCGATACTTAGCATGAAGATTTTTTATGTCTTCAACTAAGGACTGTGAACGTGTCATTTCCGCGTCCAACAGGTCATCGCTTTTGTCTAATAGTTTTTGAGTATGTTCCATAGCCCTTTGTTGTTCAGTAGCAATTTTAGCAAGTGTTTTGTAGCTGGGTTTAGATTCACAATCAGAGTCATCTTCACTGGATGTTTGAAAGTAAGCATCGCACGATTTTACCTTGGCACCGTGTGCCATGAAGAAGTAGGTGGGAGCAAGATCGTCCTTGTCATCATCAGCGTTGGTGTGTGAGTCATTGTCTTCAGTGTTGAAGATGGACTTTGCGATGTAGGCTGTGGCCAGAGCCAGACTTGCAACGCCAGAGTCGGACTCAGCTTTAGATTCCACCTCTGCCTCTTCAGATGTAGACTCCTCCTCTGAATCCATTTCCTTGCCAACAAAAGCACGAGCCTTGCCAGATGAGCTCTTCTTGAGAGATGAAGACCTTGATGAGGACTTGGAAGAAGACTTCGAAGATTTCTTCTTCTTCTTGTCATCGGAGTCATATTCCTTGCTCTTCTTCTTCTTCTTCTTCTCGTTGTCCCACTGAGGACACTCAGAGATGTAGTGCCCAGGCTTCTTACACTTGTGACATGTTCTCTTCTTGTTGTCTTGAGTGGAAGCTTCATCATTTCTTGAACTGGATCGTGAAGACTTTCTGAAGCCCTTTTTCTTGGTGAATTTCTGGAACCTCTTCACAAGCATAGCAAGCTCCCTTCCAATGTCTTCAGGATCGTCAGAACCTCAGTCAGATTCTTCTTCTTCAGATGAGGAAACAACTTTTGCCTTCAAAGCACGAGTTCGGCCATAGTTGGGGCCATAGATATCTCTTTTCTCAGAAAGCTGGAACTCATGTGTGTTGAGCCTCTCAAGTATATCAGACGGATCGAGTGTCTTGAAGTCAGGACGTTCTTGTATCATGAGGGCAAGGGTGTCGAAGGAATTGTCAAGTGATCTCAGCAGTGTCTTGACAATTTCATGCTTGGTGATCTCAGTGGCGCCGAGAGCCTGAAGCTCATTTGTGATGTTGGTGAGGCGATCAAACGCGAGTTGAACATTTTCATTGTCGTTTCTCTTGAAGCGATTGAAAAGATTGCGAAGAACACTGATCCTCTGGTCTCTCTGTGTAGAGATGCCTTCATTGACCTTGGACAGCCAGTCCCAGACTAGCTTTGATGTTTCCAGAGCACTCATACGGCCATACTGTCCTTTGGTTAGATGACCACAGATGATGTTCTTTGCAGTCGAGTCCAGTTGAATGAACTTCTTGACATCAGTAGGGGTGACACCTTCACCAGTTTTGGGAACGCCATTCTTGACGACATACCAGAGGTTGACATCTATGGCTTCAAGATGCATGTGCATCTTATTCTTCCAGTAGGGATATTCTGTTCCATCGAACACGGGGCAAGCAGCGGAGACTTTGATTATCCCTACAGTCGACATAGCTAAACTCCAGGTGGTTAAAACGAATCACACAGAACAAGGGAGTACCTTGCTCTGATACCAATTGAAAGTGCTAGTTATTGACTAGAGGGGGGGTGAATAGGCGATTTTTATGAAAGTCTTCAAAACTTGGAAGTTTCGAAGACAAACAATAGAAACAACCTAATTGATATGCAGCGGAAGAAAAACTACAACAAGCAAGCCATAATCAAGTATGCAATAGCATTAACGTTCGAAGATTAATAGCAGCTAGGTAGTAGGATCGGGATGGAAGATAGTATGAAGCCAATCAACAATAGTAGTCAAGCAATGAAGTCAATCAGATAAGACGATAAGCAATGACTTCACGAAGACAAACTCAAAGTAAAGGAGGGAAGAGATAGAACCAGTTGCTTGTTGAAGACACAGGATTTGTTGGACCAATTCCAGTTGCTGTGACAACTGTACGTCTGGTTAGGGAGGCTGAGATTCAACTCAGAAGACCGTGTCTTCACCTTATTCCCCTTGAGCTAAGTACACTTAGTCCTCGCCCAATCACTCTGGTAAGTATTCAAGGTAGACTTCCAAACCTTCACAGACTTCGTTCACCCGGCAATACACAATGACTCTTGGATGCTCAGAACGCGACGCCTAACCGGCTGGAGGATACACAGTCCTCAAGTGTAATAAGTCTTTAGGTCACACAGACAGAAAGACTTCAGTGATGCCTAACACTCTTTGGCTCTGGGTGTTTGGGCTTTGTCCTCGCAAGGATTTCTCTCTCTCAAATGCTTCGAGGTGGGTTGCTCTCAAACGACCAAAGCCGTATACTAACTCTGAGTAGCCACCAATTTATGGTGTAGGGGTGGGCTATTTATAGCCACTAGGCAACCCGACCTGATTTGTCCGAAATGACCCTGGGTCACTAAGGAACTGACACGTGTTCCAACGGTCAGATTTCAAACACACACGGCAACTTTACTTGGGCTACAAGCAAAGCTGACTCATCCAACACTGGATAAGATTTGCTCTCATTGTCTTCGCTCGAAGACATAGGATTTGGGTTGAGCATCACTTCAGTCACTCTGACTTAGTTCACTTGGACCCCACTTAACAGTACGGTGGTTCCTATGACTCAACAAAGAAGAAAAGGAAACAATGAAACCACACAGTCTTCGTGCTCCATAGTCTTCACGCAATGTCTTCTCATGTCATAGTCTTCAATATGAATATCTTCTCATACCACCATTGTCGTCAATGTCTTCATACATTTTTAGGGGTCATCTCCGGTAGGTAAACCGAATCAATGAGGGACACTACCTGTGTTATCCTGCAATTCTCACAAACGCATTAGTCCCTCAACCAACTTTGTCGTCAATACTCCAAAACCAACTAAGGGTGGCACTAGATGCACTTACAACCTGCGATGGTGGTGTGGGGGAATTGCGGTGATCAACTAGAGAGCTACATTGACTATCTTCATTTAGCCTTGCTGTTTCTTGAGAATCATGTGGGGAGGATGACACTGCACTCTTTAAACGAGTAGGGCGTCTCACAGTAACCCACCCGGGTGACTGTCTCATCATAAGTGATTGACGAGGGATACAAAAGAGCATTAGTTTGATGTACGAACTTGGTTAATAGACATATGTAGTATGTATCAAAAACAGGAAGGCATGTCATTATCAAAGGTATAATGTGTAAAGTAAGCAGATGCAATTTAACCAAATTGGAAGCAATACAAGCTAGACACCATATGCAACATGCAACCACATTTGACAGTGTGAAGTTAAAGCAAGCACCTTGGATGGTTGTGTGTGGCAATTGAGATCATCAACTGCAGAGCTACATTTACTGTCTCCAACTGCTGACACTGCACCCATTAGAGCGCTGAAACGCTTAGTGCTTATCTTCGAATTACACTGGAGCGACTTCTGTCTTTTCTTTTCTGCATTCATCAAGACTGCGTCAGAGTCTGAAATACCCATGCATAAAAAAACAATAGTGTGAGTATGGGTGAAGTGTGTGCACAATTAGTACAGTGTAAAGGTAGCAGATAGCAGGTCGGTGAGAAATAAATGACAGGAGACATATGATAGCTCTACAACATGCATGGCACACTCAATTACTACAGGATTGTATGAAAATAACAATCGACTGAAAGCAAATAGGCCAGTCCATATTTTCTGCACCGTCCGATGTACAAAGAATGGGCAGATCGCCTTCATCTACCTCCAGCCAGTCAGTGTTGACGATCTTCCTCGAAACGCCAGCGACCACCGGCCCAGTATTCCTCCCCTGCCTGCGCCCTCCCCTCGACCTCACCACACCGCCGTGCTTGGCACCGCCCCCCGGCCATCCATTCAAGCCCGGCCGACCTCCAGATCGGGCGTAAGTAGCTCCTGCGCCCCACACCCCTATGATAGACACCGATGCGCCGCTTCCCTGGGGAACAGGCGGACTAGGTGCTCTGCGCGCCTAAGCGGGTGCTGCTTCTTTTAATTGCAGTTCGACTGACCCTGAATTGAAATCCAGGCGGGCTACTGACCTCTAGCAAAGGTAAAATAGTAAAAGGGAGGAAACCTTGTGCATTTAGTATCACGAAGAAGATGCAGTAAGAAGCGCTCAACTAGTTTCTTTCGTGGGATGAATACGGTGTGAGCAGAGATGTAAGATTTGCACGAATAAGGGAAGAGGAGTACCTCTTTCTACTGGCAGTGCTGTGTCCTCCTTCTATTTTTTCGACGACCTTGTTGTTCGCCGGAAACTAGAAGTTGTGGAGGACGGTGCAGCCTTGGACGAACCCATGGCCAAGTTGTTGAGTGTGGTGCGGTGGCCGTCTGTCGGCGGCGGGGAAGCAGATCCGAGGCGGCGAACGACGGCGTAGCGGGAACAGCTCCGGTGCGGTGGACGGTTGCGATAGTGGAGCCACAATAGTGAGGCGCAACACGGCGTGGTCGAAGTGGTTCTGGTACGGCGCACGTCGGCGTCGGCGTCGTGGAGGCAGCTCTGCCTCGGCTTCAGCTGCTAAGTCCTTGAGGGTGTTGCGGTTGCGGTTGCGTTGGATGACGACGTTGGGGTACCGGCTCCGGCGTGATGGAGGAGGGCAGCGGTGGATTGGCCGCTATGGGGTGAATGACGGAGGAGGCTCGGGTTTCGCGGCTGGTGGAGAGGGCGTTTTCGCGCCCACGGAGTATGAATGGGGAAGCAGAGGGAGGCGGGGAACTAAGGGGGAACAATGTTTTGGTTTGAGACGTGCTTGTTTGAAATTTGGGGAAAGTTACAAACTTTTCCCCCATCTAAAATTTTGGACATATTGTGGGTTGGGGGTAGGACAGTCATGTCAGGTGTCCCAAATGTGGGCGGGATAGATTTCGGCCGAGCACATGGGTGTTTAGGCGCCCACGGCGTATGGATTCTTCTCGGAGGCAGTTAAGACTGGCATCTTGGTGAAGTTACAGACCTACCCCGGTTTAGACCTTTGGACATCGGGCCGATAGGCTACACGGGCCAGAGTCAGGACAGTAATTTCCTACCACCAAAACATTAGTCTCGCGTGGTTTCGGGTGACTAGAGGCCTATTTGGCGCTTCGTTCAATATTTGGGAGCAGAAGCATTAACATTTTTGGTTCTCTTGAATTGAACTTTCAGGATTTGTCAAACTTCACAAAATCTTTACTCTTGAAAATCCTAAAGCTACGATTATTTTGGAATGGAGGGGGTACATTTGAATATACATTGTACATGAGTATATATTAAAAAATATGCAACTTACCTCAGTTCATGCATGGTTCCAGATATAATCTCCTTGGTTACAAAAAAAAAGTTAGATATGCGTATGAATATATATAGCATGTTCAAACTCACAACAAAGATTGATGCCCCCTTTTACATCTGATTTACAAATGCCATTATCTCGGGTTCAAATAGATGAATGCACTTCCTATGAATTTGAATCTTCGAAACCCCCTTTATGTTGAATTCGACATGTATTTTATTTCGTAGCTAGCAATTTGGAATGTATCCATGCAAGTGACAAATGTATAAAGTGCTTCACACTAACAACATGGAGTGCACTAATTAATGTCTATATATGAATTCTAAAAGCATCCATTGCCTGTATTTCAAACCGCTCTCACTCTATGGATCGATAATATGAAATAAACACATGCACATGCTAGAATTCAATAGAGTATGGGTGTCTGATAGACCGATTTTCGTCCATACGCAATTTTGCAAAATTCATGATCTCATCCAAAAATAATAATGCCACTTATATTTTAATTTAATGCGTAGAACCGCCTTTTACACGTAGATGCACTATGCCTCGCCCCGTTCTCACAAACACGTTATATATCTCTCTATCTAACGCATAAGTGCACAACTTTATATGCATCGGCATTTCTCTTTCACACATGCTCACAATATCTCTCAGGGTGTCGGGGTGTCTCATGCACATGCCCTCTCTATTTCTCTCTCTCTCTCTCTCTCTCTCTGACTACTATGTACCACTCTTTTCACCAATCTTAGTTGGAAAACACTATTTCTCTCACATGCATATATACACATGCACGGTCTCTACTAGCCCTCTATACGCACATATATGTGCCTACATGTCTCCCGCACGCACATTATCTTTAGGCCTCTCTCGCACACATTGCCCCCCCCGACACACCTCTCTAATAGTAGTTGGCAGATATGATTTCATCATATCATTCGGTAGGATATCCCTGGCTGTTTGGCTGGATGGTAATACGAGGCAAAGTTTTACCCTAGTTCGGGTCGGACCCTTGCAGTTGAAGAAAGAGCCTACTCCTGGTACTGTATATTAGTGATAGGGGTGTGTACAAAGTACACGTGAATACCAGGCATTGTGCATGTGTGTATACTATCGACGAACTAGCCCCCAAGCTTGTATAACATACTAAGGGCCTAGGGTTACAAATCATATATAGTCAGCTTATCACCAGTGGGGATAGAGTCCTCCGCGACTCTGGTAGCTTCGTGTTTTACGCTGAGTCCTCCACATGGGTCTTCGTATTACACGTCTCGGTCCAACCTATATGTGGAGCAGGATGGAACCAACCCATGAGTCTTCATGTTGACCCACCACAACTAGAAATGATGTGCCCACCACACCACACACGCAATCGGCCACTAAGAAAATAAGCATATACAATAGTACAATGGTATCTAGCTCACGATACGTCTCCATATTTTGTTGATGACACTGACGGACTTTGCATTTGATGCGTGCTCTGTATTTTGTAGACGACACTTACGGTCATTGTATTTGAAGCAAAAGCACGATATGGTCACTGGACTTCAGAATAAGCTCATCACAGTCACCACATACATTTTGTCGTGCTAACCAACATGTGGTTGGATGGTTAGAGGACAGTGGTTTCTCGAGCCCACCAAGGTTAAAGTCCCGGTGCTCGCATTTATCTTGTGTTAATTTCAGTATTTTCCGGCGATGTACGTTCAATGGGAGGAGGCGTTCCACTCGACTACGAGGCACCTATGGTGACTTCATAAAATCTCAAGATCATATATGCTGGCCCACTCTCTCGAAGGTGCTCATAGGTGTAGGTTCGTGTGTGTGCGCTTATAGCGGTGAGTGCTTGCGCGTATATATGAGCCCTTGCGTCTGTACCATGTTAAACAAATACATTTCATGATTATACGGTCACTGGCTCACCAGTACAACTCCGTATTTTGTTGATGACACAATCAATTGACCAGTCAAACGACACAACTAGTGTTGCACCATCGGGGCGCGTAACCATGGGGCCCACCTATTAGCCCGTATATGAAAGAAAGAAATGGTAGTTGGAGTCTGTACTGTGTTAATAAAATAGGAGTACATTTTAGGGTGATCATACGGTCACTAGCTCCGTAATTTATTGATAACACGATCAATTGACCAGTCAAACGGTCCACATTCAGCAGCGCACATTACCATAGGGCCCACCCGTCAGCGCGTATATGAAGGACATAAATGGTAATAAACTAGTGGTCGGTGGGTATTCGAAGTCGTGAGACCTCTGGTTGGCAGTCACCGGCGGTTGGGGGGGGGCGTT
>NC_041389.1:431860987-431872471 GCF_002162155.2 Triticum dicoccoides | reverse complement strand
CCGGGGGTGGGGAGTGGTTTCGGGGAGGGTGGGCCGGCCGCGGGCGGCAGGGGCGGGCGGTTCGGCCAGTGGTGGCTGGCGGCTCAAGGGAGGGGTGGAGTTTGATGATAAACTGGAGGCCCTTGATTTAGTATCTAACAGCTGGAAAAATCTAATGACCAGAGATGAAAAAGTCAGTCGACTGACGTGTAGCCTCACCCCGCACGTGCACATGCACACAAGCAAGACAACACATGTAGGCGTGCAACACTGACACGTACACATAACGTACACACGCACGCATGCTGGCGTGCAGCACTGACACGTACACATGCACTCACGAACACACGCACGTACGCACCCATGCATGCAACACTGAAACGCACCCTTGCACGCACGCAACACTCGCACGCCTGCATGCACACATCACATGACGTAAGACACACGCTCAACCTATACGTGCACACACCCTTTCTTAAGGACATGGATTGTTACGGATATTAATCAATCTTATCTGTGATAAGCAGAACATTGATGTTTGCAGCGGTCTTTATGAATCACAACGTATCGAACGGGCTATCAACATAGTAGGCTTAACTACATGAAAAAGATGATGTCACACTCAATGAACAATCATCGGTTTATGAAATGCCCCCTTCTGACCGCCTTGGCCCACCAATGGTTCCTCTGGTGTGCGCTGCCTGCGTTGGGTCACTGACATGCAGGCCATGCACCCAAAGAGCCCACATGTCAGTGGAAGAATGGTGCGGTGTCCTAGGTCAGAGTCGAGGGTGCCACTCGCGGCATGCCCGGCTGAACACGCCTCCGTGCCGCATTCAAACGCCTCCATGAAACCTGCCCGTGTGGAAGCCGTGAAACCCACTCTGGACACATGTCCGTTCATGACCGGGCCGGCGTTAAACGCAACGCCGAACGAACTCCTCCCGTCTGCCGTCTATTTAATCTCCTATTTAAACGAGGCCAAACGCCGGCCAAGAATCGCACACCTCCGCCGCTCCCCTATCTCCTCCACCATTCTGTCCACTCTTACAATGGCTTATGAAGAGTAGTTATTCCGCATCCAAGTCGGCTGGGTAGCCCGCCAGATACGAGCTATGCAGCTCGCTGATCCACCTCCATCCCCTCGCCCGACGGAGCCAGTTGCCGCCCCAAGCCGGCACGCGGTTCAGCAACTCACCGCTCCAGGCCAGCTCGACGAGGAGCGGCGCATGGGCGTCATTGCTGCCGTCCACGCCGCCGCCTCGTACCGCGTCTCCCGTTTCTGTGGTCGAGACTCCCATGCCGGAGGCCGCGCCATGCAAGCAGCGACAGAAGCCGGGTGCGCGGAGAGCGACGAGTCGGTGGCCAGCGCCTCCGTGTCCGCCGCCATCATTGAGGAGAAGTAGAACATGGGAGGCTTGGGTCCCATGAAGGCCACCGCGGAGGAGACGCCGGCGTACACAGCAGGTGTCTTGCCGGATCCTTTTGTTGTGAGGACCTTCGTCGACCCTGCATGGGCTCCACGGAAGAGAGGAATGTTAGGATGAACTTGAGCTGGTGCCGGCCATGGCGAAGTAGTGGCCGGTGATGAACTCGAACCGGTAACGTCCACCATCATCTTCGGCACCAGCCAATGATATCAGTTGGGCAGTGGGGAAGCGAGCCGTCCTTTGTGCTGAAGCATATACCTTCGGGGCTCCCGGCAGTCCGGTGATCGTGCTGCCAGACATGAGGAACACAAATCGATCGGCGGGCGACCATTTAGGCCAGGCATTATATACCTGTGCTGTCCAGAACTAGCACTGCGTAGTTCATTTGAATGTAATGAAATCCGTCATGTTTGTGTGAAAATCCAGTATTTTATATGATTTCTGTCGTTGTTTATAAGAAATATCAGTTTGTCTACGTGTTTGCGTGAATTTCGTCCGGTTGGTTGTGTTGCTGTCATAATGTGTGTGGCTACGGTTGGATGGCATAATTTGCGGGTCGTCGGTCGGTTTGCGGGCGGCTCGGGCGGCGTTGTGGGACAAAAAAATACAGCTCGTGCGAGCTCGTCTCCAACATGCGCGCTGGAGGATGCATGACAGCATGAGCACCCGAGCCATTCCTCGTTCATCGGTGGCAAAGGCACCGGTGGACAAAAGGGTCGCCAATATTTTGGCTACCTCGGGCAAGATCCACACAGCCCCTCCCAACAGATTCAAATCCCTCGTTCGCCGTGAAATTTTGCCATGTGTTGTTTTCATGGACTAGCAAGATGCATGTGCATTGCACGGAACATCAAGATGCATATTTTTACAAACTCCCGCATGAATGCAAGGGATAATCAATGTCCTCCTTTGCTAGTACCACGAGGCAAACACCATTAATATTGCATCGATTAGTGTTAGTGGCCTTGTATATCTGCAAATTGTAATTTTGATAGTGGCCCCTTGTATATAAAGATGGAGGGAGAAATATGAGAGATAAGGTGAGGAGGAGTGGGGCGTGGTGCCGTGGTGGTGACTGGTGGTCGGACTGGGCGGAGGCATGGGGATGGACGGCGCATTATGTCTAGGTTTGTATCTCTCTCACACACACCCACGTAGGTGGGGGACATGCACGAAGAGAAGAGGTGCACGCACGACGCACATACTCCCGTCTCTTTCCCAACCACACCCGCGCGGGTACACGGTGGAGCTCATTTCTGTACGAAAAAGGCAGCCCACGTGGTAATTTGGCACGTGTACTGGTTGTCCACTTGGTGGAGGGAGGATCGTCTACCACGGGTGAACAAACAAATTGCGACTTGACGCATTATGTTAAATTAAAAAAAGAGGCAAACCATGTGGGGCCTACCTTAGAGGCAAGGCTCTATACACTGGAGTACTTTTGATGTGTCCCGTCAACTCGCAGAACGAGGAGAAGCTTGCTTAGTACGTTGTCTCCCCCGCCCACGATGAGGTGAAGCTTACTACTACTATACGCCTTTACGCCCGCTCCCTCGCCCACGCGCGTGGTGGCTCGCAGCACGAGGAGAAAATTTTACTACTCCCTCCGTTTACTCCTCGTCCATACTACGTACTTTGGTTAGTACTCCCTCCATTTACTTATACAAGGCCACTATAAAAAATACATTTTGCATCTATACAAGGCCACAAATAGTAATCGAGACAAAAGTTACTACTCCCTCCTTTCCAACCAAGCTAGACGGTGAGTGGTCGAATTAATTTCGTAGTTTGCATAGTACGCTCGTTTTTCTCAAGAAGTTATGTTTACCGAGGCATTAATTAGAACGAATGCATGAATGACCACTAAATTTCCATGAACTTGTACATGCATTGGTTAGTTTCCTCTTGACACTGCTTGCGTCGGGTGATCTAACGCACCTCGAAATCCAACATGTAATGGTACTACTACTAGTATAGTAGAATTGAGACTTATCAAACAGAAAAATGAATGTTTTTTAGATGAGCCATATAAACCCTAGTGGGTACGTACTCCGTAAAAACAGATTTTCCCAAAACTAAATCGCTCTTTCATGAATTCTGTAGTATACTCCTCCGTCGACGCTCCCTTTCATGAATTCTGTACTTCCTCTCACCGACATGTGGGACGTATAGCAACCGGGTCGACGTGTCAAGCACCAAATAACAGTGCAGAATAGCAGGGGGGACGCACCCCACTTGTACCGGCCCAGTAGTAGTAATGATCATTGAGACGTCAAATCACAATGTCGCACCTTCCCAGACGGACGAAACAACCATTATTTCACACTTCGGTTCGACATCATCTCAAACCACGTACTAGTATTGCTTCTGCCTCAAGAGGGACACGTGCATCACCTTGGTACATCATGACACGTGGGACCGCATGATAGGCCATGCTCCCCCGCCGATCGCTCGGTAAAATCACCTCATTTTTACTATACTTCCTCCGTATCGGTTTACTACATGGCATGCATGTCGTTCTAGGTTGAGAATTTAACTGGCTATATATATATGTGATGAACAGTACTCTAGCCTTTTAAAAAATGTATACTTTTGTACAGTAGTACTATCGATGGATTGCGCCATGGAGCAAAAATTGAAATTTTAAAAAAAGGTGGTACATATAGAGAGCGCTCATCGCCAAATTATGCATATAGTACTATTAAAAAAGCTAGTACGTGCTTAATTGGGGTGCTAAATTCTATTAAAGAAATACTAGTAGTATGTACATACTGAAGAGTTAAAGTAAGGAGAAGAAACATAACATAGTTCTGCAGGGGGCTCAGCACAACACACCCCTCAAATTAAACTAAGCACACCTGAAATTAAACTATGCAACTAATCCAGTAGACACTGCATTAGAAGTTTAGAACCACCATGAGCAACGACACTGCCACCTTACTCGGAGTCCTCGTCCACGTCCTCGACTTCGTCCTTGTCCCTCTTCCTCTTGGCCGATACTTCTTTGCTTGAACCGCCAACTTGGCTGTTGCTCTTCATCCAACCCTTGTAGATATTGAAACAAAGGTAGCCATCCATTGCAGCGTAGTGGATGTGGTCTATATCTAGTACATTTTCCTGCCATGCATGACGATGAAACATGTAATGAGGTTTCTCCAGTTTACGGTACGAAGGATGAACCATGGCTCCTGCCAGGGTCAGCATTGAGGGCTGACGAGAGGGCACCAGCCGATTCTTCTGGAGGTCGAAGGGGTTGCCTACAACGAGGCCTATCTGACCCAGGACTTCTTTGTCGTTCTTAAAGTCTATAGTAATGAATTTCACTATTTTGTCCTTGAGGAAGTTCTTACAATCCTGGCACTCAACGTCGGCATGGCATATGTGGTAGACCAAGCAAACATTATGTACACAAACCTGGATCACGGCGGGCTTCTTCCTCTCTTCGTCCTTTAGATCCTTCTCTCGTCCCACGACTGTGGTGTACTCAATATCTAGCCCAGCGACCCACTCATCATCTGAGTTTTCGAACATGCGTCTGAAGCGAGAAAGGCATCCTTTCACCGCCACGGAAGTACGGGTGTAGATGACATCGAACTCATCGCCGGTGATGGTTCTAAGCTTGTACTCACCGCCGATCGGGGAGATTTGGGACGCCATGGATTTGGGAGGAGGGTTAGGATTAGTGGAACTGCCGTAATGTGAATGGACGGGACGACTAGGAGCGAACCGCCGTATTATTAAAGGACGTGCGAGGACGAGTACGAGCGAACTGCCAGCATGCGAACGGCAGGGTAGTGGCTTTCCATTCTCCCATGATACGGGCTTCCGAGAGCCCTTGGATCTGAGATCGAACGGTTGCATGGCATGATTCTAGACCTATGGGTGAATATCCTATCCTGGAGGGTTATTCTGCAAATTTTCAGCAACTTAGCATGTGACCGTTCGATCTCAATCCAAGGGCTGCCAGCAGCCCGTATCATGGTCGCGCCTACCACGACCGTCGCATCGCTCGCGCGGTCGCGCCCTTGGAGATTTAACACGGTGCGTTAGGCTATCTGATGTTGGCATGTCATACATAGTCATCACTTAGTCACTCATACTACAACAAGGTTGGCTATAAGGTTGGCTATAAGTGTATCTTTTTTTACTCCTCTCTATCTCTTTCTTCGTACTCCCTCTGTCCCATAATATAAGAACGTTTTTGACACTAGTGTAGTGCCAAAAACGTTCTTATATTATGGGACACAGGGAGTACTAGTATTTATTGCATTTGCCAAGGAGTAACCTCTTCCAATGAAATGGTGTTGCTAAGTTTGCTTCATTTAATTAGCTATAGACTCAAAATTGTCTTTTCACCTAGGTACATGCGCTTAGCACCGTTTCTTCCTTGGGTCACCAAACTAGTCTCTCTCTTCTTGATTAACTTGCCACATCAGACTTTATGCCTATGTGGCAAGCTTAAGCACCTGTAGGAGCAAGTAAGTACAATAGTGCGCTTTACATGGCATTTTTGCATATGTGGAGGAAAGAGAGGCAAGGAAAAAGTGGAGAAGTGGGCTCTCATGCAAGAGCCAGCCTCTACTACATGGTGGAGCATTGGGAGAGGCACCTGTATGAAGGTGGTCAGGAATCGGGAGACTCACGCCGGTCGTAGCGCCATAGTTAAAATGATAATGGCAACTCAAATCACGGGGCCCCACCTGTCCAGCAGTAACTCGCTGTCAAATCACATAGCCCTACGTTTGCAGCAGCCTACTTCCTCGTCTTCTCGCATCTCGGTCGAACCGACTAGGCGGAACTGCCCTGCCGCCTACCACACAGGAAAAGCCCCGCCCTCGACTTTTAAATACAACTACTCCCTCCGTCTAGGTGAGTAAGTCATCTTACGAAAACCAAATAATCCCAAAGTACTAAGGTGCGGTGCATTAACTTCTACCTCGTTTCTTGTTTCTTCACATATCAACCAATAAGAATCCAATGATATACTTTTTTGACATAGTAACTCATATTTAGTTAGTCAAATGGATGACCTAGAACTACGTGCAGGCCCTATAAACCGAGACGCCTACAAATAAAAAACCGAGACGGAGAGGGTAGTTCAGCACGTATCTTTTTAGATCAATACAATTCACCAAGGAGCAAAACCAAGTGGTAGGCTGCTCCTGTCGTGTTGGCGTAGCAACTCAAGCAGGGTCAGTCCGCACACGAAATGGCGACACGCTTAACAGGACCCCTTTGGCAGACATGTGGCTCATCCACCGTCTTGTTCCACGTGCGATGCACCAAATTACAGTTCGGAGCAGCGGTTGGAATTGGAGGCACCCCGGTCGTAGGACCGCAGTAGTAGAAAATGAGCGATGAGGGCTCAAATCACAAAGCCCCACCTTTCCCGCATTCAGCTGGACGGACGAAGCAACCATCATTTCACTCTAGCGCGCAAGAGCATAAAGAAAAGAGAAAACAATGATGCGTGTGGCAGCTAACTAGGGAAGCCTAGGGTAGGGGTCTCCACTAGAGATCCTTTTTTTTGAAAGCGCCTCCACTACAAATCGGCTTCTCCCTCATCCTCTTGAAGAAAACCGATGATGAGTGCGGCGGTAGGGTTTGTAGGAGTACTACGGCGTGCGGGGCCACATCGTAGTAAACAGGTTCGAGTCGACGCCTTAAATATGTGTGGGCCGCTTGGTTTTACGGGAACGAGGCATCATTTTGGGTTCAGGGACTAGTGGAGATATAGTACGTACAAAAAATTGTGGACGTAGATTCGACCGAAAGGCAATGATGCATGGGCCCTGCATTTTGATATACCCGGGGCCGCGTGAAATTTGCTACTCTACTCAAAACTAGTAAGGTACACATGTATTGAACGCATGAGATTTCGAAACCAAATTATGAATAAATACACACTATAGCATGTAAAGCTTTGAGTCATATATGCATGATGTAGATGTTCGTTTAGTTATTATAGTTCATCTCGTTCAAAATCAATTAGTTTTATAAAAATGTTAAGATTCATGGG
The DNA here is from genome assembly GCF_002162155.2 of Triticum dicoccoides. Lineage (NCBI taxonomy): Eukaryota > Viridiplantae > Streptophyta > Magnoliopsida > Poales > Poaceae > Triticum > Triticum dicoccoides. The sequence continues at coordinate 431,865,043 of NC_041389.1, read as the reverse complement.
GTTGTGCATTGTAAATCATAAAGTAAAAACAAATAATGGCAATTCATTTAGAAAAAAATAATCAATTATGATACAGAAGATTCTAGAACAAAGGAGAAGTGCTTGTGTTTTGAGGTTTGTGCATTATGCTTAAGTTCAACCATGGAGTCTTCTAAATTGTACATGCGGCAGATCTGGTGGAATGTTGATGATTTCCAACGGTCAGTAGTGCTCGGATTTGCCCATCTCTGCACTGTCGGGTTAGCTTCATCCAGCGACCATCTTTCAAAGTTATTGGCACACTATATAGTTCTTGTGCCATAGTTGCATGTTTTGGAAAAAAGCTACTAGTGGGTTATACTATCTATTTAGGAATAGAAGATGTATACTTGGAAGTTGTAGGGAAAGAGATGACATGGAGCATCTCAATTCCTATGAGTAGGGATTGGAAAATAGATGTCATTTGGTTCACATCATAGGAACTTTTCTATTGAATCTAGAGATGACATGTATCTCAATTCCTATGAGGAGGGATTAGTAAAGAGATGTAATTTGGTTCATATCATAGGAACTTTTCTATTGAATATACGCTAATGTTTATTTTCCTTTGAAATTAAGGGAGTATAGGAATCCATTCATATGAACCAAGTGGCTCTAAAGCTATAGAAATGATATCACGTTTATTTCCAATGAAATGTAGAATACATGAATCTATTCCTATGAACCAATTGGCTCTAAAGGAAAAAATCCTATAAAAATCATATCATATAGAGTTCCTATGATATTCCTCGACACTAAAGGATGGTTGAAATTGCTGCGGGTGATACGATGGTCTTTCTTTGTAGACTCCTCACCCATCTTTATAGTTACCTCTCGAAGATGAATGAAATGATATATACAGGGTATTCTACATGTGCAATTTGGTACACGAAAACTCGGTAAAAGTTTGCGAGGTTCGAATTTTCAATAAAGCTATATGCACTGCATTTCGGAACGGAGGGAGCATATGGCAGTTGCTAACACTCACGTGGAAGATTTGTGTGTAGGAGGAGTGGCTGTTCTGTTAAATGACATGGCAAAACTGACACTGTCGGATGCCAATCTAACGGTTCTTACGGCGTTCGTCAGGAAAAGGCTTGTGGCAAACGTTTGTCGGATAATGATTTATGGACACATGCATTGCATTGATACGTGCCCCCCTCTCTCTCACGCACACGCACCCTCACGAGTCACGACTCTCCCGAGTCCTCTCGCAGACTCGCACGTCGCACCCACCATCTATCTGCAGGTAGACGCCACGCACATATGTGCTCTTCACACCCTACCCTCAGTACTTCTAAAAAACAAAAGATGGCGCGCACATTTTATTTTAGCTCACACGTCACACATTTATACTATTACTGTTGCGGCGAACATTCTTTGGGCATAGTATATTGTACTCTCACAAAGAGAGGCGGTGCACGCATGCACTAGTTCTCTCACACCCACTCGCGGGTATACGTAGGAGCGCATTTTTTTGAAGCTGGTACAACAAAATCACTCCACTATATATAAAAGCAGGAGCCTCAACGCTTGCTTTACTAGGGTTCCTCTCGTTCACTCTCTCATGCTCTCCAGATCTAACCAAGACATAGGTGGCCACACTCTCTCTCTCAGCTCATGGCTGGTCACAAATCCGGCCGGACAACCTCGACCGGGGTAGGGGTGTAGGTGCATCGTTCACGCTGTCGTCAGCGGCGAGGGAGGAGACCAACGGCTGCCCGCGCGTCCCGATCGGCGGCCATGCCGTTCTCTCCGAGAGAGCGCCGGCTCGGGAGGGCCTCCGACCCCTTCTTCCTCCCTACGGTATTGTGGCCAAGATGCGGCCTCCCAACGCCGTCTTTGCCACATGCCAATGACCCTCAGGTATATATTCCTTCGAAACCTGCCTTGCTCTACTGCCCCAGCTCTTCCCCCTCCGTGTGGATCATTTTCTACTTCCGTCCGCTGTTCCAAAGCCACCTCGACTTCTACTATTATTAGAAGTAAAGCTAGTTCATACAGTCAACTCAAAACATTGGTTCAAACAAGGAAGAAAGTGGGAAAGTTGTAGCATGAATCTAGGACTTGGTTCTAAGAGGAAACGGGGGAAAGTAGTAATATCTGTCACTGTTTAAATAACCGTATTTCGTATTTGCGCAAACAGGGATGTCTGTCTCCATATCGTTTCAGGATGTCTGTCTCCGTATCGTTTCTATCCGCGCAATCAAAAGCACACACCTCAATTTTAGTACAACTGCGCAAAATGAGATGGCTATCCCTCGTTGTCGTCGTCTAACCTCCCATCTTCAAGGTATCCCTACATTGGTAGTAACTAAGGTAGAATGACCAACGCAATCTAAAAGAAGTTGATTCGTACGTTTTACTTCCTGATTGCAGTGCAGGGACAAGCGAAAACAACTGCACCCTAGTCCGGAATGCACTTTCTACCAGTTCATCCATGGATCGAGGACTAGCTGGCACGGTTGCACGGTGGTTTTTTGGACAGGTGCACGGACAAGAGGCATTGTGGTCTGCTTATTTCTGGAAATAGCGGTGCTTAAATTTAGTGCAATGCACAAGCATTTCAGATGGTCAGTACACTGCATGGTTCAGTTCAGCATTCCAGCTGAGACCACAATTACAATTGGTTATTTTGGAATGAGAGAACCTAACCCTGGATGGTGGCAACAAGAAAAAACCAGAGTGAACTCCAGGAAATTTAAGCCTAACGGGAGGCCCTTTGCTCAGAGAAGCCTTGCTTGTTTTTTCCTGATTTGTAAACCTTCTCACAACTTTGTCTTTTGCTGTGAACTAGTATATGTTTGTTATGTTCTATGAATCATTGAGATGTATAAAATTGCTTAACTTATGCTTTTCAAGATTTTTATGAAGACGAGTTTAATGTGAGTGTTCCACATGAGCGCTGGACTAGCGTGTGAGCGTTTGGAATTTATTACATTGTGGCCTCAATTAACTGCATGAACCACTGTAACAAGATACATAATTTCTTATATGTCAGACGGCAGATTGTTGATTGTTAGCTGGTCGATAGCCTAGTGTTGAAGCGAGCTGAGCCAATGTGCCGTGTTTTGCACAACTGCTTACAAGTAGGGTAGCACCAACAGTGTTTACAAGTACTTATGTATACATCGGCGCATGGTTCTCGAACGAGTGCTCTATTTCATCAAAACACACACTGCTCGTATGATAAACCGTGACAACTTATGTCTTACCATGCCATATTCATGAAAAAACTAGTGAGGACGCATCTGTTTTGGTAACAAGTACGATGGTTCTCACATGATTCACGGGCACACAAAAGTAGCAGCAGTTCCCATAGACGGATTCAAACAGAGTACTAGCCCCAGAGGGGTCGATAACAGGCAAGGTTCGGATATTTAGACACAATCCAAACTACTATTAAACACTAGCTGGGGCAACTATTTCATGCCTCGATCTAATTTGGGCTGGACACAAGACGAACCTTGCCATGAACATCATCGAGGATGTCCCGCAGCAGCTCAATCCCATGAACCTTCATGAAGACAACCTTGTGGCCTTGCCACTGACAAACTTGTTTGTGGAGGCATGCCACGTCATCTTCCTACGTAAGCTTGACAAGAACAGTATGCCTCACAAACGAAGGAGTAGCTTTGAACTTCTTGTGCTTCAGTACACCCTGGACAACACGCCTGACAAAAGTGAGGCTAGAATACAACTCTTCATTGGTATAACCGCAAATGGCTTCCAGGATCCAACAGCCTAAGAACTCTGTTTTCCCAGTGCGTATATTCAGGTCATCCGCCTCATAGCGAGTGACATGCACAACCACACCATTCTTGTCTGCATCAGGGCTCTAATTGATACAGAAACAAATTCTGAATTACTTTTCATTATAAGAAACACAAGTTATTTAAACCACTATGTATAGCATGGCATCGAAGCTAATAAATTTTTGCATTATTAATCACCACATACTTCCTTTTCTAAAAAAAATCACCACATACTTAGATGAAAAACCACAATCGAGATCAGCAAAGAAGGAAATCACCTTGG
>NC_041389.1:431845064-431860453 GCF_002162155.2 Triticum dicoccoides | reverse complement strand
GAGCATATCTGGGGTCGTCTCGGTGGTTGCCTCCATCTTCTTGGAGCTCTCTATCTCGTGGGGATCAGCCTCCCGCGTCTGCTCCAATATCGGCAGATCTTTGCCAGGTTCTCCTTGGTCCATAATGAAACTGGCGAATACTAGGAGACCACTGAAAGGAAAACACAATCGCAATGACAATGAAACAAAAAAGAGAGTGAGGATCGGTTACTGCTTTGCAAAAGTTCTTTTTTTTTCTCTGAACGAAAATATACCAACATCACGGATCCGCTTACTTCCCCTTCGTTGGGAGAGAAGAACAGTGGCAGATGTGAGTGTTGCCTTTCTTGAAGACGGTGAGGGAGAAGGGGATTCAACGAAGAGTTAAATGATGGTTGCTTCGTCCGTCAAACTTAGACTGCGGGGAGGTGGTGTTTTGTGATACGATGGCTCTTTACTACCGCGCTACGACTGGGGTGACTCTCCGCCTGCATACTGCCTTCTAATTTGGTGGATGGCATTTGGGCCCACGCGCTGCATGGTCTGCATGTCGGTGAACAAAAGTATAACGACATTCAGTAGAGGGAGATGTTTCAATGACCTAGGAGGAGCCAGAAGCGGTAGAGTGTCTCCACTGTACTAGTAGTAATTGTTTTTTTGGGTAGCTGTAGAGTGTCTCCACTGTACTAGTAGTAATTGTTTCTCTGGGCCCAAGACAAAACAGCCCATCCACACTAGTAAATAGTAAAATCAATTCAAAAGCCCATATATTTACTGAATGAGAGGCTCTACCCACACCCAACACCCCCCCCAAAACCTGGGTGCTCTTCTTCCTCCTTGCTCCCACCCACCGCACGTCAGCTCGCTCCACTCGTACCCCCAAATTCCTCACCTCACTCCTACAGAAAACCCCAGCTCCCCTTCTTCCTCACTCCTACAAAAAAAACCCAGCTCCCCTTCTTCTTCGCTCGCACTACAACTAGGCTCATCATTCGTTACTCTACTCAAATCCGTGAGCACGACGCGACACCCTCAAGGAAAATGGAGTCGGCTGATGATACGTCTCCAACGTATCTATAATTTATGAAGCATTCATGCTATTTTACTATCTGTTTTGAATAATTATGGGCTTTATTATACACTTTTATATTACTTTTGGAACTAACCTATTAACCGGAGGCCCAGCCCATATTGCTGTTTTATTGCCTGTTTCAGTACTTTGAGGAAAAGGAATATCAAACGGAGTCCAAATGGAATGAAACCTTCGGCAGCGTGATTTTTTGGAAGAATATAATCCGGGAGACTTGGAGTTCACGTCAGAAGATCCTCGAGGAGGCCACGAGATAGGAGGGCGCGCCCCCCTGTCTCGTGGGCCCCTCGAGCACCTCCCGACCGACTTCTTTCGCCTATATAAGCTTACGCACCCTAAAAACATCGAATATCAAGATATATCGGGAGTTTCGCCGCCGCAAGCCTCTATAGCCACCAAAAATCTCTCGGGAGCCCGTTCGAGCACCCTGCCGGAGGGGAACCCATCACCGGTGGCCATCTTCATCATCCTGGTGCTCTCCATGACGAGGAGGGAGTAGTTCACCCTCGGGGCTGAGGGTATGTACCAATAGCTATGTGTTTGATCTCTCTCTCTCTCTCTCTCTCTCTCTCTCTCTCTCTCGTGTTCTCTCTATGGCACAATCTTGATATATCGCAAGCTTTACTATTATAGTTGGATCTTATGATGTTTCTCCCCCCTCTACTCTCTTGTGATGAATTGAGTTTCCCTCTTGAAGTTATCTTATCGGATTGAGTCTTTACTTTGAGAACACTTGATGTATGTCTTGCCGTGTTTATCTGTGGTGACAATGGGATATCACGTGCCACTTGATGTATGTTTTGGTGACCAACTTGCGGGTTCCGCCCATGAACCTATGCATAGGGGTTGGCACATGTTTTCTTGACTCTCCGGTAGAAACTTTGGGGCACTCTTTGAAGTACTTTTGTTGATTGGATGAATCTGAGATTGTGTGATGCATATCGTATAATCATGCCCACGGATACTTGAGGTGACAATGGAGTATCTAGGTGACATTAGGGTTTTGGTTGATTTGTGTCTTAAGGTGTTATTCTAGTACGAACTCTTTTATAGATTGATCCGAAAGAATAACTTTGAGGTGGTTTTGTACCCTACCATAATCTCTTTGTTTGTTCTCCGCTATTAGTGGCTTTGGAGTGACTCTTTGTTGCATCTTGAGGGATTGTTATATGATCTATCTATGTTATTATTGTTGAGAGAACTTGCACTAGTGAAAGTATGAACCTTATGCCTTGTTTCCTATCATTGCAATACCGTTTATGCTCACTTTTATCATTAGTTACCTTGCTGTTTTTATATTTTCAGATTACAAAAACCTTTATCTACCATCCATATTGCACTTGTATCACCATCTCTTCGCCGAACTAGTGCACCTATACAATTTACCATTGTATTGGGTCTGTTGGGGACACAAGAGACTCTTTGTTATTTGGTTGCAGGGTTGTTTGAGAGAGACCATCTTCATCCTACGCCTCCCACAGATTGGTAAACCTTAGGTCATCCACTTGAGGGAAATTTGCTACTGTCCTACAAACCTGTGCACTTGCAGGCCCAAAAACGTCTACAAGAAGAAGGTTGTGTGGTAGACATCAAGCTCTTTTCTGGCGCCGTTGCCGGGGAGGTGAGTGCTTGAAGGTATATCTTTAGATCTTGCAATCGAATATTTTTGTTTCTTGTTTTATCACTAGTTTAGTTTATAAAATAAAAATACAAAAAAATGGAATTGAGTGTGCCTCTTATGCTTATTCTTTTTAATATCTTTCGTGAGAATGATGGAAAGGAAAATTGTGCTCAAGTGCTAGAAAAAGAATGCATTAGAATGTTTGGTACTAGATCTTTGTGTGATGAGCATGATTGCAATGTTGTTAGTATGAATTCCTTGAATATTGATGATGCTAATGATATGCAAATCCACAAGCTTGGGGAAGCTATGTTTGATGAATATGATATTTTTTGTCCCCCAAGTTTTGATGAGCAAATTTATTATGATGATAGCATGCCTCCTATATATGATGATTATATTGATGAAAGTGGGTTTGGAAGATTGTCAACTTTAGGAAGTAATGATCCCACTATTTTGGAGGATGTTGAATCTTATTGTGATGAATATGAAAGTGGATTTGGAAGAGTGTCAACTTTATTTAGTGATGATTCCACTATTTCGAAAGAGGTTTCAATTGATTATGAGAACAAAGTTGCCACCTATGATGATTATTGTGATGACTTGTATGCTATTAAGAATAATGATAACCATGAAACTTGTCATCATGATTTTAGTTTTCAATTGGATTATGCCTCACATGATAATTATTTTGTTGAGTTTGCTCCCACTACTATTCATGAGAAGAAATTTGCTTATGTGGAGAGTAGTACATTTTCTATGCTTGTAGATCATGAAAATAATGCTTTAGGTGCTAGTTATATTGTTGAATTCATTCATGATGCTACTGAAAATTATTATGAGGGAGGAACATATGCTTGTAGGAATTGCAATAATGTCAAGTTTCCTCTCCATGTGCTTCAAGTTTTGAAGCTATGCTTGTTTTACCTTCCTATGCTAAATGATTATTGTTCCCATAAGTTGTTTGCTCACAAAATCCCTATGCATAGGAAGTGGGTTAGGCTTAAAGGTGCTAGTCATATGCTTCATTATGCTCCCATTATGTTTCAATTCTTATCTTTTATGTGAGCATCATTGTCATCATCATGCCTAGCTAGAAAGGCATTAAAGAAAAGCGCTTGTTGGGAGATAACCCAATATTACCCTTACTGTTTTTGTGTGTCCACATGATTATGCTACTGTAGTAATCATGTTTTATAGCTTTTGTTTCAATAAAGTGCCAAGTAAGACCTTTAAGATAGCTTACGGTGATAGTTGTGTTGATCCTGCTGTAAATCAGAAACTTTTGCACCCAGTAAATTAGTTTTGTTAATTCACAGAAACACGCTCTTTATCTGATTCTTTTTGCTATGGATTGGTACACAAATATCTTAGGACTTCCTAATTTGGTAGGATTTTTGTAGTTCCATAAGTATACGTTTGATACAGATTACTACAGACTATTCTGTTTTTGACAGATTCTGTTTTCTATGTGTTGTTTGCTTATTTTGATGAATCTATGGCTAGTATTAAGTGGTATGAACCGTAGATAAGTTGGAGTACAGTAGATATTACACCAATATGAATTTAGAATGTGTTCATTACAGTACCTAGGTGGTGATTTTATTTTCTTATACTAACGGAGCTTACGAGTTTTCTGTTGAGTTTTTTGTTGTGGAGTTTCAAGTTTTGGGTAAAGATTCGATGGACTATGGAATAAGGAGTGACAATAGCCTAAGATTGGGGATGACCAAGGAACCCCAAGGTAATATTCAAGGACAACCAAGAGCCTAAGCTTGGAGATGCCCCGGATGGCATCCCCTCTTTCGTCTTCGTCCATCGGTAACTTTACTTGGAGCTATATTTTTATTCACCACATGATATGTGTTTTGCTTGGAGCATCATTTTCTTTTGTTAGTATTTGCTTGCTGTTATTTAGATTAATGTTTTGCATCTTTATTTTCAATAAAAATGTCAAGGATAGCCTTTGCCATGCTTATTTTGCTAGTATACATGTTGCTGTTTGAAGACAGAAAGTTTACCGCTGTTGCAAAAATTCCCTAGAAAATTAAGAGCATGATATAATGTTGAAACTTTTTGCATAATGAGATATGATAAATTTTCTACAGTGGTAATTTTATTTCATAAATTTTTGAGTTAGGGAAGATTGATACTATTGCATTCTTTACAGACTTTATTGTTTTGACAGATTGCTGTTATGGTTGCATTGTTTGCATATGTTTGCTTGTTTAATTATTCTATTTGAGGATAGGAGTATTAAATATGCAGATACATTTAGTATGCAATGTTGAATAATAATTTTAGTGATTTGCTACAGTAGAAAATGATAAGGTTTTGCATTGGTTTATACTAACCTATCTCACGAGTTCTTGTTGAGTTTGTTGTGGATGAAGCTTTTGATAAAAAGAGAAACCATGATATGAGAGGAATTAAGGAGACACAAAAGTTCAAGCTTGGGGATGCCCAAGGCACCCTAATATAATATTTCAAGAAGTCTCAACCATCTAAGCTTGGGGATGCCCCCTGTAGGCATCCCACCTTTCTTCTTCAACAATTATTGGTTAGTATCGGTTGAGCCTAAGTTTTTGCTTCTTCACATGAGTTGTGCTATCCTTGCAATGTCATTTTTTTTTGCTTGATGGTTGAATACAATACCAAGATCTGAAATTCTTAAATGATAGGGAGTCTTCACATAGTTACATAATTATTTAGCTACTCATTGATCTTCACTTATATCTTGTTGGAGTAGTTTGCCATTTACTCGTGTGCTTCACTTATATCCTATGAGTAAATTGTTGAATGAGTTGATTGTCATAAATCTGAAATTATATATGTCTCATTTTCTTATCCCATGGGGAGTAATGACTTCACATCTAAGAAGTAGAGGTTGTAAATTTATTGAAGGTTAGCAAGCATTGTATTGGTCATTTGAACAATTCATGAAAGAATATTGAAGGAAGAGAGATTCCACATATAAATACACTATCCTAGACATCTTTTATAATTGGGAGCACTCATTAAGTATGACATGCTAAAGAGTTGATGTTGGACAAGGAATAAAACATAATGGGTTATGTTTTCCGACATCTTAGTTAAAGTATATTATCATGGATCATTCAAACATGTTGAGCTTGACTTTCCCCCTCATGCTAGCCAAAATTCCTTGCACCAAGTAGATATACTACTTGTGCTTCCAAATATCCTTAAACCTAGTTTTGCCATGAGAGTCTACTATACCTACCTATGGATTGAGTAAGATCCTTCAAGTAAGTTGTCATCGGTGCAAGCAATAAAAATTGCTCTCTAAATATGTATGATCTTTTGGTGTGAAGAAAATAGCTTTATACGATCTTGTTAAGGAAGCAATAAAAGCAACGGACTGCATAATAAAGGTCCATATACAAGTGGCAATATAAAGTGACGTTCATTCGCATTAAGATTTTGTGCATCCAACCCTAAAAGTGCATGAAAACCTCTGCTTCCCTCTGCGAAGGGCCTATCTTTTACTTTATGTCTTTTACTTTTATGCAAGAGTCAAGGTGATCTTCACCTTTCCCTTTTTCATTTTATCCTTTGGCAAGCACCTCGTGTTGGGAAGATCCTGATATATATATCCAATTGGATGTAAGTTAGCATGAACTATTATTGTTGACATCACCCAAAGGTGAATACGTTGGGAGGCAACACTATAAGCCCCTATCTTTCTCAGTGTCCGATTGAAACTCCATAACCATTAGTATTGCGTGAGTGTTAGCAATTGTAGAAGTCTATATGATAGTTGAGTATGTGGAGCTTGCTATTCCTGAAAATAAGATGAATTGCAATTGTTTGATGATTGAGAATGAAGTTTGCTAGTTCTCAAGACAGTTTATGGTCTATGCTTTGACATGTGAATTGCTTGTTACTTTATCGTGAGAAGTTTTATGAGATGAACTACTGTTATGACATATTATCATGCTAGAAAAGGTGATTGAAATTATCATTGATCAAACTTGTGCACCTTCTAGCATTCACAATTCATAAATTCTTTCTTTATCATTTACCTACTCGAGGACGAGTAGGAATTAAGCTTGGGGATGCTGATACGTCTCCAATGTATCTATAATTTATGAAGCATTCATGCTATTTTATTATGTGTTTTGAATGATTATGGGCTTTATTATACACTTTTATATTACTTTTGGGACTAACCTATTAACCGGAGGCCCAGCCAACATTGTTGTTTTATTGCCTATTTCAGTATTTTGAGGAAAAGGAATATCAAACGAAGTCCAAACGGAATGAAACCTTCGACAGCGTGATTTTTTGGAAGAATATGATCCGGGAGACTTGAAGTTCATGTCAGAAGATCGTCGAGGAGGCCACGAGATAGGAGGGCGCCCCCCCTACTTGGCGCGCCCCCTGTCTCGTGGGCCCCTCGAGCACCTCCCGCCCGACTTCTTTCGCCTATATAAGCTTACGCACCCTAAAAACATCGAATATCAAGATAGATCGGGAGTTTCGCCGCCGCAAGCCTCTGTAGCCACCAAAAACCTCTCGGGAGCCCGTTCCGGCACCCTACCGGAGGGGGAACCCACCACCGGTGGCCATCTTCATCATCCCGGCGCTCTCCATGACGAGGAGGGAGTAGTTCACCCTCGGGGCTGAGGGTATGTACTAGTAGATATGTGTTTGATCTCTCTCTCTCTTGTGTTCTCTCTATGGCACAATCTTGATGTATCGCGAGCTTTACTATTATAGTTGGATCTTATGATGTTTCTCCCCCCTCTACTCTCTTGTGATGAATTGAGTTTCCCTCTTGAAGTTATCTTATCGGATTGAGTCTTTACTTTGAGAACACTTGATGTATGTCTTGCCGTGTTTATCTATGGTGACAATGGGATATCATGTGCCACTTGATGTATGTTTTGGTGACCAACTTGCGGGTTCTGCCCATGAACCTATGCATAGGGGTTGGCACACGTTTTCTTGACTCTCCGGTAGAAACTTTGGGGCACTCTTTGAAGTACTTTGTGTTGGTTTGATGAATCTGAGATTGTGTGACGCATATCGTATAATTATGCTCACGGATACTTGAGGTGACAATGGAGTATCTAGGTGACATTAGGGTTTTGGTTGATTTGTGTCTTAAGGTGTTATTCTAGTATGGCTCTTTTATAGATTGATCCGAAAGAATAACTTTGAGGTGGTTTCGTACCCTACCATAATCTCTTTGTTTGTTCTCCGCTGTTAGTGGCTTTGGAGTGACTCTTTGTTGCATGTTGAGGGATTGTTATATGATCTATCTATGTTATTATTGTTGAGAGAACTTGCACTAGTGAAAGTATGAACCCTATGCCTTGTTTCCTATCATTGCAATACCGTTTACGCTCACTTTTATCATTAGTTACCTTGCTGTTTTTATATTTTCAGATTACAAAAACCTTTATCTACCATCCATATTGCACTTGTATCTCCATCTCTTCGCTGAACTAGTGCACCTATACAATTTACCATTGTATTGGGTGTGTTGGGGACACAAGAGACTCTTTGTTATTTGGTTGCAGGGTTGTTTGAGAGAGACCATCTTCATCCTACGCCTCCCACGGATTGATAAACCTTAGGTCATCCACTTGAGGGAAATTTGCTACTATCCTACAAACCTGTGCACTTGCAGGCCCAACAATGTCTACAAGAAGAAGGTTGTGTAGTAGACATCAGCTGACCCCAACGCCAAGAAGATGAGGCTCCCGCCAGCGGCGACGCCTGTTGTAGATCCTGCACCCGGCAACGCGGGGAGAAGCGGCGACCCCGCCCCCACCGGATCCCAGGAACCCGTAGAATCTCGGGTGGACCGCATCAGCGATCTCCCGGACGCCGTCCTTTGGGAGATCATCTTGCTTCTTCCCACCAAGGATTGCTGCCGCACCCAAGTCCTCTCAATTCGGTGGCGCCCTCTATGGCGCGCCGTGCCCCTTAATCTCGACTGTCGTCAGCTATCTCTCTTCAATGATTTTGAAATCCCCAGAGCCATCATCTCCTCCCACCAGGGATCCGTTCAAAGCCTCTGCATCCCGTCATGCTACCTGAGCAAGCATACCATGCCCTGCATGGTGGACGCCTGGCTGAAATCCCCTGAATTCACAGAACTACAGCTGCTTGAGTTCTACTATTCCCCTGGAAATCACATACCACATACCGAATGCCATGAACTTGTGCCCTCAGCATCGATGTCCATCTCGCGGTTTTCCTCCTCTCTCCACACCGCCACCTTTGCGCTGTGCTACCTACCAGACAATCTGGTACTAAACCTTCGACTCCCATTTCTCAAGAAACTTTCACTTGTGTGGGTTCGTATATCGGAGGCCCCATTGCACAGCATCATCCACTCTAGTTGCCCTGCGCTGGAGTGCTTGGTGCTTGTTTTCACAGTGAGAATCAGTTGTCTCCAAATAAAGTCGCCTAACCTTGTAAGAATCGGAGTTTCTTTTGACGGAAGGCAGCTCATCATCCAAGATGCCCCTTCACTTCAAAGGTTGTTCCTTGATTCTAGTTATTCACGTTGCAAATAACCGTCCTCTCCGCGCCTAAACTGGAGACCTTGGGTGTAATACATGATCTCTGTGCTCATTTCAGTATGGTGTCTGGCTCCATAGTTCTTTAGGTACTTTAGATTATCAACTACACTTGTAACCATAAGCTGCATTTTAAATTTCTGCGCATAATTTATATATCATCTTGGAGTACACATTTTGTACTAATATTATGTTCTATGCTCAATGAAGAGTTTCTCCATGGATGGCCTATCAATGGTGCTGGATTCTATCAAGATCTTATATATCCAGATGAATAGTTTTGATCTGAACAAGATTATTGGCTTGCTGCAATGCTTTCCATGTCTGGAGAAGTTGTATATAAAGGTGATAATTTCACGCACATTGGAAGCCCACATATAGTGTACTAGAATTAACCGTTCAGCTGTTGCTCTTTCGACACTCTTCTTTTAGACCTTAACTGTTTTAAATCTTCATGTCTATTTAGGCAACATGACGGGGTAAGAAAGTTATAACCAATCGGTGGATTCGTAAGCATCGGGATTTTCTCACTTCTCATGAGATTCGATTGAAGACAATAACGCTAGAACGATATGTAGCCAACCATGCAAACACAAGATTTGTCACATTCTTCCTACTGAATGTGAGGTTACTATTGTGCATCAGGCTTAAGTTTATCAGCAGCATGGTTTTGACGGATGGGTATGTCGAAGAGCAAAAAGGAGTTGGCAAAAGAGCTTCTGAACATGCCGGGCTTCTATTTACAACATATTGTGGTCATAATCCAGTAAATTTTAGGACCCAGGATGTTCATTCTATGGACCTGACCGATCCATTTGACTGTGACTGCCGAAAACAGTGCTGGAGTTAGATGTTGTTGCCCTTTTCAATCTGGTTTTTTTGTAAGCCTGATGAACAATTAATGCTCGTGCTTTTGTACAGTTTGTAAGCTGGAGTTAGATGTTCCTGCCCTTTTCAACTCGGCTGTGACTGTCATATTTTCTTTGAAACAAGGCAAATGCCTTGCCATTTGTTTAATTTAGAGTGAAATATTGTGACAAATCCCAACCAAGGGAAATAACATCACTCTCGCCGGCTGCTTGAGCTCACTGTGCATTACAGAAGCCAAGTGATTAGCCCCCACCAGCACCCACAAACTTATTTCGAACTAGCACATCAAATGGGTTGTAAATTTTCATAGGAAAGGCTGCATGACCGTGACAGATTTGGATTCTAACATTTGGGACCCGCGAGGAAATAGCCTATCCAAGGTGGTGTCGACTTACTAGCCAGTGAACAAACGATTGTGCCTACCAGCCGTTGGATTTACATCCAACATCTGTCGTGTATCTTCTATCTCTTGTCTTCTTCTTCCTCCAGCCGGCCAAACCAAACCACCCCGTCGGCTCCGCCTGCTCCCGCCTCCCATGGCTGCTTGCGCCTCCGCCGCCCTACCGTACGTACCCTCCAACGTTGGCTAGTCCCTCCCTCTATTCCCCCACACGTCCTGTTATTCTCCGGCGACGTCAGCCCCAACACGCACCCGCGGCCGAATCAGTCAACCCTCATACTCCCCTCCGCCTGCGACTAGACCGGCGCATCTTCAATGGCTCCTGTTTGTTCCGTCTGAGGCCTCGCCGTCATCCTCCGCCTTGCGCCCTTGGTTCGCTCGCCGTGCGCGGTGCGCCGCCCTCTTGCGTTGTAAACGTCGTCAACAACCGAGAGGAACAAGGAGATGACTGTACGTGGAGAGGATGATAGTAGGGACCCACCAGCGTCATGGCAGTATGCAAGTAAGTGCCTCTATAGTACAAGCCCAAAAATATGGTTCCTCCTAATGGTTGGACATCTGGGGCTCACGCCATTGTCAACGTAGTCAATAAACGAGAGAATTACACTACGAGCTGCTGACACCAGGGACCCAGCAAGTCACGCAGTTTTTTTGAGGAACAAGCAGTTGTTATTTATACTAGTTTTAGCGACGGATTAGGGTAACAACGGGGCTGTGGGGGGGCTGTGGCCCATCTAGCCAGGGTTTTATTTATGTTTACCACATCATGAGCCCAGTTGTGATTTTTTTCTTGCTGAAAATGGCTAGCCCAGTTCTATTTTTTAAAAAGAAATACCCAAACAAGGCCTACTTGCGTTATCGGCCCTGCTGGGTTGCAAATCTTTCAAGACGAGGAGAGTTTCATTCGGTTTGCCCAGAAATGGCCTGTACATTTTTAAAACACATCAAACCGGGAATTAGTTTCAAATTTTTTCATTACAAGATCTTAAATTCCATTGATTTTTATGCGTGGACAATTATTTGGATTTTATATTTATATAATTTTTTTTCAAAATAGTTTGAATGTGAATCGATATTTCTGGATTAAAAACAGTTGACCGCACCGAAATATGCAAAATTTCGTATACTTTTTAACCGTGGCCACAATATGGGGTGTAATGCTAACAAAAAGAAGACGAGCTCCAAAAAAAATCTTAAGAATTAGCAAATGGGTTGTACATTATTAGAAATAATGGCAGATGGGTTGTATGCTGTTTTCCATAGATTTGAGGCTGAATTGTGCGCCTACTACAGGTTGACGCGTATGTTTTCATAAAAAAAATGTTGACGCACACGTAACGCCCTGTCAACTTAGTCAACACACGAGAGCAGTGACTGTTGGATGTCAATCCAACGGCTGTCATGCTTCTTCAATCTCTACTCTTCATGCTCCAGCCGCTCAAACAAGCGCTGGCAGGACTGCCTGTTCCCTCCTCCCCGCGGCCAGCTGTGCTGCCGCGCAGGCCTCACCGCCCTATTGTACTCCCATCGCTGGCCTAGCCATCCCTCTACTCATCCACACATGTTGTTATTCTCCGGTGACGGCAGACGAACCAGTAAACCCTCGTACTCCTCCGCGTGGGAAAAAACTGCCGAGTATTCCCTAGCTCTGTGTTGTTCCCTTCCTAGGCCTCGCCGTCGTCCACCGCCCTGGTGCTCTCGGCGCGGCCTGGTCAACATGGTCAATGAACGACATCCATCGGAAGTGGACTGTACGTGGAGAGGCTGACAGCTGGGTACACGGCCGCACGCAAGGAAATGCCTCCTTATTACGCGCAAAATAATGATTCCTCCACCTGACAGCTAGGACCCATAGGAAGGGCCTTTGTATTTCATGAAAAAACGCCCCCCCTCATTGACAGGTCGGACCCACCAGCTATATCTTCGCACGCAAGGAAGTGCCTCCTTATTACGCCCAAAAAAATGAATACCCCCTGCTAGCTGGGACCCACCATATTGTTTGGCTAACTTCTGGGCCTACTAAGTTGACGGGGACGGAGGGCTTTGTCAATTTAGTCAATAGTCCAGTGATCGTATGATGTCCATCCAACGGCCATAGTGCTTCTTCAACCTCTGGTCTTCTTGCTCCAGCCACCCAAAGCAGCACCGGTCGTGCCGCCTGCTCCTGGCTCCCCTGGCCGGCTGTGCTACCGCCTCCTCCTGCCTCCCGTGGCTCGGCTCCACGTCGTCCCCTTCCTAGGCCTCGCCGTCGTCCACCGCCGTGGTGCTCTCGGCGCGGCGTGGTCAATGTGGTCAATGACCGACTTCCATTGGAAGAGTACTGTACGTGGAGAGGCTGACAGCTGGGTCCACGGCAGCCGCAAGGAAGTGCCTCCTTATTACACGGAAAATAATTATTCCTCCACCTGACAGCGAGGACCCACCGTACGGGCCACCGGTATTTTGCGAAAAAATCATTTCACCCTGACTGCTGGGACCCACCGTACAGGCCACCGTATTTCGCAAAAAAAACGTTCCCCCCGCTGTCAGCTCGGACCCACCGGAAGTGCCTCCTTATTACGCACAAAAAAAATGAATACTCCCCCGGCTATTTGGGACCCACCTTGGTGGGAGGCTATCTTGTGGGCCTACTAAGTTGACGGGGACGAAGGGCTTTGTCAACTTAGTCAATATGAATGATTCTAGCTCCAGTGACCGTACGATGTCCATCCAACGACCGTAGTGCTTCTTCAACCTCTGGTCTTCTTTCTCCAGCCGCCCAAAGCAGCACCGGTCGTGCTGCATGCTCCTGCCTCCCGTGGCCGGCTGTGCTGCCGCGGAGGCCTCACCGCCCCCTACTATTTCCACCACTGGCCAGGCCCTGCGGCGACGGCAACCTCACACCGCAGCCGAACCAGTGAACCCTCGTACTCCTCTCCGCGCGGGCTTCCACTGCCGCGTCTTCCCCGGCTCCGCGTCGTCCCCTTCCTAGGCCTCGCCGTCGTCCACCGCCGTGGTGCTCTCCGCACGGCGTGGTCAACGTGGTCAAGGAACGACTTCCATCGAAAGAGTATTGTACGTGATGAGGCTGATAGCTGGGTCCACGACCACAGCCCAGTTTTTTTGTGATTTGCCAAGTAAGTTGCTTTGTCAGGCCTGTTGGGCTGCAAATCTTTCAAGACGAGGAGAGCTTTCATTCAGCTGGCCGAGAAAATGGCCCATCAGTAATGAGAAATGGGCTGTACATTTTAAAAACACATCAAACCGGCAACTAATTTCAAATAAATTTTTTTCATTTCAAGATTTTAAATTACATTAATTTTTATGCGTGGAGAATTTGGTGGATTTTATATTGATATACATTTTTTTTAAATTCAGTTTGAATGTGAGTCGAAATTTCGGGATTAAAAACAGTTCGGACCGCAACGAAATATGCAAAATTTCATATAATTTTTTAACCGTGGCCACAATATGGGCTGTAATGCTAACAAAAAGAATATGAGCTCCAAAAAACCCTTAAGAATTAGCAAATGGGCTGTAAATTATTAGAAATAATGGCAGATGGGTTGTATGCTATTTTCCACATATTTGAGGCTTTCCTAAAAAAAGGTTGACGCACAAGCAGTGACTGTTGGATGTCCATCCAACGGCCGTCGTGCTTCTTCAATCTCTGCTCTTCGTGCTCCAGCCGCTCAAACAAGCGCCGGCGGGACTGCCTGCTCCCTCCTCCCCGCGGCCGGCTGTGCTACCGCGCAGGCCTCACCACCCCACCGTACTCCCATCACTGGCCTAACCATCCCTCTACACACCCACACCTGTTGTTATTCTCCGGCGACGGCAGACGAACTAGTAAACCCTCGTACAGTCGTACTCCGCTCCGCGTGGGAAACAACTGCCGAGTCTTCCCTGCCTCCGTGTCGTCCCTTCCTAGGCCTCACCGTCGTCCACCGCCGTGGTCCTCTTGGTGCGGTGTGGTCAATGTGGTCAACGACCGACTTCCATCGGAAGAGTACTATGCGTGGAGACGCTGATAGCTGGGTCCACGGCCGCAGCAAGGAAGTGCCTCCTTATTACGCGTAAAATAATTATTCCTCCACCTGACAGCGGGGACCCACCGGATGGGCCACCGTATTTCGTGAAAAGATGTTTCCCCCCTGACTGCTGGGACCCACCAACTACACCTTCGCACGCAAGGAAGTGCGTCCGGGCAAAAAAACGATTTGCCCCCCTGACTGCTGGGACCCACCAGCTACATCTTCACACGCAAGGAAGTGCGTCCGGGCAAAAAAAAAACAATTCGCCCCCCTGACTGCTAGGACCCACCAGCTACATCTTCGCAGGCAAGGAAGTGCCTGACAGTCGGGACCCACCTGGTCGAAGCGTACGTAGTGTTGTCATTCTGGTCGCGAACGTGTACGTACATACTAGTCGATGTAGAGGCACGCACGTGTCGTAGTAGAGGCACGCACGTGTCGTAGTAGAGGCGCACACGTAGCATGTACACGTAAGTACAACAGTGAGGGTGCAAGAAAGAAAATACGGCCACGTACATACATATGGGCAGGGTCTCGAACGCCTACTCGCGCATACGTACATGGCTGGCTCGGAATGGAGAAACAGCGTCGTCGTTGTGTTCATGGGGAGCCAACCGGCTGGGTCGGAACGGAATGCGTGGTCGTGTTCATCGGGAGGGCTTGGACGGAATAGGCAATGGAAACGAGGCCTGGCGTACCGCACAATGGAGGAAACGGACCTCCTACGTTTGGAACAGGGTCCTGTTGATCGGGAGGGGTGTGGCGTACCGCAAAACGGAGGAAATAGACCTCCTATGGTCGAAACGGGGGTCCTGTTGATCGGGAGGGGAGTGGCGTACCCGCAAAACGGACGAAACGGACC
>NC_041389.1:431811548-431844543 GCF_002162155.2 Triticum dicoccoides | reverse complement strand
TGTTCATCCCAGAGGCAACATCGACCGGCTTCAGTTAGCACCAGTAGCGAAGGAATCGCTCGATCGGGTTCAGTTAACAGCCATCAATTGATCGCTCGGGTTCAGTAATGCGTAGCCTGCAGTGCAATCGCTCGGGTTCAGTTAGAGCCCAACGCCTCGCTCGGGTTCAATTAGAGCCAACGCCTCGCACACACGCGCGTACGTGTACAAGAGAAACGCGCATCGCTCGGCCCCCGACCTCCCACCATAACCGGCCACTCCCCAAAATTTTCCTCCCCCTCACTTCTACCACGGTTTTTTCCGTCATGGACGGCCCAAAGAATGTCATGCAGCTGGGTCTCTGGCCCGCCCAGGATGAAAAGCCCATTTTCTGTCATGATTTTTTATCATAGAAGTAGGAGCCCACCACATCTATGATGATACCGGGTTTTTTCACAATTATCATCATAGAAGTGTCATATGTATGATAGAAAGAAATTTCGTTCGGCCCAAAATGTCACGGGTGTGTCTTTTTTTTTTGAAGTGGCGGCCGAATCTAAAAGATTTCTAGAAGCACAATTCAATCCGGCATAAATTTTTTGTATGATCATCCATAAGTTCAAACCATGAGTAGGGCAATTGTGAATCATGAATTTCATTCTCTCTCAAGATTGGGCAACATGCTCATGATCAAGTTGTTTAAAATTCATAATATCGTTCCTAAGAGAGATGATCTTAGTGGGAGGAAAATACCTAGAGATAAAAGCATCTTTGCACTTATTCTATGAATCAATACTATTCTTAGGCAAATACAAAAACCAAGTCTTAGCACAATCTCTAAGCGAAAATGAAAATAACTTTAATTTAATAATATCATTATCCGTATATTTCTTATTTTGCATATCACACAAATCAACAAAGTTGTTTAGATGAGTAGCGACATCTTCACTAGGATGGCCGGAGAATTCATCTTTCATAACAAGATTCAACAAAGCAGCATTGATTTCACAAGATTCAACATCATTAAGAGGAGCAATCGGAGTGCTAAGGAAATCATTATTATTGGTATTCGAAAAGTCACACAATTTGGTATTATCTTGCGCCATCGTGACAAGCAATCCAACACACAAGCAAACAAAAGGGCAAGCGAAAGAGAGACGAGATTGGGAAAGAGAGGGCGAATAAAAATGCAAGGGTGAAGTGGGGGAGAGGAAAACGAGAGGAAAATGGTAAATAATGTAATGTGAGGGACATGATTTTGTGATGGGTACTTGGTATGTCTTGACTTGAGCAAAGACCTCCCCAGCAACGGCGCCAGAAATCCTTCTTGCTACATCTTGAGCTTGCGTTGGTTTTTCCCTTGAAGAGGAAAGGGTGATGCAGCAACGTAGCGTAAGCATTTCCCTCAGTTTTTGGGAACCAAGGTATCAATCCAGTAGGAGGCTCCTCAAAAGTCCCACGCACCTACACAAACAAACAAGAACCTCGCAACCAACGCGATAAAGGAGTTGTCAATCCCTTTACGGTAACTTGTGAAAGTGAGATCTGATAGAGATAATAAGATAAGATAAATATTTTTGGTATTTTTATGATATAGATTGGAAAATAAAAGATGCAAATAAAAGTAGATGGAAACTTATATGATAAAAGATAGACCCGGGGGCCACATGTTTCACTAGTGGCTTCTCTCAAGATAGCATAAGTATTACGGTGGGTGAACAAATTACTGTCGAGGAATTGATAGAAAAGCACATAGTTTTGAGATTATCTAGGCATGATCATGTATATAGGCATCACGTCTGCAACAAGTTGATCGAAACAATTTTGCATCTACTACTATTACTCCACACATCGACCGAATCCTGCCTGCATCTAGAGTATTAAGTTCATAAGAACAGAGTAATGCATTAAGAAAGATGACATGATGTAGAGGGATAAACTCATGCAATATGATATAAACCCCATCTTTTATCCTCGATGGCAACAATACAATAAGTGCCTTGCTGCCCCAGCTGTCACTGGGAAAGGACACTGCAAGATTGAACCCAAAGCTAAGCACTTCTCCCATTGCAAGAAAGATCAATCTAGTACGCCAAAACCAAACCGATAATTCGAAGAGACTTGCAAAGATAACCAATCATACATAAAAGAATTCAGAGGAGATTCAAATATTTCTCATAGATAAACTTGATCATAAACCCACAATTCATCGGGTCTCGACAACACACCGCAAAAAGAGTTACATCGAATAGATCTCCAAGAAGATCAAGGAGAACTTGGTATTGAGATTCAAAGAGAGAGAAGAAGCCATCTAGCTAATAACTATGGACCCGAAGGTCTATGGTAAACTACTCACAACTCATAGGAGAGGCCTTGGAGATGATGTAGAGGCCCTCTGTGGTCGATTCCCCCTCCGGCGGAGCGCCGGCGAAGGCTCCAAGATGGGATCTCGCGGATACAGAAGGTTGCGGCGGTGGAATTAGGTTTCCATGGTCGCTTCTGATGTTTTCAGGGTACAGGAGTATATATAGGAGGAAGAAGTAGGTCGGTTGACGCTCAAGGGGCCCACAAGGGTGGGGGGCGTGCGCCGGGCACCCTTGTGGCCCCCTCGTTTGTTTCTTGACGTCCACTACAAGTCTCCAGGTTTGCATTTGTTCCAAAAAGATCGCTCCCGAAGGTTTCATCCCGTTTGGACTCCGTTTGATATTCCTTTTCTTCGAAACACTGAAATAGGCAAAAAAAAAACAGCAATTTAGGCTGGGCCTCTGGTTAGTAGGTTAGTCCCAAAAATAATATAAAAGTGTAAAGTAAAGCCCATAAACATCCAAAACGGGTAATATAATAGCATGGAACAATCAAAAATTATAGATACGTTGGAGACGTATCAACCATCACAAGTTCGTACAACACTCAATTTCCCCTTACACTAAATGATCTCACATTTTTATAAGCAATTTTTATTGCCCTTTTTGCACCGATGACAACTTACTTGAAGGATCTTACTCAATCCATAGGTTGGTATGGTGGACTCGCAAACAAGATATGGTTTAAGGGTTTTGGATGCACAAGTAGTATCACTACTTAGTGCGGAGTTTTTTGCTAGCAAAGATAGGGGCAAGCACCACATGTTGAAGGATCTATGACAATATAACTTCTATGTGAATATGAGCAAACATAAATCATTAAGTTGTCTTCCTTGTCCAACTTCAACAATTTTGGCATATAATATTTTGATGGATGCTCACAATCATAAAAAAATTCCATGATAGTATATTTATATGTGAAACTTATCTTCCCTTATTAGTTCTTTCATGTGTTGCATCATTGACCAATGCTATGTTTGTCAATCTACAATAAAATTTTCTACTTATACTTTTCCTTGTGTAATGTCATCACTTACCATAAGATTAGCATATGATCTTTTTCTTTTATTTCCTTTATTTTTATTGAAACAAGAGAAGTAAAGAAGGCAAAACTCAAACTAAACTTTATTATATATCTCACACACGATTACAACGATTGATCACTAAGCAAACTCACAAAAATAAAGGATCAAACTAAACATCTAATAACAAAAGATAACCATGGATCGAATTAAGAAAGTAAAGGCAAAAGATAGTGGAGATGATACGATACTGGGGCACCTCCCCCAAGCTTGGCAGAAGCCTAGGGGAGTGCCCATACCCAATACTTAGTTTTCTTTTGGTGGCGATGAAGACAATGGTGGTGATGAAGTAGAAGCAATCTTGTCCAATACATCTCTGAGTGTATCTTTCAAGCTGTGAATCTCTCAAAGAGCTTGATGAAGAAGCTCAGTGTTCTTTTCTACTTCAGCCATGATATGTTTATTCTGCGAACCCCAAGAGTTGTTCCCTGCATCACTTTCTTTTGGATGATATATGTCCCAATTGGACGGTATACGCACACGAGGAGTGTTTTTGAACCCATAATTATGAAACAAATTGTGAAAATTGTTTTGATGCAACCTGTGTAGAGGCCTCCTTGTAGGGAGTTCTTCATGATCTCCTGGGCCCTCTTGATTGTTTAGGGGCCTCATGGCTTGATGGAGGTTAGGATGAGTGGAGATGCCAGCCAGAGTCCCCCTCTTACAGGCCGGAGGGTGAATCCCGAACTAGTCCCCCTCATCTTCCTCCATAGCGATCTCTTCAAATTCCTCTCCCCTGGATTCTACCTGAAGCAACCAAGCTTCTCCTTCTTCAGTGTTGGAGGAGGGAGAAGACATGATGCCTGGCTCAATAGATCTGACAGAAAACAGCAAGAAAAGAAAACAGGAGATTTCTCCGTGATACAGAGGTCAATAGGTTCGAGAGGTATATAAATATTTTTTATCTTGGGGAACAAGCATAATGGAAGAAAAATGGAGTCCGTAAAGTACCCGAGGTGGGGACAACCCACCTGGGTGTGCCAAGCATGCTTGGCGCGCCCTGGTGTATCGTGCCCACCAGGGTCACTTTCCTGGAAGTTTCTTATTTTCCTAATTTTCTAAATATTCCAAAACTAACAAAAAATATTCTTGTGGATTTTTCAGAGTCCGTTTACTTACCGTATCATGTACCTCCCTTTTTTCATGATTCTGGAGGGTCCCGGAAGGTTTCCTTTATGTATTCTTCCGGTGTTAAAGTTGGATAACATTACTTTCAACATTAATGGGCGTATGTGAGATATAGTGTTTTATTCATTGCCCATTGACAATCTTCGGGTTAGTCCCTTCGGCATTATTTATTTTGATAGCTCCGGATCGATAGACCTCCTCGATGACATAGGGTACTTCCCACTTGGAGAGGAGTGTTCCTGCAAAGAATCTGAAACAAGAGTTGTACAAAAGAACATATTCTCCAACTTTGAACTCATGCTTTTGGATTCTTTTGTCATGCCATCTTTTAACCTTTTCTTTGAATAACTTAGCATTTTCATAAGCCTGGGTTCTCCATTCATCTAATGAGCTAATATCAAATAACCTCTTTTCACCAGCAAGTTTGAAATCATAATTGAGTTCTTTAATTGCTCAATATGCTTTGTGTTCTAACTCAAGAGGCAAGTGACAAGCTTTTCCATAAACCATTTTATATGGAGACATACCCATAGGATTTTTACAAGCTGTTCTATAAGCCAAAAGTGCATCATCTAATTTCTTAGACCAATTCTTCCAGGACCTATTGACAGTCTTTTGTAAGATTAGTTTTATTTCTCTATTGCTAAGTTCAACTTGACCACTAGACTGAGGATGATAAGGTGATGCAATTCTATGGTTAACATCATACTTACCAAGCATTTTACGGAAAGCGCCATGAATAAAGTGTGAACCAACATCAATCATTAAATATCTAGGGACTCCAAACCTTGGGACAAAGAGTTGTGATCAGCACTACTGGTTGGAATATCTTCTACATAATCAACAACAACCAAAATATATGTATACCCGTTAGAGGAAGGAAAAGGTCCCATGAAATCAAATCCCCAAACATCAAATGGTTCAACAAAGTGTGAATAATTCATAGTCATTTCTTGAAGCTTACCGATATTACCTATTCTTTGACATTCATCACAAGATGGGACAAACTTACAGGCATCTTTGAAGAGAGTAGGCCAATAAAAACCAGATTGCAATACCTTATGAGCGGTTCTGTCTCCCGCGTGATGTGATCCATAAGCTTCAGAGTGACATTTCCGTAGGATTTGTTCCTATTCATGCTCAGGTACACAATGTCTAATAATACCATCTAATCCTTCTTTGTAAATATGTGGGTCATCCCAAAAGTAATGTCTTAAATCATAGAAGAATTTTTTCTTTTGTTGGTATGTGAAGCTAGGTGGTATGTATTTAGCAACAATATAATTAGCATAGTAAGCATACCAAGGTGTACTATGAGAAACATTTATTGCAGCTAATTATTCATCAAGAAAGCTATCATTAATAGGTTGTGGGTCATCAAGAATGATTTCAAGCCTAGACAAGTTTTCAGCTACGGGGTTCTCTGCTCCTTTCCTATCAGTGATATGCATATCAAATTCTTGTAGGAATAGA
Source organism: Triticum dicoccoides (assembly GCF_002162155.2). NCBI lineage: Eukaryota > Viridiplantae > Streptophyta > Magnoliopsida > Poales > Poaceae > Triticum > Triticum dicoccoides. The sequence continues at coordinate 431,838,518 of NC_041389.1, read as the reverse complement.
ACCCACCTAATGAGTCTAGGTTTAGCATCTTTCTTTTCCATAAGATATTTTATAGCAGCATGATTGGTGTGAACAATCACTTTAGAATGAACAATGTAAGATCTGAATTTAGTACAAGCAAACACCACTGCTAAGAATTCTTTTTCAGTAGTAGCATAGTTTCGTTGAGCATTGTCTAGAGTTTTACTAGCATAATGAATACCATTTGTTTTTTATCAACTCTTTGTCCTAAAACAACACCAACATCATAATCACTAGCATCACACATAATCTCAAAAGGCAAGTTCCAATCAGGTGGTTGAACAATAGGTGCAGTAATTAATGCTTTCTTTAGTGTTTCAAAGGCTTCCATACAATCATCATCAAACACAAAGGGAATATCCTTTTGCAAAAGATTCGTAAGATGCCTAGAAATTTTAGAAAAGTCTTTGACAAACCTCCTATAGAAACTAGCATGACCAAGGAAACTACAAATACCTTTGATATCTTTAGGACATGGCATTTTCTCAATTGCATCAACCTTGGCTTTGTCCACCTCAATGCCTCTCGCAGAAATTTTATGGCCCAAAACAATACCTTCGTTAAACATAAAATGGAACTTCTCTCAATTCAAGACAAGATCTGTTTGTTCACATCTCTCCAAAACTCGATCAAGATTGCTTAAACAATCATCAAAAGGCTTCCCATAAACAGGAAAGTCATCCATGAAAACCTCGACAATATTTTCACAAAAATCAGGGAATATAGCAGTCGTACATCTTTGAAAGGTAGCATGTGCATTACATAAACTGAAACACATATGTCTATAAGCAAATGTTCCAAAAGGTCAAGTAGGAGTGGTCTTTTCTTGATCAGATTGTAAAACAGGTATTTGTGAAAAGCCAGCCATCAAGGAAGCAAAAATGTGTTTGCTTAGATAATCTTTCTAACATTTGATCAATAAAAGGCAGAGGATAATGATCTTTTCTAGTAGCTTCATTCAATTTTCTATAATCAATAACCATCCTATAGCCTGTGACAATTCTTTGTGGAATAAGCTCGTTTGTATCATTAGGAACAACAGTAATACCTCCCTTCTTAGGGACACAATGAACGGGACTTACCCATAGACTATCAGCTATAGGATAGATTATACCTGCTTCCAGAAGTTTCAGTATTTTCGTTCTTACCACTTCTTTCATCTTCGGATTTAACCGACGTTGGTGATCAACAATGGGTTTAGCATCAGGTTCTATATTAATCTTGTGCTGACATAGAGTGGGACTAATGCCCTTAAGATCATCAAGAGTATATCCAATAGCAACTATGTGCTTCCTTAGAACTTTCAATAATCTTTCTTCTTCATGTTCTGAAAGGTAGCACTAATAATAACAGGATATATCTTTTTCTCATCAAGATAAGCTTATTTCAAAGTGTTTGGTAATTTTTTTAATTCAAACACGGGATCACCTTTAGGTGGAATAGGACCTCCTAGAGTTTCAATAGGAAAATTGTGTTTAAGCAGAGGTTGTTGTTCGAAAAAGATTCTATCTATTTCATTTCTTTCACGCATATGCAAATGATTTTCATGGTCTAGCAAATATTGTTCCAAAGAATCAGTAGGAGGCACAGCAATAGAAGCAAGACCAATAATCTCATCCTTACTAGGCAAATCTTTCTTATGAGGTTGTCTACTAAACTTGGAAAAAATGAATTCATGAGATTCATCAACAAGCTAAAACCGACAGTTTGTTTCTCACAATCTATTTTAGCATTGATGGTGTTCAAGAAAGGTCTGCCAAAAATAATGGGAGAAAAGTCATCTTGTGGGGAGCTAAGAACAAGAAAATCAGCAAGGTATTTTATTTTCCCACACAAGGCTTCAATGTCTCTAAGAATCCCAATTGGTGATATTATATCTCTATTAGCAAGTTTAATAGTAACATCTATGCCTTCTATTTTAGCAGGTGCTATTTCATCTTTAATTGTTAATATAAGGATAAAGGAATAGCACTCACACTAGCACCTAGGTCACATAACCCATGATAACAGTGATCTCCTATCTTAACTGAGACAACAGGCATGCCAACAACTGGTCTATGTTTATCTTTTCCTTCAAGTTTGGTAATTCTAGAAGCTTCACCACAGAAGTAAATAACATGCCCATCAATATTATAAACTAAGAGATCTTTTACCATAGCAACACTAGGTTCAACTCTGATTTGTTCAGATGGTTTGGGAGTTCTAACCTAACTTTTGTTAACCATAGTTGAAGCTTTAGCATGTTCCTTCATCCTAATAGGGAAATGTGGTCTTTCAATATAAGGAGTGGGAACAACTGGATCAACATTGTAAATGATGGTTTCTTCTTTAGCTTTTACCGGTTCTTTAATTGGCGGGTGATATTTGAACCACTTCTCCTTAGGGAGATCAACATCAGTAGAAAAAGATTCACAAAAGGAAGCTACTATCTCAGAGTCAAGGCCATATTTTGTGCTAAACTTTTGAAAAGAATCGATATTCATAAAAGATTTAGCACAATCAAACTTAGGTTCAATACCTGACTCTTTACCTTCGTCGAGTTCCCAATCTTCAGAGTTGCATTTAATTCTTTCTAAAAGATCCCACCAGAATTCAATAGTCTTCTTCATAAAAGAACCAGTACAAGAAGTATCGAGCATGGTTTGATCATTATGAGAAAGCCAAGCATAAAAATTTTGAATAATAATCTCTCTTGAGAGCTCATGATTGGGGCATGAATATAAAATTGACTTAAGCCTCCCCCAAGCTAGAGCGATACTTTCTCCTTCTCGAGGCCAAAAATTATATATATAATTCTGATCACGATGAACTAGATGCATAGGATAATTTTTTTGATGAAATTCCAATTTCAAACGGTTCCAGTTCCAAGATCCAATATCATTGCATAGCCTATACCATGTCAATGCTTTTCCCTTAAAAGATAAAGGGAAAACCTTCTTCTTAGCTTCATCTCCAGGCAAACCTGCAAGCTTAGACAATCCACAAATTTCATCTACATATATCAGGTGCATATCAGGATGTTCGGTTCCATCTCCTACATAAGGATTAGCAAGAAGTTGTTCTAACATACCCGATGGAATTTCATATTCAATATTTTCAGTAGGTGCAGTAGGTTGAGGGGCAACTAATTGTTGTTCCGGTCGAGGTGAAGATACCCCGAACAAACCCCTCAAAGGATTGTTTTCCATAGTAGCAAGTAACAATAAATTTTAGCACATAGTAATAATGTTTCCTTACCAATTTCCACTTACCAAGAGCGCTTCACTCCCCGGCAATGGTGCCAGAAAATAGCCTTCATGACCCAAAAGTGTATGGGGTCAATTGTAGCTTTTTTGATAAGTAAGAGTGTCAAACCCAACGAGGAGTAGAAGGAAATGACAAGCAATTTTCAGCAAGGTAATGTCTGCAAGTGCTAAAATTGTAAGAAGCGGAGTAGTTTGTTAGCAAGATAATTTGTAACGAGCAAGTAACGATAGTAGTAACAAAAGTGCAGCAAGGTAGCCCAATCCTTTTGAGGCAAAGGACAGGCCAAAACGGTTTCTTATGATAAGCAAAGTGTTCTTGAGGGTACATGGGAATTTCATCTAGCCACTTTCATCATGTTGGATTAATTCTTGTTCGGTACTTTGATAATTTGATATGTGGGTGGAGTGGTGCTTAGGTGTTGTTCTTACTTGAACAAACCTCCTACTTATGATTAACCCTCTCGCAAGCATCCGCAACTACGAGAAAAGTATTAAGAATAAATTCTAACCATAGCATTAAATTTTTGGATCCAATCGGTCCCTTACAGAATAGCGCATAAACTGGGGTTTAAGCTTCTACCACTCTCACAACCCACCATCTAATAACTACTCCACAATGCATTCCCTTAGGCCCAAATATGGTGAAGTGTCATGTAGTCGATGTTCACATGACACCACTAAGAGAATGGCAACATACATATCATCAAAATATCGAACATATATCAAGTTCACATGATTACTTCCAACATGATTTCTCCCGTGACCTCAAGAACCAAAGTAACTACTCACAAATGATAAACATGCTCAAGATCAGAGGGGTATTAAATAGCATAATGGATCTGAACATATAATCTTCCACCAAATAAACCATATAGTAATAAACTACAAGATGTAATCAACACTACTAGTCACCCACAAGCACCAATCTATAGTTTTGATACAAAGATTGAACACGAGAGATGAACTAGGGTTTGAGAGGAGTTAGTGATGTGAAGATGTTGACGAAGATAACCCTCCCCAAGATGGGAGAGTTGTTGGTGATGATGATGACGATGATATCCCCCTCCGGGAGGGAAGTTCCCCCGGCGAATTGCTCCGCTGGAGGGCAAAAGTGCTCCTGCCCAAGTTCTGCCTCGAGGCGGTGGCGCTCCGTCCCGAAAGTCCTGCTCTAATTTTTTCTAGGTCAAAATGACTTCTATACCAGAAGATGGGCACCGGAGGTGGCCGAGGAGGGCAGCACCCACCAGGGCGCGCCTGGGCCTCCTGGCACGCGCAGGTAGGTTGTGACCACTTGGTGGCCTCCCTTTGGTACTTATTTTCTCCAATATTTATTAAATATTCCTTAAAAAATCCTCGGGAAGTTTCAGCTCATTTGGAGTTGTGCAGAATAGGTAGCTTGACGTAGCCTTTTCAGGTCCAAATTTCCAGTTGCCGGAATTCTCCCCCTTGGTGCATACCTTGCATATTATGAGAGACAATGCATTAGAATTACTCCAAAAAGCATTATTATACAATGAAACAACATAGATAACAGTAGGACAACATGATGCAAAATGGACGTATCATGGACACACTCTCCCCCTCTCGTTGCTATGCATCTCCTAGATAGATCTTGCGTGAGCATAGGATTTTTTTTGAAATTGCATTCTATGTTTCCCAGCAGTGGCATCTGAGCCAGGTCTATGCGTAGATGATGTGCACGAGTAGAACACAAAGAGTTGTGGGCGGTGATCGTCATACTTCTTACCACCAATGCCTTATTTTGATTCGGCAGTATTGTTGGATGAAGCGGCCTGGACCAACCTTACATGACCGTGTTCATGAGACCGATTCCACCAACACACATGCAACTAGTTTTGCATAAAGGTGGCTGGCGGGTGTGTGTTTCTTCAACTTTAGTTGAATCAAATTTGACTGCGGTCGGTCCTTGTGAAGGTTAAAACAACAAACTTGATAAATCATCGTTGTGGTTTTTGTGCCGTAGGTAAGTACAGTTCTTGCTAGAAGCCCGTAGCAGCCACGTAAAACTTGCAACAACAAAGTAGAGGACGTCTAACTTGTTTTAGCATGGCATGTTGTGATTTGATATGGTCAAGACATGATGTGATATACGTTGTTGTATGAGATGATCATGTTTTGTATAAGTTATCGGCAACTGGCAGGAGCCTTATGGTTGTCGCTTTATTGTATGAAATACAAACGCCATGTAATTGCTTTACTTTATCACTAAGCGGTAGCGATAGTCGTAGAAGCAATAGTTGGCGAGACGACCACGACACTACGATGGAGATCAAGGTGTCAAGCCGGTGATGGTGGAGATCATGATGTTGCTTTCGTGATGGAGATCAAAAGCACAAGATGATGATGGCCATACCATGTCACATATTTTGATTGCATGTGATGTTTATCTTTATGCATCTTATTTTGCTTAGTACAGCGGTAGCATTATCAGATGATCCCTTACTAAAATTGCAAGGTATAAGTGTTCTCCCCGAGTATGCACCATTGCGAAAGTTCTTCAAGACACCAGGTGATGATCGGGTGTGATAGGCTCTACATTCAAATACAACGGCTGCAAGCCAGTTTTGCACATGCAGAATACTCGGGTTAAACATGACAAGCCTAGCATATACAGATATGGCCTCGGAACACTAGAGACCGAAAGGTCGACCGTGAATCATATAGTGGATATGATCAACATAGAGATGTTCACCATTGATGACTACTCCATCTCACGTGATGATCGGACATGGTTTAGTTTATTTGAATCATGTATCATTTAGATGACTTGAGGGATGTCTATCTAAGTGGGAGTTCTTAAGTAATATGATTAATGGAACTTTAATTTATCACGAACTTAGTCCAGATAGTATTTGCAAATTATGTTGTAGATCAATAGCTCGCGTTGTAGCTCCCCTATGTTTTTTTGATATGTTCCTAGAGAATACTAAGTTGAAAGATGATAGTAGCAATGATGCGGACTAGATCCACGATCTAAGGATTATCCTCATTGCTGCGTAGAAAAATTATGTCCTTGATGCACCGCTAGGTGACAGACCTATTGCAGGAGTAGATGCAGATGTTATGAATGTTTGGAAGCTCGATATGATGACTACTTGATAGTTTAGTGCACCATGCTTCACGGCTTAGAACCAGGACTTCCAAAACATTTTGAACGTCACGGAGCATATGAGATGTTCCAAGAACTGAAATTGGTATTTCAGGCTCATGCCCGTGTCAAGAGGTATGAGACCTCTGACAAGTACTTTGCCTACAAGATGGAGGAGAATAACTCAACCAGTGAGCATGTGCTCAGAATGTCTGAGTACTAAAATCGCTTGAATTAAGTGGGAGTTAATCTTCCAGATAAGATAGTGATTGACAGAGTTCTCTAGTCACTATCACCAAGTTACTGGAACTTCATGATGAACTATAATATGCAAGGGATGACGAAAACAATTCCTGAGCTCTTCGTGATGCTGAAATCAATGAAGGTAGAAATCAAGAAAGAGCATCAAATGTTGATGATTGACAAGACCACTAGTTTCAAGAAAAGGGCAAAGGGAAAGAAAGGGAACTTCAAGAAGAATGGCAAGCAAGTTGTCACTCCCATGAAGAAGCCCAAAGCTGGACCTAAGCCTGAAATTGAGTGCTTCTACTACAAAGGAAATGGTCAATGGAAGCGGAACTACCCCAAATATTTGGCGGATAAGAAGGGTGGCAAAATGAACAAAGGTATAATTGATATACATATTATTGATGTGTACCTTACTAGTGCTCGTAGTAGCCCCTGGGTATTTGATACATGTTCGGTTGCTAAGATTAGTAACTCGAAATAGGAGTTGCAGAATAAATGGAGACTAGTTGAGAGTGAAGTGACGATGTGTGTTGCAAGTGGTTCCAAGATTGATATGATCATCATCGCACACTCTCTATAATTTCGGGATTAGTGTTGAACCTAAATAAATGTTATTTGGTGTTTGCGTTGAGCATGAACAAGATAGGATCGTGTTTATTGCAATACAGTTATTCATTTAAGACAAAGAATAATTGTTATTCTATTTACATGAATAAAACTTTCTATGGTCATACACCCAACGTTAATAGTTTATTGAATCTCGATCGTAGTGATAGACGTATTCATAATATTGATGCCAAAAGATGCAAAGTTGATAATGATAGTGCAACATATTTGTGGCACTACCGTTTAGGTCATATTGGTGTAAAGCGCATGAAGAAACTCCATGCAGATGGACTTTTGGAATCACTTGATTGTGAATCATTTGATACTTGCGAACCGTGCCTTATGGGAAAGATGAATTAAACTCCGTTCTTCGGAACAATGGAAAGAGCTAATGAATTATTGGAAATAATACATCACTACAAAAAAAGACACATCCGTGACATTTTGGGCCGAACAATTTTTTTTCCTGTCATACTTATGACACTTCTATGACGATAATTGTTACAAAACCCGGTATCATCATAGATGTGGTGGGCTCCTACTTCTGTGACAAAAAATCATGACAAAAATGGGCTTTTCGTCCTGGGTGTGCTGGAGACGCAGCTACATGACATTCTTTGGGTCGTCCATGACGGAAAAAGTCGTGGTAGAAGCGAGGGCGAGGAAAATATCGGGGTGTTCCCGGTTACGGTAGGTGGTCGGGGCCGAGCGATGCATGGAGGTTTGCACATTTCTCTCGTACACACACGTGCGTGGGTGTGTGGTGTTGGGCACTAACTGAACCCGAGCGATTGCACTGCAGGCTATGCGTTACTGAACCCGGGCGATCGATCGATGGTTGTTAACTGAACCCGATCGATCGATTCCTTCGCTACTTCTGCTAACTGAAGACGATTGATGTTGCCTCAGGATGAACAGTGAGTGTTGTTGGGGGGTGGGTGAACAGTTCCCGATGGGGGGTTGGATGAACAGGACCCTGTGGTAGTAGAGGTCGTTGCCGCTGGATGAACAGGACCCCGATCGAGCCGGTTGGGGCTGGATGAATAGGACCCCGTGGAGGGCTGGTTGAACAGTAGCCGGTGGAGGGCTCGATGAATAGTAGCCCGTGGAGGGGTGGTTGAACAGGACCCCATGGAGAGGGCTGATTGAACAGTAGCCAGTGGAGGAGCGCGCGGTGGAGGCTGGATGAACAGGAGCCCGTGGATGAACAGTCGCAGGTGGAGGCTGGAGGAGGTCGACGATGGATGAATAGTAGCCCGTGGAGGCTGGAGGAGGTCGATGGAGATGAACAGTATCCCATGAATTCCCGTTTTGCGGTACGCCACACCCCTCTGGATGAACAGGACCCCCGTTTCGACCGTAGCGCTCCAACACAAGTCTGTCTCTTCCGTTTTGCGGTACGCCACACCCCTCCCGATCAACAGGACCCCGTTTCGACCATAGGAGGTCCAACAAAAGTCCGTTTCCTCCATTTTGCGGTACACCAGACCCCTCCCGATGAACAGGATCCCGTTTCGACCGTGGCTAGTCAAACACAAGGTCGTTTCCTCTGTTCTGCGGTACGCCAGGCCTTGTTTCCATCGGCTATTCCATCCAAGCCGGTCGGCTCCTGATGAACAGCACGTGTTCTATTGCCTCCCGATGAACACGATGCATTCTGTTGCCTCCCCATGAACACGATGACGACGCAGTTTCTCCATTTTGACCCAGCCATGTACACGAGCCCTGGCCATACGTATGCATGAGTAGGCGTTCGAGACCCGCCCGTATGTACGTACGTGGCCGTATTTACTTTCTTGCACCCTGGCAATTGTACGTACATGTACATGCTACGTGCGTGCCTCTATGACGACACGTGCGCGCCTCTACTATGACACGTGCGCACCTCTACATCGACCAGTATATACGTACACGTTCGCGACCAGAATGACAATGCTATGTACGCTTCAACCAGGTGGGTCCCGACTATCAGGCACTTCCTTGCGTGCGAATATGTAGCTGGTGGGTCCCAGCAGTCAGGGGGCGAATCGTTTTTTTGCCCGTAATATGGACGCACTTCCTTGCGTGCGAAGATGTAGCCGGTGGGTCCTAGCAGTCAGGGGGAGAAAACATTATTTTTCATGGTAAAAAGGATGCAGTTGCACGCACGCGTCCATGGGCATGGTGCGTCCCCACTGTCAGCCTCTCACATACAGTCATCTTCCGATGACTCTCGTTTGTTGACCACGTTGACCACACCATGCCGAGCGCACCAAGGCCGGTGGACAACGGCGAGGCCCCAGACTGGAATGACCCGGAGATGGGGAAGATGCGGTAGTGGAGTCGTAGATGGAGAGGAGTGGGAAACTTGACTGGTTCGGGTGCGCGGCAGCACTGCCATCCACGGGAGACAGGAGCAAGAACAGAGGTTGAAGAAGGAGCACGTCTGTTGGATTAACATCCAACGATCCAGTGCTACGTCTTGAGCTTGCGTTGGTTTTCCTTGAAGAGGAAAGGGTGATGCAACAATAGTAGCGTAAGTATTTCCCTCAGTTTTTGAGAACCAAGGTATCAATCTAGTAGGAGGCTCCTCAAAAGTCCCACGCACCTACACAAACAAACAAAGAACTCGCAACCAATGCAATAAAGGGGTTATCAATCCCTTCACGGCCACTTGCGAAAGTGAGATATGATAGAGATAGGATGATAAGATAAATATATTTTTGGTATTTTATAATATAGATTGGAAAAGTAAAGATGCAAATAAAAGTAGATTGAAAGCTTATATGATAAAAGATAGACCCGGGGGCCATAGGTTTCACTAGTGGCTTCTCTCAAGATAGCATAAGTCTTACGATGGGTGAACAAATTACTGTCAAGCAATTGATAGAAAAGCGAATAATTATGAGATTATCTAGGCATGATCATGTATATAGGCATCACGTCCGTGACAAGTAGACCGACTCCTGCCTGCATCTACTACTATTACTCCACACATCGACCGCTATCCAGCATGCATCTAGAGTATTAAGTTCATAAAGAACAGAGTAACTCATTAAGAAAGATGACATGATGTAGAGGGATAAACTCATGCAATATGATATAAACCGCATCTTTTTATCCTCGATAGCAACAATACAATACGTGCCTTGATGCCCCTACTGTCACTGGGAAAGGACACTGCAAGATTGAACCCAAAGCTAAGCACTTCTCCCATCGCAAGAAAGATCAATCTAGTAGGCCAAACGAAACTGATAATTCGAAGAGACTTGCAAAGATAACTTAATCACACATAAAAGAGTTCAGAGGAGATTCAAATATTTCTCATAGATAAACTTGATCATAAACCCACAATTCATGGGATCTCGACAAACACACCGCAAAAAGAGTTACATCAAATAGACCTCCAAGAAGATCAAGGAGAACATGGTATTGAGATCCAAAAAGAGAGAAGAAGCCATCTAGCTAATAACTATGGACCTGAAGGTCTGTGGTAAACTACTCACAACTCATCGGAGGGGCTATGGTGTTGATGTAGAAGCCCTCCATGGTCGATTCCCCCTCCGGCGGAGTGCCGACAAAGGCTCCAAGATGGGATCTCGCGGATACAGAAGGTTACCGCGGTGGAACTAGGTTTTCATGCTCGCTTCTTATGTTCTCGGGGTACGTGGGTATATATAGGAGGAAGAAGTACGTCAGTGGACTCTCGAGGGGCCCACAAGATAGGGGGCGCGCCCAGTAGGGGGAGACGCCCTCCACCCTCGTGGACGCCTCGGCTGCTTCTTGACTTGCACTCCAAGTCCTCTGGATCACATTTATTCCAAAAATCACAGTCCCGAAGGTTTCATTTCGTTTGGACTCCGTTTGATATTCCTTTTCTTCGAAACACTGAAATAGGCAAAAAAAACAGCAATACGGGCTGGGCCTCCGGTTAGTAGGTTAGTCCCAAAAATGATATAAAAGTGTAAAGTAAAGCCCATAAACATCCAAAACGGGTAATATAATAGCATGGAATAATCAAAAATTATAGATACGTTGGAGACGTATTGAGCATCCCCAAGCTTAATTCCTTCTCGTCCTCGAGTAGGTAAATGATAAAAACAGAATTTTTGATGTGGAATGCTACCTAGCATAATTCTCAATGTAATTTTCTTTATTGTGGCAAGATTGTTCAGATCCAAATGATTCAAGATAAAATCTTATAAAACATAAAAATAATAATACTTCGAAGCATACTAACAAATAATGATGTCCTATCAAAATAGCATAGCCAAAGAAAGCTTATCCCTACAAAATCATATAGTTAGGCCATGCTTAATTTTCATTACACAAAATACTCCCATCATGTACAACCCCGATGACGAGCCGAGCAATTGGTTCATACTTTTTAACGTGCTTCAGCTTTTTTCAACTCTTACGCAATACATGAGCGCAAGCCATGGACATAGCACTATGGTGGTGGTTGTAAAGACAAAAAGGGAGAAGATAGTCTCACATCAACTAGGCGTATCAACGAGCTATGGAGATGCCCATCAATAGATATCAATGTGAGTGAGTAGGGATTGCCATGCAACAGATGCACTAGAGCTATAAATATATGAAAGCTCAACAAAAGAAACTAAGTGGGTGTGCATCCAACTCGCTTGCTCAGGAAGACCTAGGGCATTTTGAGGAAGCCCATCATTGGAATATACAAGCCAAGTTCTATAATGAAAATTTCCCACTAGTATATGAAAGTGACAACACAAGAGACTCTCTATCATGAAGATCATGGTGCTATTATGAAGCACAAGTGTGGAAAAAGAGATAGTACCATTGTCCCTTCTCTCTTTTTCTCTCATTTTTTTATTTGGTGGGCTCTTTTGGCCTCTCTTTTTGGTGGGCTCTTTGGCCTCTTTTTTTTAAAGTCCGAAGTCTCATCCCGACTTGTGGGGGAATCGTAGTTTTCATCATCCTTTCCTCACTTGGGACAATGTTCTAATAATGAAGATCATCACACTTTTATTAATTTACAACTCGAGAATTACAACTCAATACTTAGAACAAAATATGACTCTATATGAATGCCTCCGGCGGTGTACCGGGATATGCAATGAATCAAGAGTGACATGTATGAAAATTATGAGGGTGGCCTTGCCACAAATACAATGTCAGCTACATGATCATGCAAGGAGCAATATGACAATGATGGAGCATGTCATAATAACGGAACGATGGAAAGTTGCATGACAATATATCTCGGAATGGCTATGGAAATGCCATAATAGGTAGGTATGGTGGCTGTTTTGAGGAAGGTAAATAATGGGTGCATGATACCGGCGAAAGTTGCATGTCACAATAGGCTAGCAAAGTGGAAGGGTGAGTGTGCGTATATCCATGGACTCACATTAGTCATAAAGAACTCATATACTTATTGCAAAATTCTACTTAGCCCTCGAAGCAAAGTACTACTACGCATGCCCCTAGAGGGCTAGATTGGTAGGAAAAGACCGTCGCTCGTCCCTGACTGCCACTCATAAGGAAGACAATCAAAAGAGCACCTCATGCAACAAATTTTTCACACAACTTTTACCATACGTGCATGCTACGGGACTTGCCAACTTCAACACAAGTATTTCTCAATTTAATAATTACCCACTAGCATGACTCTAGCATTACTACCTTTATATCTCAAAACAATTATCAAGCATCAAATTGATCCTAGTGTTTTATGCACTTTCTATGATAGTTTTTATTATACCCAACTTGGATGCTCATCATTCTAGGACCAAATTTATAACCATAGCAAATACCATGTTGTTCTAAAAGACTCTAAAAATAATATAAGTGAAGCATTAGAGATCAACAATTTCTTCAAAATTAATCCACCGCCGTGCTCTAAAAGATATAAGTGAAGCACTAGAGCAAAAACTATCTTGCTCAAAAGATATAAGTGAAGCAGATAGAGTATTCTAATAAATTCTAATCAAGTGGGCTTCTCCCAAAATGTGTGTACAGCAAGGATGATTGTGGTAAACTAAAAAGCAAATACTAATATCATACAAGATGCTCCAAGCAAAACACATATCATGTGGCGAATGAAAATATAGCTCCAAGTAAAGTTACCGATAAACGAAGACGAAAGAGGGGATGCCTTCCTGGGGCATCCCCAAGCTTAGGCTTTTGGATATTCTTGAATATCTTGGGGTGCCATGGGCATCCCCAAGCTTGGGCTCTTGCCACTCCTTATTTCATAGTCCATCAAATCTTTACCCAAAACTTGAAAACTTCACAACACAAAACTCAACAGGAAATCTCATAAGCTCCGTTAGTGAAAGAAAGAAAAACCACCACACAAGGTACTTTAATGAACTCATTCTTTATTTATATTGGTGTTAAACCTACTGTATTCCAATTTCTCTATGGTTCATACCACTTAATACTAGCCATAGATGCATCAAAATAAGCAAACAACACACGAAAGGCAAAATCTGTCAAAAACAGAACAGTCTGTAGCAATCTGTAACTCTCGAATACTTATGTAACCTTAAAATCCTACCAAAATAGGAAGTCCTGGGCAATTTGTCTATTGATATACAGCATAAAGAATCAACATAAAATCACATTTCTGTGAATTAATAAAATTATTTTTGTGCGCGCAAAGTTTCTGTTTTTCAGTAGAATCAAATTAACTATCACCATAGGTTATCCTATAGGTTCTACTTGGCACAAACACTAATCAAAACATAAAAACACATCTAAACATAAGGTAGATGCAAAACTTATCTCTAAACAGAAACAAAAACAAAAACGAAAAACACAAATAAAATTGGGTTGCCTTCCAACTAGCGCTACCGTTTAACGCCCCTACACTACAAAGAAAGACACATCCGTGACATTTTGGGCCGAACGAAAAAAAAATCTATCATACTTATGACACTTCTATGATGATAATTGTGACAAAACCCGGTATCATCGTAGATGTGGTGGGCTTCTACTTCTATGACAAAAAATCATGACAGAAAATGGGCTTTTCGTCCTGGGCGGGCCGGAGATGCAGCTGCATGACATTCTTTGGGCCGTCCATGACGGGAAAAACCGTGGTAGAAGCAAGGGCGAGGAAAATTTCGGGGAGTTCCCGGTTACGGTAGGTGGTCGGGGGTCGAGCGATGCGCATTTCTCTCGTACACGTACGCATGTGTGTGCGAGGCATTGGCTCTAACTGAACCCGAGCGAGGCGTTGGGCTCTAACTAAACCCGAGCGATTGCACTGCAGGCTACGCGTTACTGAACCCGAGCGATCGATCGAAGGCTGTGAACTGAACCCGGTCGAGTGATTCCTTCACTACTGCTGCTAACTGAAGCTGATCGATGTTGCCTCTGGATGAACAGTTCACGTTGCAGGGGGGTTGGATGAACAGTGAGCGGTGGGGGTGGATGAACAGGACCCCGTGGTGTTGCCTCTGGATGAACAGGACCCCGATCGATCGAGCCGGTTGGGGCTGGATGAACAGGACCCCGTGCAGGGCTGGATGAATAGGATGACCCCGTTGAGGGCTGGATGAACAGTTGACGGTGGAGGGGTGGTTGAACAGTGGCCGGTGGAGTAGCGCGCGGTGGAGGCTGGATGAACAGGAGCCCGTGGAGGCTGGAGGAGGTCGACGGTAGCCCATGGAGGCTGGAGGAGGTCGACAGTGGAGATGAATAGTATCCCGTGGAGTCCCGTTTTGTGGTACACCATACCCCTCCCAATGAACAGGACCCCCGTTTCGACCGTAGCGCTCCAACACAAGTCCGTTTCGTCCGTTTTGCGGTACGCCCCCGATCAACAGGACCCCCGTTTCGACCGTAGGAGGTTTGTTTCCTCCGTTTTGCAATATGCCAGACCCCTCCCGATGAACAGGATCCCGTTTCGAACGTGGCCGGTCGAACAC
The DNA here is from genome assembly GCF_002162155.2 of Triticum dicoccoides. Classification (NCBI taxonomy): domain Eukaryota; kingdom Viridiplantae; phylum Streptophyta; class Magnoliopsida; order Poales; family Poaceae; genus Triticum; species Triticum dicoccoides. The sequence continues at coordinate 431,823,396 of NC_041389.1, read as the reverse complement.
AAGGACGTTTCATCCGTTCTGCGGTACGCCAGGACTCATTTCCATCGCCTGTTCCGTCCAAGCCCTCCCGATGAACACGATGACGCATTCCATTCCGACCCAGCCGGTTGGCTCCCCATGAACACGATGACGACGATGTTGTTTTTCCATTCCGACCCAGCCTTGTACACGAGCCCTGGCCGTACGTATGCGCGAATAAGCGTTTGAGACCCCGCCCATATGTACACATACGTGGACGTATTTTGTTTCTTGCACACTGGCCACTGTACGTACGTGTACATGCTACATGCGCGCCTCTACTACGACACATGCGCGCCTCTACATCGACCAATATATATGTACGTACACGTTCGCGACCAGAATGACAACGCTACATACGATTTGACCAGGTGGGTCCCGACTGTCAGGCACTTCCTTGCGTGCAAAGATGTAGCTGGTGGGTCCCAGCAGTCAGGGGGATGAATCATTTTTTTTGCCCGAACGCACTTCCTGGCGTGCGAAGATGTAGCTGGTGGGTCCCAGCAGTCAGGGGGAAACATTTTTTTCGCGAAATACAGTGGCCCGTCCGGTGGGTCCCAGCTGTTAGGTGGAGGAATCATTATTTTCCACGTAATAAGGAGGCACTTCCTTGCTGCGGCCGTGGACCCAGCTGTCAGCCTCTCCACGTACACTCCACGTCCGATGGAAGTCGTTCTTTGACCACGTTGAACATGCCACGCCGAGACCACCATGGTGGTGGACGACGGCGAGGCCTAGGAAGGGGACGACGCGGAGCCAGGGAAGACGCGGCAGTGGAAGCCCGCGCGGAAACTCTACTAGCGAAAACCTTATACACAGAATGTTACCAGTAGCGCTGTACAAAATCAAACGCTACTGCTACTTAGTAGTAGTGCACGTAAATAAACCGCGCTACTGCTATGACTTTAGCAGTAGCGCGTACAAGCGAAAAGCGCTACTGCTATGTTTGAACTGGGCGCACATGGCTAGCCCAACCTAGCAGTAGCGCGTATACTGGCCCGGCGCTACTGCTACTCTCCTTAGCTGTAGCGCACTTACGTGTAAGGCGCTGCTGCTAACGGAAATAAAATAAAGTGAAAAAACATGTAGAAAAGTAAATGAAAATGAAAGAAATAGAAAAAGGAGAAAGGAAAAAAATAGAATGTAAAGAAAAATAAAAGAAAAAGGGGGGAAAAGGAGAAAGGAATAGAAGTAGCGGGTTTCAGGAAACGCGTTGTAGCTAACTTAGCTATAGCGCGTTTTGGAAACGCGCTACCGTTATGTTTCACTTAAACAGCGGTTCCCCCCCCCCTCCCGCCCCCGGCCACCACACTTCTTCCCCAAATCCCTCGCCCTCGCCGCCGTCTCCCCAATTCGTCGTCGCCCCATTTCGTCGCCGTCTCCTGCCGGCGTGGACGCCCGCAACCTCACCGTCTCTCCCCGAGGCCGCCGTCATCCTCACAGCCGCCGCTCGAGGCCGCCCTCAGCCTCACCGCCGCCGCCCGAGGCCGCCCTCGACGTCACCGTCGGCGCCCTCCACCTCACTGCCGCCCGAGCCCGCCCAGGACCGCTGTTGCCTGTGCCCGAGCCCGCCCTCTCCGCCCCTGCCTCCGGCACCGAGCACCTCCCCGCCATCGTATCTCCCCTCTCTGTAAGTCCCCCACCCTCCCCCCAACTCCTCTCTCTCTGCATTTTAGAGAAAAAATTAGTAGAGCAAAAGTTTGTTTAAAGCAAAAAAATTTAGTTTAGAGCAAAGGATGTTAAGTAGTAGATGTTAGAGCAAAAATTAGTTTAGAGCAAAAAAATTGGTTTACAACAAAAGTTAGTTAGGGCAGTAGGGTTTAATTAGGGTAGATACTGCTTGTATAGTATATAGTGATACTAGTAGATGTTAATTAGGTTAGGGCAATAGTGGTACTAGTAGATGTTAATTAGATGTTTTTCAGTTAGGGCACTAGAGTTTTGCTAGGTTAATTAGGTTAGTTGTGGTGCTAGTAGTAGTGGTACAGTAGGTTAATTAGGTGATGTTGAATGAATAACCTAAATGAATGAAATTAGTAGTTAACTGAATTATTTTTCCTTTCATCATTATAGAGCACTAAAGTTAACTGAATTTTTTTCTATTAGTAGTTAAATGAATTTTCTTCTACACTTTGTTTTTGAATTAGCTTGTGAAATTTGGACATGGGTTGCTTGTGTATATTTGGACATGTGTTGCGGTGTCGAAGAGGGATATTTGAACACTGTTTCCAGGGAATGATGCTGAGTGGCCTATGTTTTGCCGGAATGTTGATTCATTTCTGTTCCAGCAAATTTCAGGTTCTCGATTTGTCCATTTTGTAGCAAAAGTCATGCCGAAATTTTCCGTGAATTTCGGCATGACGTGCTACAAAATAGGACATATCGAGTGCCCGGGATTTGCCGCACTAGGAAGGAGTCAATGTTCCTGCAAAAAAATAGGCCTTTTTTATGTCATTATTCATTTTATTAAGTCTAGAATTAATTGACTAGATTTAATCATAGGAAACATGGCTAGCAACGATGAAGGACATGGTTCTGGTGATTGCGACGACGTCTACCGGGCGGCAGACGAATTTTTTAGCCTTGCCGACGATCAACCAATATTGTTGCTGGGCCCACCGGTGGCATCGAGGACTGAGACCGACACGCAGACCGGTGCTGAGACTGAGATCGGCGCTGAGAATCAGACCGGCATCGAGACCGGCGCTGAGACTGAGACCGGCACTGCCTCGGGGAGCGGAGCTGGTGTAGAACCGAAAGCAAAGAGGCAACGGCTTCCTAACAAACTCAGGACTACTAGACTGGTTGTCACGGAGGTGGACAATGGCAATTTTGAGCCAAAGGGGCCCGATGAAGCGCGCGCGTGCTACGGCAATAAAATAGGCTGCATCGTACGGACTACCGCCACCATCAATGATGAGAAACTATAGAAGATAGAAAATATGAGGAGCTCCCTCCTAAAGAAGTTTCACCAGATATTCTTGTTCCCGGGCCGGAATGAGAAGGATTATGAAGATCCAGATGAGGACCAGGTGTACCGGTTTCCGGTTTCCGAGCGACAGGCAGTAGTTAGTTTAGGTTCGCGCTAATGCGAGAGAGGGATACGAACTCATGTACTCAAAGTGATAGCTCTTCTCGCGTATATCATTGTTTAGATGGATGACGGTGTATTTGCAAGTAATCGAGACTTGTATCGCTATTTTCGAGATGATGACGAGAGACCACTTTGTGTTGGATGATGATTATGAAGATGACATGATTTGATGAGTCTAATTGTATGTATATGCTATGATTACATTTGTATGTGTATGATATGCTAAAGATTATTGTATAAAGCCTATTCAAATACAAAACAAATATGCAGGGAGAAAAACTAATAAAACTAGTAGTAGTGAGGGGGGGGGGAATTTAGCAGTAGCGCCGCCTTACCAGTAGCGCTTCCCTGTAAACAGCGCTGCAGATAATATCAGCAGCGCCCTTTTCTAAAGAGCGCTACATCTATTCATGTATAGCAGTAGCGTGGTACAACAGGCGCTACTGCTATACGTTAGCTGTAGCGCCTTATTAGTAGCATCGGTCCCCGTGCTACTGAGAGGCCCAAAACCTGCACTGCTGCTAGGCTTTTCCCTAGTAGTGAAAGGAGTACGAGGGTTCACTGGTTCGGCTGCGGTGTGAGTCTACCATCGCCGCAGGGCCTGGCCAGCGGTGGGAATAGTAGGGGGAGGTGAGGGCTCCACGGCAGCATAGCCGGCCATAGGAGGCTGGAGCATGCGGCACGACCGACGCTGCTTTGGGCGGCTGGAGCAAGAAGACCAGAGGTTCAAGAAGCACTACGGCCATTGGATGGACATCGTACGGTCACTGGAGCTAGAATCGTTCATATTGACTAAGTTGACAAAGCCCTCCATCCCTATCAACTTAGTTGGCCCACAAGTCATCTTCCCACTATGGTGGGTCCCAGCTAGTAGGGGGGAATTCATTTTTTTGTGCGTAATAGGGAGCCACTTCCTTGCGTGCGAAGATATAGCTGGTGGGTCCGACATGTCAGTGGGGGGAACATTTTTCACGAAATACAGAGGCCCTTCCGGTGGGTCCCAGCTGTCAGGTGGAGGAATCATTATTTTGCGCCAAATAAGGAGGCATTTCCTTGTGTGCGGCCGTGGACCCAGCTGTCAGCCTCTCCACGTACAGTCCACGTCCGATGGATGTCGTTTGTTGACCAGGCCGTGCCGAGAGGACCATGGTGGTGGACGACGGCGAGGCCTAGGAAGGGAACGACACGGAGCCGGGGAAGACTCGGCAATGGTTGCCCACGCGGTGGGGAGTACGATGGTTTACTGGTCCAGCTGCCGTCGCCGGAAAATAACAGGAGGTGTGGGTGAGTAGAGGAATGGCCTGGCCAACAATGAAGTAGGGTGGGGCGGTGCGGCCTGTGCGGCAGCACAGCCAGCCACGGGAGGCGGGAGCAGGCAGTCCCACCGGAGCTGGTTTGGGCGGCTGGAGCAAGAAGATCAGATATTGAAGAAGCAGCACGACTGTTGGATTAATATCCAACGGTCACTGCTGCTAGAATCGTTTGTGGACTAAGTTGACAAAGCCAAAGTACATGTCAACCTAGTAGACCCACAAGTCAGCCTCCAAATCTGTCCCAAATAGCATACATCCCGAAATTTCTAGCCAGATTCAAATTAATTTTAAATCTAAATATACCTTAATTTAAATTCAATGAAATTTTACCCGCACAAAAACAATGAAATTTAAAATATCAAAATCCGAAAGAAAACAGTATTTTGGAACTAATTGCCTGTTTGCTGTATTTTTTCATTTTACATCCCATTTATTATTACTTATGGCACATTTCTTATTACTTATAGCCCATTTTCTGGGCAACCTCGTCTTGAAAGATTTTCGGCCCAGCAGGGCGAAGAAAAGCAAGTAGGCCTACGTTGGTTATTCTGCAAAGCAAAATAGCTGGCTAGCCATTTTCAAAAAGGAAAAAAACAAACTAGGCTGGTCATGTGCTAAACATATGAAATAAAAGCCTCGGCTAGACGGGCCACGGGTCCCGCACAACCCAGTTGATACCCTTCTCTGTCCCAAAAAAACAAAATTACTGCACGCGCTGCTGGGTCCCTACTGTCATCCTCACCATGTAAGGTCATCTCCTTATTTCTCTCGGTTGTTAACCATGTTGACAACACCCGAGGGCGGCTCCGCGGCGAGCAAACCAAGGCGCAGGACGATGGTGAGGCCTTGGACGGGAACAAACAGGAGCCGGGGAAGATGCGTAGAGTTTTAGGGTGCGCTGTGGCCATGATGCGTGCGCGGCAGCACAGCCAGCCGTAGGAGGCGGGAGCAGGCGGTCCCGCCGGCGCTGGTTTGGCTTTAGCGGCTCGAGGAAGAAGAGACTTAAGAAACATGATAGACGTTGAATGTCAATCCAACGGTCAAGGTTGGCACAATCGTTTGTTGACTAAGCGGACACCAAGTAGCATACTTTTTTATATATAGGAAGAAAAGAAAAACTGGGCTCGTTGGCCTGCTAACATTCCTGAAACTGCGACCGTTCGATCTTGTGTCGCAACTAAAACTGGGAGGAAAATGCGTTCGTCTGCCGTCCTCCTCACAGGGAACGTTCGCCACATAAGTGACTAGCACCCTTGGTTTTCAACCGAGAGGTCTTGGGTTCGAGTCCCAGAAACTCTCAATTTTGTCCTCCTTCCTTCCTCACAAAAAAGGGGAAAGAAAATCAAAGACTTGGGAAGGCGTACAGAACAAGCTAGTGTACCAGTAAAGAGACGTTGCCGAGTTTTAGAAAAAAGAGAGATGTGCTCCTGTAGCTGGTTCGAATCCAAACCTAGACTATGACTATATATGGTGCTATGCTACTCTGGAAGTAATGAAACTGACATATCCAACGTTCGCTTCTCCTCTTCTCTACTTAATCTGCCTAGCATCAAAAGCTCTAGCCATAGCAACCATGTCCGTTGGCTACTCGTCCACCTGCTCTTCAGAAGGTAACAACCAGATATGCGCCAAGTCGCCACCCGTACCATCGCCTGTGGGTCTCATCACACCCCCGCCGGCACGCGCACCGCAGCTGATTGCTCATCGCAACCCGCTGCCGTTGGTGTGGTGCCACTACTGCAAATCACGCAGAGTCATTCGTCGCGTCTCAACCACAATCCTCAACCCTGGCCGAGTCTTCTACAAATGCTCGAATCATGGGGTAATAATATGTTTAAGTGTTGTTCTGCTGCTTCCAGTTGCTGATTTTTTTCAATAGTTTGGTTGATGATCTTCCAATTTGATTCGTGCAGAAAAGGGAAGATTCGTGTGATTTGTATTTGTAGGAAGTTGCTGATGTGGGGGAATGCAACTATGTTGATTATTTGGTTAGCCGAGGAATCCCATTACCAGCAGGTTGGGGTGTTGGACAAGTAACTGAAGGAACGGCAGAAGAGGAAGATGCAGAGCAGAAGGTTAAAGATGCAGTTCCTCTGATCATGGCCAAGCAACAACTGCTGAACGGCCTTGAAAACAATGAGGAGATGAAAGAGCTTGTGAAGATAATGGGAAAAATCAATGTGCTCTGTAGGATGATTGTCTCTTTATTTGCATTGTATGTAGCACTCGTGATGTATTCAGTGGCTATGACATGAGCACTTTGCTGAAACTAGTAATGAATAAAACCTGTGTAGCAGGCTGGGTGTAGTGTTGTGAAAATCTAATGATTTCTATTAACAGAAATCAGGGGGTATCCCCTTTTGCTCATAAATAAATAAACAGCAGAGGCCCTGTCGGGTCAGCTTTGTTCTAATTCAAAGACGTCGAGCAAATTGCAATTCAACAGCAAACTATGTCATCAAATTCAAGTTTCATAGCCAAATATGAGTACAACTAAACAACAATGTCATCATGTTTTAGTTGTCATACAATCACCAAACACAAATCAGCATACATAACAAGTGATGTTCTCACAGCAAAATACTAAACAACATGTTCATCAGGTTTCAGTTGTCATAGCAAACATAATTTTACATAGTAGATAAAAACATCTTCTAACAGGCAAATACGACAAAAGCAATGTAATCATCATCCACAGCAGTAGCGTCAACATCTTCGCCATGTGTATCAGTCTGAATCATAATTCCGCATGATGTCATCTTCTTCTTCGTCCTCAACGTCCTCGAATGTTGGCTTCTTCTTGATCAACTCTTGTATGTCCACAGCACGACAGACAATCTTTTCGCCGGCGTCATTGACGTGATGGTTCTAAAAGTTATTAGGAACATCTGTGTTATCTTGTACATCAGGAGCAGTGTAAGCATCATCTTGTTGTGCAACTTCATTAAACAAATTCCTCTGCTCAAACCTTTGCAATACTCTCCAATCATCGCTACGTGCAAATGTGTCTTCCAAGAAAAATATCTGTGTTGCTTGATTTGCCAAAATAAAAGGCTAGTTGGTCTAGTATGCCGCCTTGACATTGATGGATTTGAAATAATCATCAGCTCTGGGTTTTGCGATCCTGAAAAACAGGTTATACCAACGATAGCACAACAGAACCACACACCGATGATCCTCGAAACTGGAGATGTACTGCAACTGAACAATGTCTGTTATGTTAGCATACATTTCAGTTGTCTCCTTGTCATACATATCCGTGCTCATGATGGCACTGTTTTGTGTCTTCCTGCCTTCGTCTCGTGCAAGGGTGTTGTAGCGCACATCTCCAACAACGCAAGATTCATAATGTCTTACCCAAGTATCAGGACCCATTGCTAGTGAGTAAAGGGCATCATCAATTGCCTGCCCATCCTCCCGCATCTTCTTAACCTATGGTTAGAAAATAGACAAGCTAATCATCTTATGTACTCAACATATTAAAAAAACTGACAGTGCAATTCAAAAGCTTACATGGCTCTTGAACCATTTCGCAAATCCTACCATAACCAGATTGTCAATGTTTCTTGGATTTTGCGGCAGTAACTCCTTTTTGTAGATGCTGCACAACATAGTGATCGCATCAAACATCTAAATATATAAGAATGTCCTACAAGTTTAGTAGATTACGATGTATAAGTTGCAGTACTGCACTTACTTGATATAAGGTAGTATCTCAGGACAGTTATTCAACACATACCAAACCATTTTGTCCAAATCTTTAGGTTTGTCCTCTTGTCGACTCTTCCCTGTAACTCGAACAGAATAATCGAAAACATTGATCCCGGGATTGTCTTCACCCACCTCTTTGCTAAGCTGATCAGTTGTTTCAATGTATTTTGAGCAGAATGTCAACGCTTCTGTAGCAATGTAGGCCTCTGTAATGGAACCCTCGGGTCTAGCTCTGTTCCTAACATAGCCCTTGAAAGTGCCTAGCCGCCTTTCAATAGGGTACATCCAGCCATACTGTACTGGACCTCTAAGTAGTGCCTCATCAGGTAGATGAACAGCCAAATGCACCATCACATCAAAGAAGGCTGGAGGATATATCTTCTCAAGGTCGCATAGGATAGTTGGTATCTTGTCTCTAAGACGCTCCAAAGCATCTATCCTGATATTTCTACTGCAGAGTTCCCTGAAGAATTGTCCCAACTCTGCAACTGCTCTGTATAAGTCAGGGCGGCCCAATCCTCTAAGGATAACAGGTAAAACCCTTTGAAGTAGGACATGGCAGTCATGAGTTTTCAACCCTTGTACCTTGTTTCCATCTGCACTGACTCTCCTTTCAGGGTTGGAAGCAAATCCATGTGGGAATCTCACACGTGACAGGACCTCACAGAATGCTTTTCTTTTTACCTTGTCCAAGACGTACACAGTTGGTGCCATATCCCGTGGTTTACCTTCATCTTGCACCTGCAAATCCTTTCTAATACCCAGGTGTGTCAAATCAATCCTAGATTTTAATGTATCTTTCGTCTTGCCTTCAACATTAAGAAGTGTGCCGATAATTCTATCACATATATTTTTCTTGATGTGCATCACATCAAGATTATGCCGCAGATCCAAATCTTTCCAATACTCCAAGTCCCACAAAGTGGACCCGCGGGTAAACAGTAATCTCTCTTCTGCCCTGCCATGCTTCCTTTTCCCGCTACCATTACCAGGATGGTTTCCTGGTGTAATATGCCTGACCTTCTCTAATTCCACTTGCAACTCATCGGCGGTGAGCCTCTTTGGCGCATCACGATTTTCATGCTTTGCATTGAACACATGTCCTTGGCAAGGAAACGGCGGTGTCCAATGTAATAGATCGTGCTAAGTATTGCGTGTGACAGCGGATTCCTATCACAGCGAACACATGCATTGTAACCATGTGTCATTCACCCTGACATAGTGCCCAAAGCCGGATAATCATGGATGCACCAAATTATAACAGCACGTAGAAAGAAATCAGCTGGTGGGCTACTATATAGGTCTCGAGTGAGAACACCCCTCCATAGCTGTTGAAGTTCCTCCACAAGAGGCTCCATGAACAAATCAAAATCTTTTCCAGGACTTTTTGGACCTGGGATGAGCAAGGCCATCATGTAGTTTGATTCTTTGGTGCAGACATTTGGAGGCACGTTGTAAGGGATAACAAGCACTAGCCACATGCTATATGTGGCGTTCTGGTGGCCAAATGGGTTAAATCCATCGGAAGCTAAGCCAAGTCTAATGTTTCTCGGGTCAGCAGCAAACTTTTTGTGTTTATCATTGAAGCTTTTCCACTCACTACCATGAGATGGATGGCTCATTACATTCCGATCTCTGTACTCCTGGTTCCTAGAATGCCACAGTACATCCTCTCTTATTTCAGCATCATGAAACAACCTCTGCAATCTTGGTGTAATTGGAAAATGTCTCAGAACATTATGAGGAATCCTCTTCACAGCATCACCATCTTTCCATCTTGATGATTTGCATTTCGGGCATTCACTTATGTTGGCATAATCCTTCCGGAACAGAACACAATTATTCTTAAAAACATGGATCATTTCATATCCAATTCCAACTGCACGAAGGAAATTCTTCATTTTACTGTAGGTGTGTGGCAGCTCAGACGCATCTAGGAAAGATTTGCGGAAAGCAGCCAACATCACATCGAATGATTTGTTGGTCATCCGCTCAGATGTCTTCACCTGAAGAAAGGTGACCATAGCAGAGAATACTGACAGCTTATTTCCTAGGGTGACAGCCACGTTGCATTGTTCCAACATGCAGGCCCATCGTTTTTCTTCTGCAGGTGAAAGTTCACGGAATGCATGAGCATTTAGTAGCATTGTTTCAATGTTGGTCAAACTCACTGGCTCCGCCGCCACCACCTCCTCCTCCTCTTCCACCTGAGCATCAGGAAGATCAAGATGGTGATATGCTGCTTCCACGCAGTCAATAACATTGACGTTCACAGTTTCACCATGATGAACCCACCTAGTATATGTGACCGACATCCCATACAAGTGTAGATGATTTTGCACAGTTGACTGGGGTCTTGTAACTGAATTCATACAACTGCTACACGGGCAGAGCACATCTGATTTCGGACCACCATACTCAGCTCTGATAAATTTCATGAAGTTTTCAACCCCCTCGACATATGCAACGGAGAATTTTGAGCAGAAGTTATCCAAGTCCTGTCCATCTGTTAGACATACAAATTAGTTCTTCTACTAGATATTACAGGAAAAACATATATGCTTTTTTATGAAGTCCAGAAAAAAATACCTAGGTCGATGTCTAAAGCTATGGCATGATATTTGGACGAGCAGATCTAAGTAACGAAATATATGTAAAGCTAATTCAGCAAACAGATTTGAGTGCTAAATTATGGCAGGCTGTTTCAGCAGTCAATGAGGCCGAGCACACAGCCATCGAACTATCAAGGTCATCGCAGCAACAAAGATCGAGTATAAAACGGTGTAGAGTTATTTCACCTAACAGATTGGCTACTAGACCATGGCAATCTACGTCACAATAAATATATGGCAGGATATTTTAGCAACTAATCGGCCTTGGCATGCCATCTCAGCTAAGCAGATTGAGTGTAGAACAGGGCAAGGAAGCTTATTAAGCAGAGCATATTGACTGTAATCTACTTCGGCAAACAGTGAGATTAACAGCGTGTATCAGCTAACATTCAGCACTACACACTACAAAAAAAGACACATCCGTGACATTTTGGGCCGAATGAAATTTTTTTCTGTCATACATATGACACTTCTATGACGATAATTGTGACAAAACTCGGTATCATCATAGATGTGGTGGGCTCCTACTTCTATGACAAAAAATCATGACAGAAAATGGGCTTTTCGTCCTGGAAGGGCCGGAGACGCAGCTGCATGACATTCTTTGGGCCGTCCATGATGGAAAAAACTGTGGTAGAAGCAAGGGGGAGGAAAATTTTGGGGAGTTGCCGATTTACGGTGGGAGGTCGGGGGACGAGCGATGCACGTTTCTCTCGTACAGGTACGCGCGTGTGTGCGAGGCGTTGGCTCTAACTGAACCCGAGCGAGGCGTTGGACTCTAACTGAACCCGAGCGATTGCACTGCAGGCTACGCTTTACTGAACCCGAGCGATCGATCGATGGCTATTAACTGAACCCGATGGAGCGATTCCTTCGCTACTGCTGCTAACTGAAGCCGATCGATGCTGCCTCTGGGATGAACAGTGAGCGTTGCGGGGGGGGGGGTGGATGAACAGTGAGCGGTGGCATTGCCTCTGGATGAACAGGAACCCTGGTGTGGAGGGCTGGATGAACAGTAGACGGTGGAGGGGTGGCCATGGAGGGGTGGTTGAACAGGACCCCGTGGTGCGGAGGGCTGGATGAACATTAGACGGTGGAGG
>NC_041389.1:431810061-431810869 GCF_002162155.2 Triticum dicoccoides | reverse complement strand
AGTCCATTTCGTTCGTTTTGCAATACGCCACACCCCTCCCGATCAACAGGACCCCCGTTTCGACCGTAGGAGGTCCGTTTCATCCGTTTTGCGGTACGCCACACCCCTCCCGATCAACAGGACCCCCGTTTTGACTGTAGGAGGTCCGTTTCCTCCGTTTTGCGATACGCCACACCCCTCCCGGTCAATAGGACCCCTGTTTCGACCGTAGGAGGTCCGTTTCCTTCGTTTTGCGGTACGCTACACCCCTCCCAATCAACAGGACCCCGTTCCGAACTTAGGAGGTCTGTTTCCTCCGTTGTGCGGTATGCCAGGCCTCGTTTCCATCGCCTGTTCCGTCCAGCCGGTTGGCTCCCACGCGTTCCGTTGCCTCCCGATGAACACGACGCATTCCGTTGCCTCCCCATGAACACGACGCATTTCGTTGCCTCCCCATGAACACGACGACGACGCTGTTTCTCCGTTCTGACCCAGCCATGTACGTATGCGCGAGTAGGCGTTCGACCCTGCCCGTATGTACGTACGTGGCCGTATTTTATTTCTTGCACCCTCGCTGCTGTACGTACGTGTACATGCTACATGCGCGCCTCTACTACGACACGTGCGCGCCTCTACTACGACACGTGCGCGCCTCTACATCGACCAGTATGTACGTACATGTTCGCGACCAGAATGACAACGGTACGTATGCTTCGACCAGGTGGGTCCCGACTGTCAGGCACTTCCTTGCCTGCGAAGATGTAGCTGGTGGGTCCCAGCAGTCAGGGGGGCGAATCATTTTGTTTTTTTTTTTGCCCGAACGCACTTC
>NC_041389.1:431782865-431809763 GCF_002162155.2 Triticum dicoccoides | reverse complement strand
TCCCAACAGTCAGGGTGGCGAATCATTTTTTTGCCCGGACGCACTTCCTTGCGTGCGAAGATGTAGCTGGTGGGTCCCAGCAGTCAGGGGGGCGAATCATTTTTTTTTTGCCCAGACGCACTTCCTTGCATGCGAAGGTGCAGCTGGTGGGTCCCAGCAGTCAGGGGGGAAACGTCTTTTTTGCGAAATACGGTGGTCCGTCCGGTGGGTCCCCGCTGTCAGGTGGAGGAATAATTATTTTCCGCGTAATAAGGAGGCACTTCCTTGCTGCGGCCGTGGACCCAGTTGTCAGCCTCTCCACATACAGTCCACGTCCGATGGAAGTCATTCCTTGACCACGTTGACCACACCGCGCCGAGAGCACCAGGGGGGTGGACGAAGGTGAGGCCTAGGAGCCGGGGAAGACGCGGCAGTGGAAGCCCGTGCTGAGAGGAGTACGAGGGTTCACTGGTTTGGTTGCGGTGTGAGGCTGTCGTTGCCGCAGGGCTTGGCCAGCGGTGGGAATAGTAGGGGGCGGTGAGGCCTCCGTGGCAGCACATCCGGCCACGGGAAGCAGGAGCATGCGGCACGACCGGCGCTGCTTTGGGCGGCTGGAGCAAGAAGACCAGAGGTTGAAGAAGCACTACGGCCGTTGGATGGACATCGTACGGTCACTGGAGCTAGAATCGTTTATATTGAATAAGTTGACAAAGCCCTCCGTCCCCTCAACTTAGTAGGCCCACAAGTCAGCCTCCCACCAAGGTGGGTCCCAGCTAGCAGGGGTATTCATTTTTTGTGCGTAATAAGGAGGCACTTCCGGTGGGTCCGAGCTGACAGCAGGGGGAACGTTTTTTTCGCGAAATACGGTTGCCCGTCGGGTGGGTCCCAGTAGTCAGGGGCAAACGTTTTTTCCGCGAAATACTGGTGGCCCGTCCGGTGGGTCCCTACTGTCAGGTGGAGGAATAATTGTCTTCCGTGTAATAAGGAGGCACTTCATTGCAGCTGCCATGGACCCAGCTGTCAGCCTCTTCACGTACAATATTCTTCCAATGGAATTCGGTCGTTCACCACATTGACCACGCCGCGCCGAGAGCACCACGGCGGTAGACGACGGCGAGGCCTAGGAAGGGGACGACGCAGAGCCGGGGAAAACGCGGCAGTGGATGCCCACGCGGAGAGGAGTACGAGGGTTCACTGGTTCGGCTGCGCTACCGTCGCCGCAGAATAACAGGGGGTGTGGATGAGTGGAGTGGAGGGATGGCCTGGCCAGCGGTGGGATTAGTATGGAGGCGGTGAGGCCTCCGCGGCAGTACAGCCGGCCACGGGAGGTAGGAGCAGGCGGCAGGACCAGCGCTACTTTGGGCGGCTGGAGCAAGAAGACCAGAGGTTGAAGAAGCACTACGGCCGTTGGATGGATATCGTACGGTCACTAGAGCTAGAATCGTTCATATTGACTAAGTTGACAAAACCCTCCGTCCCCGTCAACTTAGTAGACCCACAAGTCAGCTTCCCACCAAGGTGAGTCCCAGCTAGCAGGGGGAGTATTCATTTTTTTTGTGCGTAATAAAGAGGCACTTCCGGTGGGTCTGAGCTGACACCGAGGGGAATGTTTTTTTGCGAAATACGGTGGCCCGTCCGGTGGGTACCAGCAGTCATGGGGGAAACGTTTTTTCGCGAAATAAGGTGGCCCGTCCGGTGGGTCCCTGCTGTCAGGTGGAGGAATAATTATTTTGCGCATAATAAGGAGGCACTTCCTTGCGGCCGCCATGGACCCAGTTGTCAGCCTCTCCACGTACAGTACTCTTCCGATGGAAGTCGGTCATTGACCATGTTGACCATGCCACGCCGAGAGCACCAGGGCGGTGGACGACGGCGACGCCTAGGAAGGGGACGACACGGAGCCGGGGAAGACACGGCAGTGGAAGCTCGCGCGGAGAGGAGTACGAGGGTTCACTGGTTCGGCTGCGGTGTGAGGCTGCCGGCGCCGCAGAATAACAGGGGATGTGGGTGAGTGAAGGGATGGCCTGGCCAGCGATGGGAGTAGTATGGGGGCGGTGAGGCCTCCGCGGCAGCACAGCCGGCCACAGGAGGCAGGAGCAGGCGGCACGACCGGCGCTGATTTGGGCAGCTGGACCAAGAAGACCAGAGGTTGAAGAAGCACTACGGCCGTTGGATGGACATCGTACGATCACTGAAGCTAAAATCGTTTATATTGACTAAGTTGACAAAGCCCTTGGTACGCTCCAACTTAGTAGGCCCACAGGTCAGCCTCCGAAACGGTGCGCCCTAGATGTCAGGAGGAGGAATCATTTTTTGGGCGGCCGAAGCTAAGAATATCCGAGATTGAAGAAGAAGCACGACATCCGTTGGATAAACATCCAACGGCCACTGTTGCTAGAACCGTGTGTTGACTATAATAAGTTGACAAAGCCTTGCATACGTGTCAACTTATTTTTTTAGGGGATGCGTCACTTAGTAGGCCCAGAAGTGTGTGACGGAGAACTTATAGCCCATTTGCGTTTTGTAAGAACTAGTAAACATGCCCGTGCGTTGCAACGAGCCCGATAAATACGACTCAAAACCCCCACAATTCAACGTCCTCTATTTCAACACGATGTCCCACCCATGTCACCACTTATCTTAATCCCTCGCCGACACTGTGTCACCACTTATCTTAATCCCTCGCCACCGGCTACGACCTCAGTATCCTCTAATCACAACATTTATGGACTTCGTCAATCCAAACTATTGCATGACACATATGTCATTAACATGCAATCGCAATGGAATGTTTAAAACATTAAAAACTAATCTTGTCGATCTGGACATGAGGACCATTCTCCGCAAGATATTCCCCACACCTCATCCCACACATCCCGCTATAGTGACAACAGGGAGGCCATCGAGGAAAGTAGCACCCTGAGTACACCCTAAGTAGGGTGTCATTGATGGCCGTCGCAGTGCTTCACTACCGTGAGCAGGATGAAGGAACTGGGTCGTGGAGGATCACTCAAAGTCTGATCCGTTGTGCATTGTTGGTGGGTGCCAACAGTCGAACCGGGGTCAAGTGAGGTGGGACAAGAGAGTAGGTTCATCCTACAAACGGGGCAACCATGAATAAACCCCACACATATCTGGACATTGTACACCTTTGTTACTAAAATTGTAAAGTTGGGCAATAGTTAGTTGAATGGATTTGGACGAAATAGTCATCAAGACCGATGTTGATAATGACTATTGTTATGAAGAAATTACAAACAATACTTGCTTACAAACATGTAGATAAAGGTTAGAGGATTAGATACGAATGTGTATGCCAGCTGCAAATATCACAATTGCATTTTGTTTTGCAAGGTGCCCATACGTAGCCATGTGCACATGTCAGAAAACAAAGGAGCTAAAGAACTGTAAGTTGAGCTAGGATAAGCTATACACTACATGATGACATCAGGTGGCTTAATCATGTTATGAGGAAAGAGGATCACTTTATTGAAGAAAAAAGTTACTTAATTAATCACTATTTCAGAGGAAAATGTTCTGAAGGGCAAATGACAACAATGCCATCACTCAATTGAACAAGGTAATCCCATTCCGGGCAGTGTCAGGTGAGTTTAGAGGCTGAACACATATTGGAGTTAACATTAAGTGGAGATGTTTGCTTTTTTTGTAATAATAAATTCATCGACAGAAAAAGCATGGCTGCACCGAATTGTGCTTTTGCACCCGATATCTTCCTACAATAAATTGAAGCAAACTATAAAGAACTCACTTTACTCATTAGTGGTACAAAAAAGTTCATCAACACAGATTCTTTATTAGTGCTCCCAAACCCCTTGAATAGCACATCATTTCTCTGAATACTTGCAAAGTCTGCACCGTCTACAAAAGGGTATAAAATATCTTACTATTAGCTTAATTAGTAATCAGATGACAAAAAATATGACACATCAGTCAGATTTAGTTTACTATCTTATCTTATGGCAGTATTAGTAAGAGAAACCATAATTATGAAATCGAATAAATAGATCACTAAAATAACAAATCTCTGTGACCAGATCAAAATATTCAGAATAACAGAGTGTATGGTTGTGCCTAGCAAGGAGTACTTCATGTTCTGTGATGTCGTATAGTTCTAGTGGCACATTGCATACTGAATGTGAGGTATTTATAGCAAAACAACTTCATATCCAACAGTAAAGTAGTAAATTACACCAGATCAATTACAAATGGCTAAGGCTTTCATCAGGCAGGCCGTTGGCGTAATTAGAATTAACTTTGATAGTGCTTGATCCGCAGAATTGAAAAACTAACCACAAGGTGTAAGAGAAGGCATTTCCAGTGAATGGCTCCATATACAGTTCTTATCCAATTATGGAAATCATGCCCTGAGGTACATGCAAAGAATATGTACCTAGGAAGTGAGGAGCGTTTGGGTGACGAGCGCCCGTGAAGACATGGTGACAAAAAAAGAAACATATATGCTCTCTTGAAAAAAGAACATGTTAGCAGTGCTTGGTGAGATGGCATGTATATAGCTTATATGAAGCACACGAACGGCTCTGCTTTCTTAAGTGGATTCTTTTTCTGTAGGAACCTTTCTAAGCACAATAATGGTTTACAAATATCTGATGCTCTTCATGTAAGTGTAGACATAAACTCAAATACTACAGGAAGAGAATTTCCAAAAAGCAATCATTGGAATTGCATGAATCAGGCATGTCCATACTACAGTATTGAACAACTTTTGCATCAATCAAAAGGCCATGGACGACACTTCCTGCTTCCGCATCATACATCAATATCCCCATGTGAGGAAAACAAGGTGGCTAGCTTAGAATCCTCAGCCTACGCACGTTCCTTGTCTAGCATCAGGAATCGCATAAACATATCAGAATATTACCATAAAATAGGAAACTAACTCTTGCGATCGGCATGAAGATACAAAGGACACAAGGATTGGCAACACATCATGCTTCTGCATTAGCTCAAATAGCTGGAGCCAAAACCAACAATGAGGGCTTTAGATTGGTGAGTGCAATGCTCCTGGGAACAGCAAGAGCGTGAGTAGCTTACCATCTTGAAATAAATTCTGAGGGCAGCATGACAAACTTACTTCAGAAAAGCCATCGGTTAGAAGAATCCAAATTCCAATGAACCAATCGCCCAAGGTTGCCACATCTGAAAAAATGCCATATAAGCAAATTCGGTCAGACAGCGTGATAAGATCGACAATGATTCCGCACGTAATTCGACGAAAAAGAGACAACTCGAAGGGGAGAAGGAAAAGACGAAGGTCGTCACGAGCCTTTAGGAGATGGGCTTTCTTGTGGAACAAGCTTGTGCCCACGCCACGCAGCTTCTGCGCCCGCTGAGCTGAGGTAGAGGGGGAGGAGGAACATGTCAACGAGCAGCAAGAAATCAAAATCGAAGCGGGCCGAATTGGCCGAGGGAGGCGGGCGGGCGCAGATCTCATGGCCCGGCAGCTCACCTTGTCTTGCACACTAGCCTTGGCCTCATCCTCCGCCGCCGCCGCCTCGTCGTCCTTAGTGAAGGCGAGCGGGGTGTCCGGGCTGGTGACGCTCTCGAAACATCTTCTCAGATAAACAAACTGTACCAAAGGTTTTCCAATTTTCAAGACATCGCAAAACAATCTCCTTGTTCATGGCGTTCGTGGCTTTCTAGTTTATATGTTCAAGTCACAGGAAACAACTCCAAACTGAGCCAAGAACACAATGCATTATATGATGCCAAAGCTACCAAAGCTACCACAGCCCCTATCACAGTACAAATGAATGGTTTCATGAACTAACCAGCTAACAAACTTCTGCCGAAAAAACGTAATGCAGTTATGCAAATGATTGTTATTTTCCAGAGGACGCGCCATGCAAACTTCTTTTATCAGAGGCGCAATGCAGATTCTGAGGTTACGAGGAGAGAACTGTAAACAACTTGTGTGGAGCAAAAGGTCGAACAGGCCTTGTGCATGCTCTCGAGGTTGTCGGGCACACAGTAGGTGGCGGTGTCCGGGTGGTCACGGCGCGCCCAGAAGGCGGCAACGGCGGCATGGCACCCCTGCGCCACCATGCTCCCCAGCGACCACGCATCCGCCAGATCGCGCTCAGCACCACGTACTGCACCACCAAGTCCTCGGACGATTCAGATCGTCCAGGGCCGGAGGCGTCTGTGTCGGGGGCGTGCTGATGCTGCCCCTGCCAAGCGGCGCCAACCCCTGGTCGGCCTGATCGGGGGCGGGTGCGGCCTCCCTGCTCACCATCTCGTCTCTGTTGCAGTTGCTCCGCGCCTCCTCGGCATCGCCTTCTGCATCTCGTTGTTGATGCGGAGGGGTTCATCGGGGCTGCATAGAATGTGCGGCGGGGCTGGGCGGCGGGTGCACAGGGGCCAAGCAGTTGGCGGAGAGAAGGGCGGCGGGGCTGAGCGGCAGATGCGGCGGAGGCCGAGCGGTTGGCGACGAGAAGGAGCAGCGGGCCTGAGCGGTATGTCGCCGCGCGGAGAGAGACGAATCGTCCTTCTGGCCCGTATTTCCCCTAAAAAAAAGAGAGAGACGAAGCGGTAGGAGTGGTAGTAGATTAAGTAATGGCATGGTAGGTAATTAAAGCATAAAACGTGTTTAGTATGCTGGAGGAATGTAGACCATCAGATTGCAGGTTTCGATTGATAGGATGATTTGGTTCTCCGCCCTCTCTTTCTTTTATAGTGGTAGTAGATGTACAACCCATTTTTGAATTCTAATGGAATTTACAACAGCCCATTTACAGTTTGTTAAAAGTACAGCTCATTTTCTAGCTAGGACAACGATTAATAATTTCAACCAACTGTTGAAGACAGAATTCAATAAAATTTCCCACATTTGATGGGATCCGAAATATTTTTATCCCGAAATTTTCTAGTCAGATTAAATATAAATTTGTATTACGTAAAAATCCAACGAAACATTGGGCGCAACAATGAAAATTTAAGATTTTCAAAATCCATAAATAATATTTTATAAACTAATTTCGTGTTTGGTGCATTTTTTATAGTTACTGCCCAGTTTTTATAATTACATCACATTTATTATTTTTAAAGCTCATTTTCCTGTTAAGCCTAATGCATCCCTCCTAAGAAAGATTTGCAGCCCAGCGGGGCGGAGAATAACAAGTTGACCTTGCCTGGGTATTCCTCAAAAAGACGTATAGATGGGCTAGCCATTTTCATCTTGGAAAAAGTAGTATCTGGGCTGGATATCTGGCCTGGGCTAGACGGGCCACATCCCGCCCAGTTAATACCCTACTCTCCTCTGAACAACAACGAAATCATCGCCAAGAAAAAACTTTGCAGTGCTCACGCCTCAAAAACACAAATACTGTCCGAGCTGCTTGGTCCCAGCTGTCGGCCGCACCTTGTGCAATTCTCTTGTTTATATTGACTACATAGGTTGACAATGGTGTGGGACCGTGATGTCAGGAAACCAGGAGAAAGGAAAAAAATAGTTGTACATAATAAGGAGGCACTTGCGTATGTACGGCTATGGCCCTAGTGGGTCCCTAGTGTCATCCAGTCAAAATAAAGTCATCTCCTGAATCCTCATGTTCGTTGACCATGTTAACAATACTCGGCGCCACTGCAAGCGCAACAACTCGAAAGACAACGGAGAGGGCCTCGCGGGCCCTACAGAGGTCTGATACAGCGCCCGCTGCTCATTTAGGAAGCTAGGATCATCGGACACCTATGAGAACCTTCGAGAAACTGAGACGGCATGAAACGGTAAGGCCGCGCTTGGGAGCTCTGGTTTATTTCAAACCTGTATTAACATACAAGTGTAATTTACTCGTCATCGGAAGGCCTGAGGTCTGTAAGTAAAACCGGCGGGTTACGCATGTAATTTGAGAGACCAGTGTATATTTTACGAGCATTGCACGACGTGCGTATCATGCCATCCATGGGCAAGGCTGAAACAGCGGCTAACGGCTGGATTAGCAATCGTCCGAGTGTCGTTCAGCGTTTTATCGTGTGTGAACTACTTCCGATATTTTACTAGTCGAAATCGACCAATCAAGCGCCTTCGCCCGAGACCATCTGCTTTAATTTACAGGCGTCAGTTTTACAAGCGGTTTTGGTTGGAAAACGACGATCCAATCACAGCCTAATATCATGAGTTGGTCGGAAGATCATATGGTTTCACGTCTAACCTGCCCGACATGTCGTATAGGCTATGAATGAAACATCAGACAATGAACTTCTTACGCACGGAAACAACAGAAGAGGATGATCTTCTTAACAAGCAAATCACTGGCATTAGATCGACATGCAAAACAATACGAAGCGTTATTCTCAGGAGGCATGGTGAACAGCTCGTGATGCCGCATGCCACAACATTTCAAGCTCAACTTTGCAATCAAACACAAGGCCTAGCATTACATAGACAATATTCAGAACAAACTCTTAACACAGGAATATCTCAACAAAGTAACTATTTACTTCTAAACTGAACACAGGAATAGGAAAAAACACTCGACGCTGCTCACAGCAAGGGCGTCCCACTCAAAAATATCAAATGCATGTCTTCTGGCTAACATCAATGAGCAAATTTTGACAAGGTTTTCCAATTCCAATATATTAAACTAACGTCTTCTTGCTAACATCAATGAGCAAATTTAGATAAGGTTTTCCAATTCCAATATATTAAACTAACGTCTTCTTGCTAACATCAATGATTAAACTTTGACAAGCTTTTCCCATTCAAAATATGTAATGCCTATGATCGTGTCCTATCTTAGCTTCTTGTACTTGTTTGGGCACTTTTTGCCCAGGGCACTCCACGTGTTGTTAAATTGCCAATGGTCTCTGCAGACTAGTCATGTCACCGGTGTCTAATAATACTCTGTAAAGCTTCTCGATCATTCCTTCTGTAATGTACCGCATCCAGTGGCTGCTTCTTTCTGCAAAGTGGAACGACCAACTGGACCCAGTAACGCAGCAGTTTGCCTTGGACACGTTGGCTCCTTTTGTGCGGTTCAACTAAAATCGAAGTCAGAATAAAACCGAGCTTTAATTTTGATATCCCTGTAAGCAACAATAGTTATAAGGGAAACAATTACTGAGAAATAACGGTTGATGACTTGTCTTAATGGGAAACAAAGTAGGAGAGTAGCAATTCTCCATCAGTTTTGAACTAAGATTCAGTAGTTAATTAATTCTGAGAGTGACATTATCTTAACAATACCTTGGTTAAACATGTAGAAAGAACTACAAAGCAGGATAGTACCATTCCTAACAAGTGTTGCAGTTTCGAACTAAGATTCAGTAGTTAATTAATTCTGAGAGTGGCATTGCTTAATTTTACCAGCGACATTAGATTAACAAAAAGCATAAACAGTTCCAGGGGAGAGTGGGTGCAACAACAATATGTGCTTCCATCTACTTATTAAGGGGGTGATGCAGAGTTTGTTGTAACAAAGCAACAAGCATCATGTCTGGGTTGGTCCCATTTTTGTTCACTACTTAATGGGAAAAGACAGCAATACAATAGCTTCAATTCAACATTTATTTAAAACAATACCAATACAAGTAGCATAAAATCTCAAAGCACACTGCAGAATCATGTGGATGAAGGCCTGTACTGACCTTTCATGAGAACACCAGGATAAAATACGAATCTGCTAACACGAATAGGAAATCCAATCTCCTTTTGTGCAGTTGCACTGAAATCAAGCAAAGTGTTTCGCGTAGCGAAGCAAAATGTCGCAATAGCAACAAGTTGAATAGATATCATGTGGTTGAGACCAAGATTTGCAACAACTCGACAGGAACACTGGAAACAAATCTCGATCTCCTTTTGTGCAATTCCACCAAAATTAAGCAAAGTCACTGGTGTGACATTCAAGTTGAACTGCACAAAACACTCTTAAAACATAAGTGTTTCGAGTAGCAAAGCAAAATGTCGCAATAGCAACAAGTTGAATCGATACCCCTGTTTTAACAGAGGCAAAAAAGGAAACAATTACTAGCCAATAAAGGAGGATGAAATAAACGATGACAGAAAGAAGCATCTAACTTATCTTGGATGGAAAACAAAGTAGGATAGTAGCATTTCTAAGATGGTTGCATTGATTCATATTAACAGAGACACTCTCTTGAAACAACATTCGTTAAAAAATGTAATTTACTTTTAACAGTGGCATTGCTTCAATTTTCCGGCGGCATTCTTAGATTAACAACAGCAAAATAGCTGTATGGGACATGCTAGCACCATGTGCGTCCACACGTATAAATGGGTGATGCAGAGTATGTAGCCAAGGAGCATATCTGTGTTGGTCCCATATTTGTTCTCTTTGAACTTTTTTCCTATGTGAGGGCAGCAAATCTAGTCCTGCACAAACTACCCGACCCCCCCCCCCCAGTTTCTTTCCCTTTTCAACAAAGAGATCGGTTCCTTACAGATGTGTGTACTGGGTTACCCCCTTTTTCCCTTTTCGACCAACAAAGCGGCTGGATAGCCAATCTATACTACTTTTCCTCCCTCCTTTCCTCATTGAACCACGTCCTAGATTCATGCTCCACCCCACCGCACCTTTCTTTCCTCTTTGAACCAAGACCTAGATTCGACTACAGATCAAAAAAGATCCACATGCAACTAGAACAACGACGGTTTCAAAGAAACTTATACCTTAGGGTCATCGGGATGTGGCAAGGCGTGCGGCGGGAGGCTGGATCTTCCCACACTATGTACGGCAGCGAGGAAGAAGGGGTCAGTGGCCCTCCCGCACAAGCGCTGGGTGAAAGAGAACAGCGCAGCCGGCAGTGGATTGCCTCCCTCACCGAAGGCGATAGAGTTAACGCCGCACCTCCTCCCCTTCCTGGTGCGACGGGATACGGCCGCCTCCTTCACCAGCTGTGAGGAGGGAGAGAGAGACAAGAGGCCAACACAGTCTTGTTTAGATTTGGTGAAGAGAGGGTGAGAGACTGTGAATATAGCAAACCCTAGCAAATGAACGCTGAGCCTCCAGCGTGTAACATATATGTATTGCGGCGAGCGTGTGGAGAGTGCAAACCCTAGCGAACAAGCACTGAGGCTCCCGCTTATATATATATATATACTAATGTAGTACGGACTGAGCTCCGGTGCCTTCACTCCATCTGCTTTTGGCTGTATGACAGGTGAGCCATCCACATTTTGGGCCCACCTGTCATAAACCCAAAGGCAGGCGCACTAAGTCAATGAAGCTGCGTCCATATAGTACTCTCGTGTGTATACGACTAATATATAGTGGAGTGGTTTTCCTATTCTCTCCATAACAATCGTTTTAAATTGTGTAAGTACGAAACAAAACTCTTTATTTAATGTACAGTGAAGAAAACAAGTACTACTCCCGATGAACTAACGATCCACGCCCACGCGTCCTGGTCGCACTTACTGTCCTTCACGTGTGGTACACTACCCTCCCTTAAATGAACAACCACACATGCGCCAAATTATCGGAAACGTGTGAGAGTCTGTACAAATAAAGAATTTTAATTTCAATTATTGGGAAGGTTTGAGAGTATTATAAAGTTTGACTTCAGTCAAATCTAATATGCGGAGTAAATAAAAATGGAGGGCTACTATGTTCATCCGGGTTTTTAGTCCACACCATTTTTTAAATCAAAGTTAATAGCTGGACAAATAAAATTACAGGGGAGCTGGAGACAAAGTTGTGAGAAGTCCTAGAAATCAATACAAAACTTATGCTCTTCGTACCAACGTCGATCCTTCTTCGAGGAAACATTTGGTTCATAGCCAATTGTGTGATAAAATTGCACCAACGTGAAAGACGACTGCGTCTCTAATGCAACCAAGGTGAACTGACGAAGGATATCATCTTTGTGCGTAACAAGCAAAGAGCACTGATGGAAGACAGCTTGTTTTTCATTGAAAATCGATCAGCTTCACCAGCTGACGCAACCATGAGGCGCGACCATGAGCATCGATAGGTCATCGTGGTGATGCATCATCCATTTGGCATCAAGTTTGGGTGAGGCACCTATGAAGTTCGACAAATCCTCACTGTGGTCTGTTTCTTCTCAGTAATCAAGCTCGAGGAAGGAAGAACCACGTGGCAGAGGACAGTGAGGCGGAACAACAATGGCCATCCAATTTTGTGCAGTTCCACTAAAATTGAGGAAGACATACCCGAGTATGGAGACACGCATCGCTGTTTCCAAAAATATAAAAAAGGGTTAATGAAAAGTACACCAACAAACACAAGCATCATAATTATATCTTGATGGGAACTAAACCAGGATACTTGAGAAAAAAAGCATTTCTTCATTTAACCAGTGATAGTACTACCACCATATGGACAATGACCGCATAACCATCATGTACTTTTTGTCAAAACAACATGTATACCTCCACCGAGGCATAAATCAGGACAACTTTTCGAGTGGCATTTCCTCTATAATAGTACTAGTAGGTGATGTTGGACCAGCCGACAAACCCTAGCTACTATGCATAGGGAGCTGGGGAGTAGTCGCATAGAAGAAAACCCGCACGCAGCGACCTGGGGAGCTGGACCAGTACAAGAAGTTATACCTCAGGTGGGCGAGATGTCGTTTAGGCGGGCGGGCGGGATCTGCCCACACGCCGGCAGCGAACAAGGGCGTGCAGGATCTTCGTCCGCGCCAGCGCCGGCTCCGAGAGGACGGTGCGCATCGGCTCCCTCCGTCGCCGACGGCGACAACATCAATGCTGCACCTCCTCACCTCCCGCAGCGGACGGGATTCGGCCGGATCTATGACCACCGGTGAGGAGAGAGATAGACTGGACACTGTCATCTTGTTTTGATATGGAGAGGGTGAGAGAGCGAGACGCGAGAAACTCTATCAAACAAGAGGCTATAATGGAGTAAAAAAAATCTCTCCATAGCAGTGGTTTTAAATAGAATACGCGCGTTCCCGGAAAAAAGAAACGAAAACTGGCGGACAATTTTTTATGGGTCTGTCTAGGACACATCTAGATGTGACATAGTTATGTCACATCTAAGTTGATGTCCACTCTGTTTGTGGTCTATTTTTTTTGTCCTAGTTTTTTTTGTTTCTTGTTGCTACATTATATACTTGTGGGAGCTTAGATGTGATATTCTTAAATAACATCTAGATGTGAATTAGACAAACTGATTTTCTAACGTACCAAGAAAGAAAACTCGATCAAAAACACGCCCCCGCTTCCAGGTCGCGAGAGTCGTCGCGCACACACACATAGACATAGACATGCATATCCGTATTTACGTAAAATTCCATTTTCATCTCCATCTCCAATCATATTTGTCCAACTGGCACATTATTTACGTTGTTCATTATATACGCAGCAATATTAACGTACAACATCTCTTGTTTGCGCACGTCCGGACCGCTGCCACGGCCGGTCCTGACCAACCCGAACCCTTTTCATCACCCGCGCGTGCTTCCCGCCCGAAACGGTCAGTGCCGCATTCATGCCCGGCCAGAGCGGACGCGACCTCTCACTGGCCCCGGCATTGAAGCGGCACGCCGGCCGAGAGAGCGTCGCCCGCGCCGCTTCTGGGTGCACGCGGCTGCTCCACGTTCAAAGGTCGCAATAGTCGGCTACAACATGCATGTAAAAAGTTCTTGGGAGTCTGTGCTACAGCTAGCTGTCCTCCCTCAACTCGTCAATCCTTTCCAGTAGTGCTAGTAGTACGCCATGGCGCGATCCATCGACAAGTAGGCGGGAAAGTTATCGTATACTCGGTTTGCGGTGACTGGCATGCCGAGCGACCATGTGGGGTCGAGCAGTGGAGGAGGGTGAGACACGAACACGACATATGTGATTTAAACGTTGGTTTTGCTCGATGGCGCGATCCAACGAAATGAAATGTTGGTTTCTCTCCGTTTCCATTTTTTCTCCGGAAAAACGGAAACTTTCCACTCCATTTTCATTCCTATTCCAAGGTTGCCCCGTTACAACATTCCATCAAATACAAAGGAAAACTAACACGCCTGCTGATGCATCTCAATGATTCACAAATCATAGCCAATATTTAATTCACAACTAAAGAAAAAAGTTGTGAGAGCGTGTACGAAAGAAAAACTACTGATGGGGTCACTACGACTTAAACCCTAAACCCTAAACATGATTTAATTCCCTGGCTAGGTAGAACCTGTCAAAGGAAAGACGGCTGGCACCCTCGGATCATACGATGCTGTTGTGCAGTTCCACTAAAATCGACCTGAGCATCCCTGATGGCAAAGATATTGTAGAAGTGTGATCAGAATAATAGTACTGGCACTAGTTCATGAGACATAAACTCATCACAAGTAGAAGCCGGTAGAAGTAGAGAAAGATCGACATGGAGATGGAGCTACGGCAATGGAGCAAGCCGGCTTCAAAAGGAAGATGGACTACCTGGGACGTCCGGCTGTAGCTAGAAGGGCGTTTGGGACGCGGCATCGGCCCATACCGCGGTGACCCCCGATTGGGACGCACCGACTGTGGGTTTTCTCCCTCGCCGATGTCGACCGCGTCTACGCAGAACATTGTTCCCTTCCCCCAGCTGCGGGATCAGGCCCGTCGTTCTATGCTTGTGTATATATAGTGGTTTCCTTTTTCTCTCCATATCAACCATTTTATATTGCGTACGTGTCATTCAAGAATGAAATGATGGTTGCTTCTTCCGACTAACTTACTATGTGATTTGACTGCTCCTTAGTGGCCCCTACATGTACTCCCCTACGGGTATGCAACAGTCACACGTACACATGGACGCAAAAAACGCGCGCCGCCCTAATGCATGCATGTCCGAGCACACGACAGAACACACACGGTCACGCTAAGTGCTCAACCTACACGTGCATGCACACACATACTCAGTCAGGGTGAGCTAGTGACCGTATAAACACCGGAATATATATATATATATATTGAGCGCAATGAGCGTATTATGAAGTCCACTGACCGCATTTTTACAAATATACAGTGACAGACAGTGTATTTATCTCGTTTGAAATTAATCCATATTAACCGGAGAGGAGGCAGTATGGACTAGCATTACTTGCGCGCGGTGGCTCGCAGGACAAGGAGAAACTTTTGACTACTGCAAGCTCTCCCTCGCTCAGGCGATGGACGTGCAACAGTTAATTCGGTGTCAGATTGCTAGAAGCATACACTATACTACTAGTGCTACTATTGTTCGACTTCCCGAATAGGCGAACAGCCAAGCGCAAAGTTTACTAATATAGTCTATAAAGGTACATACTATACTAGTACTAGGAACCGGATGGAGGTGCGTCTGCACTCTTATTATAATTTTAAAATGTGATAAAGCAATCTTCAACGCATTTGGTTCTCTTCGAGGGTTCTCGCATGTGATAATGGAAGTTGATTGCATGGAACACTCGCCACAATTCTCGCTTAATTCTGGCTCATATACTGTTACAAATAGTAGTGCTCGGCAGTATTTCCTCTTTTTTTGTTATTCAGCATGTAAACAGGTCAACAAACCTTGCGGCGCATCTTCGTGCGAACCGTGCTTGCTGCACTTTGAATGTGGCCGAGAGCTGGCTTGATGAAACACCTTGCTTCCTACTTCTTTTTTTGCGAGGTACCTCGCTTCCTAGTGACCAGTGTCTTGGTTGATCGTCCTAAGAATGCTTATATATGAATAAAGCTCTCTCATTTACCAGCAAAAAAGATTAAGCCATATTATCCGGAAAGGAGGGATTATGGACTAGCTTTACTTTTTGGTGTGTCCCGTTGAGGGAGTCCTGGATTAGGGGGTGTCCGGATGGCCGGACTATGACCTTTGGCCGGACTCCCGGACTATGAAGATACAAGATTGAAGACTTCGTCCCGTGTCCGGATAGGACTTTCCTTGGCGTGGAAGGCAACCTTGGCGATATCATATGAAGATCTCCTCCCATTGTAACCGACTCTGTGTAACCCTAGCCCTCTCCGGTGTCTATATAAACCGGAGAGTTTTAGTCCGTAGGACGAACAACAATCATACCATAGGCTAGCTTATAGGGTTTAGCCTCTCTGATCTCGTGGTAGATCAACTCTTGTACTACCCATATCATCAATATTAATCAAGCAGGAGTAGGGTTTTACCTCCATCGAGAGGGCCCGGACCTGGGTAAAAACATCGTGTCCCTTGTCTCCTGTTACCATCCGCCTAGACGCACAGTTCGGGACCCCCTACCCGAGATCCGCCGGTTTTGACACTGACATTGGTGCTTTCATTGAGAGTTCCTCTGTGTTGTCACCTTTAGGCCCGATGGCTTCTTCGATCATCAACCACGACACGGTCCAGGGTGAGACTTTCCTCCCCGGACAGATCTTCGTATTCGGTGGCTTCGTACTGCGGGCCAATTCGCTTGGCCATCTGGAGCAGATCGAAAGCTACGCCCCTGGCCATCAGGTCAGGTTTGGAAACTTAAACTACATGGCCGACATCCACGGGGACTTGATCTTCGACGGACTCGAGCCACGGCCGAGCGCGCCGCACTGTCACGATGGGCATGATCTAGCTCTGCCGCCGGACAGCGCCCAGAACACCACTCAGGTGTCCGCTCCGACCGTTAGCTCGGAGCCAACTGCGCCAGTCGGGGACGAACGGTTGGACGCCGCCCCAGGAGCCGCAATCTCTACGGCGATAGAGCCGAATACCAGCCTAGTCCTTTGCAAGGCCCGTGACTCCAAGGTGCCGGACTCCGTTCCGGACTCCGAATCTTCCGCACCCCTTCCGATCGAACCCGATTGGGCTCCGATCATGGAGTTCACCGCCGCGAACATCTTTTAGCACTCGCCTTTGGCGATATCCTGAATTCACTAAAGTCTCTCTCTTTGTCAGGAGAGCCCTAGCCGGACTATGGTCAGCACGGTTGGTATGCGGACGACAAAGAAATTCGAAGCCCACCCACCACCCACTTTGTAGCAACTGTCGACGATTTAACCGACATGCTCGACTTCGACTCCAAAGACATCGACGGTATGGATGCCGATGAAGGAGACGGCCAAGAACCAGCACCTATAGGGCACTGGAGAGCCACCTCGTCATATGACATATACATGGTGGACACACCTAAAAGAAACAACGATGAGGATCAAAAGGGCGCAACCAGGGATCGCTCCCTCGAAAAACAATCAAAGCGGCGGTGTAAGCGCCGCGCCAAGGCCCACCTAGACAAAGACCCAGCCATAGAGCAGGGAGAATCAACGGAAGACGGACATGCCATCGAACAACCGTCCAAACAGGGCGGACAAACCGAACAATCCGTCCCCGGGAAAGATAATAGTTCGGATGACCTCATGCCGGACAAGTTGCTAGAACACCAGAACCTCCACCAAAGGCTCGTTGCCACTGCACGTAGCCTGAAAAAGCAGAAGCGGAAGCTCAAAACAGCGGAAGATGCACTCAGAATCAGATGGGGCAAAGTACCCAATACCGCACACAAGTACGGCAACAGTCATCACACAAAGAGCTATCCGAAGCGAAAATTACTACCGGAATTTGATGAAGAGGCCTTCGAGCCCCCACAGTCAAAAAACAAGGAAGCCACCAAGTCGGATAGACGACCCCACGATCGATCTCAAGCGACAAAGGGCACCGCACTCAATACGGCACGCGATCCGCCCAAGGATTCGCATCAAAAAACTGGTCCAACCAGATCCATCTATGGGCCAAGAAAGCAAGCTCCAGTGAGCAATGCAACACAAAAAATATCCGAACATCGCGGCACACCTACATACAGGGGCGCCGCACATCCCCTATGTTTTACCGATGAGGTACTGGGTCATGAATTTCTAGTGGGATTCAAGCCCGTAAACATAGAAGCATACGACGGAACAACAGACCCTGGAGTCTGGATCGAGGATTATATCCTCCACATACACATGGCCAGAGGAGATGACCTTCACGCCATAAAATACTTACCCTTTAAGCTCAAAGGGCCAGCCCGGCATTGGCTTAAAACCCTTCCCGAAAACACCATGGGAAGTTGGGAAGCGCTCGAGGATGCTTTCCGGGCAAATTTTCAAGGGACCTATGTCCGACCTCCGGATGCAGATGATCTGAGTCGTATAACTCAGCAGCCCGGAGAGTCAGCCTGAAAACTCTGGAAAAGATTTCTTACTAAAAAGAAACAGATAGTCGACTGTCCGGACGCCGAGGCCCTAGCAGCTTTCAAACATAGCGTCCGAGACGAATGGCTCGCCAGACACCTCGGTCAAGAAAAGCCAAGAACAATGGCCGCATTAACAAGACTCATGACCCGCTTTTGCGCAGGAGAGGATAGCTGGTTGGCAAGAAGCAACACCAGCGACCCGAGTACATCCGAACTCAGAGACGGAAACGGGAAACCACGCCGTAACAAAGAACAGCACCGGATCAAGGATAACAGTCCGATGAGCATGGCAGTCAACGCCGGATTCAAAAGCTCTCGGCAAAATCAGAAAAAGCCGCCCCCAAAGATGACAGGGACGAGCTATCTAACCTCAACAAAATCCTGGACAAAATATGTCAAATCCATAGTACCCCCGGGAGACCTGCAAACCACACCCACAGAGATTGTTGGGTCTTCAAGCAGTCCGGCAAGCTCAACGCCGAACACAAGGGGCTCGACACACCAAGCGAGGATGATGACGCACCCCACAATCAGAACACCGGAGAACAAAAGAAGTTCCCACAAGAAGTCAAAACAGTAAATTCACTTCAGATGACAAAAGGGAAAAACATAACGGCGCTTACGAAGATACGCGCCATACGGCCCGCCCCAGAGGAGCACCGCCACTGGTTGTTACAACTAATCACCTTCGATCATCAGGATTACTCCACAGGGGTCCAAAACGCAGGCTGGACTGCCTTGGTCTTGGATCCGATTATTGACGGACTCCAATTTACACAAGTCCTTATGGACGGCGGCAGTGACCTAAACCTGTTATATCAGGACACAATCCGCAAACTGGGGGTCAACCCAACAATAATTCGCCATGGCAACACTTCCTTTCAAGGAGTCACGCCGGGCCCAGATACCCAGAGTATGGGTTCCCTTTCGTTAGAAGTCACGTTCGGCTCACCCGACAACTTTCGAAGCGAAAAGTTAACCTTCCACATCGCCCCATTCATAAGTTGCTATCAAGCGCTACTGGGACGTGAAGCTTTCGCCCGCTTTAACGCAATACCGCATTATGCATCCTTACACTCAAAATGCCCGGTCCACAAGGCATCATCTCATTAAAGGGAAATATCAATTGATCCCCAAAGTATGGGTAATGGTGCGGCCGCCTGGATAGCCACACACTAATCCAGTCCTACTATCCCCGACACGGCTCGACGAGTCCGGCGTAAACATACAAAGGCTTAATAGCCACATAACCCTGTACAAGGGGCTCCGCGTGTTTACACCAGGAGACAATATGGCTCAATTTTGCTCATGTCTCTGTACTATATTTTGTTTATTTTAATATAGATTTCTCGCACGATTATTTTTTATTAAGTTCCTCTCTTTCGCAGACGAACACCGTGCTACGCCTGTCCAGGATACGACACAACGGAGACACAGGTGCAGACATGCAGTAGGGACCCGTTTTAAGGATTCTTTTCAGATTAAGACCCTGCGTAAACCTTTTTTACTGTCTCTTGTTGATAAACATCCCTCGGTTTTCGCTATAACGAGGAGGAGACTGGCGTCTTGGCATGTGGCCACGCCAGAATCTTGCACGTACCTGGACACCAGGGGCTTTTTTACTAAGGGCTTTGGTTTGGCCCATCTTCATAAAGACCGAATACCTTAGGGAGTGTTCGGCGTCGCGAGTTTGGCCTTATATGCATCAGCTCCGAATCATGTCTTTGGTCAAATGTTGGGTTTGCCCGGCTCCTGTGTTTTGCTGCCTTATGTTCCGCTATATCGACTAAGGCGGCACCAGGAGAACTACTGCGATTGTGCCCCGGTTCGGCCAGGCGAGCACCTCAGTAGAGAAAGCCGAAAACTGACTGTCATGATATAGCGAGAGACTGGTCAACCACTCGATGACTATCAAAATCTTTAGGATTCCTCTGCATTAACGAAGGGCCACTTCCCGGTCAAGCACACACGCGCCCCGAATTCGGGCGAGCGCGGTGCCCCTAGGGGCTATTAAGTAGCCCCACAGTCAAACTCCTATGGCTAAGTGAAAGTGATAAAGCATTATAGTCCGGTTGCCTAGTTCGCTACGCTATCACCTCCTTTGTAGGACCAAGACGCAGGATTAAGTGTGAAAAGGCGCCTTGTTGCGAACACCCCTGCATTATATGCGTGGGGGCTGAAGCCAACGACTGCCATCTTTCAGGTTATATACACATATACATTAACAGCCGCACAGGAGGTATTATAATTCTTGCAAGCACAAGTATAAAAAGCTTTTATATTCTATCAAAATATTCCTTTTACAATAGCACATGCTATTCAAACACAACATCCTTCGAGCACTGCGCCTCTATTAAACGAGCACCCGGAAGAACTTCCTCAAAGTAGTGCTTGGCAGGTACTCGGCTTTCGTCCGAATCCCGGGATGCAACAACACTGGCCTTCATATCCGCCCAGTATGTTTTGACATGGGCAAGAGCCATTTGTGCACCCTCTATACACGCCGACCTCTTCATTGCATCAACATGCGGCACCGAACCAAGGAACTGCTGCACCAAGCTAAAATAACTCTTCGGCTCTGGCCCTTCCGGCCACAAACGACTCGCAACATACCTCATGGCGAGTCCGGATAACCTGTTCAGCTCCGCCCAGGCGGCCAAACGGTCGGATACCGAAAGTGGGCGTTCTGGATTGTGGAACTGCGACCAAAAAAGTTCTTCCAATTCATGGTCACCTCGACCTCGGAAGTGTTCGGTTGCATCTGCCGCACTCGCTGCCAAATCCAGATAAGTGTTTTCCGCACTCCACTGCCGGTCTAACGGAGCATACTTAGGATCCCCGAACTTCATCCGCAGCATATAGGGCTTTCCAGCCGTGATATCTCCGGCCTGACGTAGCTCCTCCTTCATATCTCTCATTGCAGAGCGAGTATCCTTGGCCTCGGCAGTGATCTTATCAAGGTCCTTCTGAGCCGCCCTGTCTTCTTGTTCGAGAAATTTACAGCGGTCGGCAGCATCCTTCAATTTTATAGCCATCTCGGCTATTACTTTCCTGCTCTGGCAGTGAGCAGCCTGTTCGGCTTTTAGCTCTTCAGCCTCCTTAACGGCAGCCGCATCACTTTTCCTTGCTTGCTCTTTGGCTCGGGCAAGTTCCACCCGAAGGTTCTCCATGGCACCAACACCATCTACATTAAGCACATATCGTATAAGGCACGAGCATCGAACTCCTCTTATCAGATGTCTGTGGAGCATACCTTGTTCCTCGTCTAGCCGCTTATTTACAAGCGCGATGTCGGCATCCGCCACGTCAAGTTGCCGCTTTAGCTCGGCAGATTCATCAGTCCGGCTAGCCACCGAACGCTTCGCCACCTTCATAAAAAGGTGACATATTACACCTGGGGTTATGATCCGCTGTGCGCCGTCACTTTTGACGACACACAGAGTCTCAGGGGCTACTATTTATACAGGGCGCATTTTATATATGAGGCTCTACCAAAAGGTACACCTTTTCACGTACCTCAAAGCCTGTTAGTAAACTCCTGGCGGCCTCGTACAATCTGCTTTCCGCGGATGAAATCCTTCCTATCACCGTGTTCATCAACATACGGTGTTCTCCTGAGATGGACGCTCGCCCAAGCAGATCCCTCAGCCCCACCGAAAGCATAAATCTCCAGCATCCTGGTTAACACGGGATCCGGCACGGTCTCGGGCAGGGGGGCTGGACACCTGATAAGCTTTGCCTTTGCTATCCACTCCTGTTCAAAGGATAGCTCTGTTAAAGGGCAATTTTATGATGAAAATACGGATGGCGTGTCCAAATACGGGGCTACTTACTTGAGCATCCGGGCGATTGCAGCTCAGACCTACATCCTCGGACAAGTCCGGACACCTTGCTTGTGATCCGAAGAACAATTTGTA
Source organism: Triticum dicoccoides (assembly GCF_002162155.2). Taxonomy (NCBI): domain Eukaryota; kingdom Viridiplantae; phylum Streptophyta; class Magnoliopsida; order Poales; family Poaceae; genus Triticum; species Triticum dicoccoides. The sequence goes on along the minus strand of NC_041389.1, from coordinate 431,787,750 downwards.
CATCTCCATGGGTGTCGCGCCCATAAAATGTTGGAGGACTCACGGTCCCTCTGGATTAAATTCCCACAGGCGGAGAGGGCGACGTTTGCAGGGTAGCATGCGGCGAATCAGCATAACTTGCGCCACTACAGTCAAGTTAATATCTCTTTCTAGGAGATCTCGAATGCGGTCCTGCAGTAGAGGCACGTCTTTGGACAGCCCCCAGATAAGCCCTTCATTGACCCATGATGCTAGTCGTGGTGGGGGGACCCGAGCGAAAAGCAGGTGGCGCCACCCATGTGGTGCCCCTGGGGGCTGTGATGTAAAACCAGTCCCGTTGCCATAAGCCGAACTCCTCTTGGAAAGAGCCCTCGGGCCATGGAGCGTCGGCCATCTTGCTTATGATAGCTCCTCCCCACTCAGTGTGCTACCCCTAGATCATCTTTGGTTCCACCATGAAGGTTCTAAGCCATAATCCGAAGTGAGTAGTAATATGGAGGAAGGCCTCACACACGACAATGAATGATGAGATTTGGAGGATGGACTCTGGAGCTAAGTCGTGAAATTCCAGCCCGTAATAAAACATAAGCTCCCTCACGAAGGGATCAATCGGGAAGCCTAGCCCCCGAAGGAAGTGAGATGTGAACACCACGCTCTCACCGGGCTGGGGAGTGGGAATGGCCTGCCCTTGAGCAGGCAGCCTATGCGAGATTTCGCCGGTTAGATACCTGGCATATCTCAGCTTTCGCACGTCTTCTTCCGTAATGGAGGAGGGCATCCACCGGCCTTGAAGGTCGGAGCCGGACATCGTCGAAGGTCCGAAGCGCCTAAAACTAGAGCTTTGGGTATTGGAACTCGAGGCGAGGGGCGGATTTGATTGGATTGAAAAGAAAGGAGTCGAGCCTTGGTCTCTTTATAAAGGGGTTGAATACCAAGAGCCCTCCCCGTAACCGTTTGGGACTCGCTTTCAATTAGGGCGTCATACCAAAGGCATGGTTGGGTTACTCGCACCCGTATTGATGAGAATCCCGGAATAAGGGGGCATGATCTCTGCTTTGACAAGACGTGCCAAGGAAACCGCCTCGCTAAACACGCTGAGGTGGGACAGTAAAATGATTCGAATAAAGGCTTGTCCATGGCGTGATGTCACGCTGCAGTTTACGTCAGCAGATTAGATTTGTGCAGATATTATTCTCTCTACGGTGGTATGTGGAACTTATTTTGCAGAGCCGGACACTATCCTTGTGTTCAACATCTTCTATGAAGTATTCGGAGGAGGAACCCGCCTTGCAATGCCGAAGACAATTTGCGCGCCGGACCCATCGTCATTGAAGCCTGATTCAGGGGCTACTGAGGGAGTCCTGGATTAGGGGGTGTCCGGATGGCCGGACTATGACCTTTGGCCGGACTCCCGGACTATGAAGATACAAGATTGAAGACTTCGCCCCGTGTCCGGATAGGACTTTCCTTGGCATGGAAGGCAAGCTTGGCGATATCATATGAAGATCTCCTCCCATTGTAACCGACTCTATGTAACCCTAGCCCTCTCCGGTGTCTATATAAACCGGAGAGTTTTAGTCCGTAGGACGAACAACAATCATACCATAGGCTAGCTTCTAGGGTTTAGCCTCTTTGATCTCGTGGTAGATCAACTCTTGTACTACCCATATCATCAATATTAATCAAGCAGGAGTAGGGTCTTACCTCCATCGAGAGGGCCCGAACCTGGGTAAAAACATCGTGTCCCTTGTCTCCTGTTACCATCCGCCTAGACGCACAGTTCGGGACCCCCTACCCGAGATCCGCCGGTTTTGACACCGACACCCGTCAACTCGCAGAACAAGGAGAAGCTTGTAGGACAAGGTGAAGCTCGCTTACGCCTTTTGACTAATGCAACCTACCCTCGGTGAACATGCATCAGTCCATTCGGTGTCAGATTGTCAGAGGCATACACTGTAGTACCAACATGCGGAGTACCATCATTGTTCGACTTCACGAAGAGGCAAAGAGCCAAGCGCAGTAGTTTGAGTAGTACTACTACTAGAACCGCATGGTGGAGCGTTTGTACTCTTATTTCTTTTTATCTCTGATAAAGTACATGTTTATTCCGGAGAAGGGCGGAAAACGGCAGCCCAACATGTAATGAATGATATCGATCAACCAACCATGCTTGAATATATCTTGGCCTCCATGCAAACCCATATGTGTGTTCTCGCTCCTCGTCTCTCTCAAGGAACGGCGGGTTGGCTCTTTGTCGTCAATTGAGATCGGTTTGCTCACACTCCTGTCCCACATGTCAGTGATATGCCAAGAGGAGATGCGTTGACCGACTGGCCATACGCGTACTTGGTTTTGAACCTTCATACTACTCCTCCCTTCATCACAGTTTACAGGGCGCGCTTCATTATGATGCATTTCTCTCAATGCATTTCCACCACCAGAGAGACTTTAAACGCGTTTGGTTTAATGCTCAATTAATTAGGGCGTGGTAACCGCAATCAAGTCCACAATTTTCTCTCCATGTAACTACGGAGTGGAGTAAGTGCATGCATGTGTGTACCCGGGGTGGAAGCACTGCATGCATGTGTGTACGCATTATTCCTCTAGTAATAGATGCCGTGCTATAACTACCAATGCTATTTTTTAGGCCAATCGCTAGTCGCCTTGGTCCCACAGATCTTTTTTCTTTTTTCTAAAGCGTGTTGTATAAACAGTGACGGATGGAGTAGTATGAGCGGATTCAACGAAGAGCGTATTGATGGTTGCTTCTTTAGAGCAACTTACAGTGGGAAAGGTGGGGCTTACGATTTGACTGCTCATTACTCACTATTAATGTGGCACAACGATTGGGCTGAGTCTCCCATGCGGTTGTGCACTACCCCCTCGGTTCTTAAATATACTCCGGAGTATATTTGTCTTTTTAGAGATTTCAACGAGTGACTACTCAAATATTTGTCTTTTTAGAGATTTCAAATGGACTGGCACATACGGATGTATATACATATTTTAGAGTGTAGATTCTCTCATTTTGCTCCGTATGTAGTCACTTGTTGAAATCTCTAGAAAGACGAATAGAATATTTAGGAACGGAGGGAGTACACATACGAAGCAAAATGAGTGAATCTACACTCTAAAATATGCCCGTTTGAAATTTGTAAAAAGACAAATATTTAGGAACGAAGCAGTATAATTTTGTGCATGGCACATGGACCTGGATGATGAAGAGGCTTCTGGCAATGATATCAAGCTTCCATCATTTGTTTACATAATTGACGTACTATACATATAATTTTCCAGCGAGACATGAAATTGTACAATGGTGTGAGCTTTCAGCTTCTGTTTCGCGTGTCTTGCCATCAATGCTCTTTCGGAAACAATAAAAAACTAACTTCCTTGCTAATGCATGTCAATTATTAGCAGATCAGAGCTAATAATTACATCACAACTGAAGACAGAGTTGTGAGAAGGTGTTATATTAAAATTGATCCATGCTTTCATTGGCAGCAACGTCCCCCAGCTCTGTCTAAATCAACAAGGCATGTTGGGAAAAAAGTAGGTGTCTGGAGCATGCAACATTCCGATCATTTTGTGCAGTTCCACTAAAATAGAGCCGAGCGTCCCTGTTCCAAAGATATTAAGTGTGATTACGATAATAGAGGACTGCTGATGAAACAATAAACACATAAATAGAAGCCGGTCACCTTTGCAGTCTCTCTTAAGACTAACTAGTTGGAGAAGATTAGGCTCGGAGTTGGATGAGGAGGATAGAGCAAAACCAATCTCCCTTTGTGCAGTCGCACTGAAATGTAGAGACGTTGCCCATGTGACATTTTAGTACAACTGCACAAAACACTCTTAAGAAAAAAGTGATTTGTGCAGTTCACCAAAAGGTCGCAATAGCAACGAGGTGAAATGGATAGCCCTGTTTGCAAAAAAGAGGTAGAAAGGAAACAATTACTGGCCAATAACAATTGATGACACATGCGACGACAAAAAAGAAGCATATTCCTTGCCCTAAGGGAAGATAACAACATGGTTGTGTTTGTCTAAAACGGTGTGAGGACGAGAATGCAATATGGAAAGTACGCTGGACGAGCTACGTTTTGGGCAAAGAACTATGGAAGATCCACATGCAGCGACGTGGGAAGACGGGCAGTGGAGCAAGGCCGGAGGGGATACCTGGAGGTCGTCGCGATGTAACTAGGTGAGCGGCGGCGGGCGGAATCTGCGAGCAGATGGCGTAGGTCCTACCACGCCGGAGCTTGGTCAAAGAGAACGGCGTGTACCGCAGATCGGGACGTGCTGCCTCGGCGCTGTCGAACGGAGAACGATGCACTTCCTCCCTTTCCCCCGGCGAACGGGATGCGGCCGGATCAGTGACCAACGGTGAGAGAGAGAGAGGCCACCGCACTCCCTTTCCCCCGGCGGACGGGATGCGGCCGGATCAGTGACCAACGGTGAGAGAGAGAGAGAGAGAGGCCACCGCAGCCTTGTGTGAGATACTCTGAAGAGCGAAAAACTAGGCACGCAAGGCTCCATTGTATATAGTGAGCGGACTACCTTTTTCTCCATAAAAATCGTTTTATATTCTGTTTACGTGCCATTGAGCGCTATAACTTTATTTAAAAATAATGTGGCAACACGTCAAGTCGAACTTTGTTTCGTGCAGGCGTGGTACACGACCTCCCTAGGTAAACAACCGCTACAGGCGTTCAAATTAGCACGTGGGCTGCCATTTCGTAAAGAAATGAGCTCCACCGTGTACCCGCGCGGGTGTGGCTGGGCACGAAGCGTGAATACATGCACGGTGCACCTATTCTCTTCTTGTATGCGTACACCACCTACGTGGGGTTGTGTGAGAGAGATACAAACCTAGAGAGATATAGTGTGTGGGTTCTTGAGAGTT
>NC_041389.1:431779541-431782519 GCF_002162155.2 Triticum dicoccoides | reverse complement strand
GGCAATCAAAAAATGTAACATATGCAATGTGTGTGAAATAGAGTCCTGGATATAACATATATATAGAGGGGGCGATCCACGAGAAGAGAGTGGAGGTATCACTGGCTTGAGGTGTCCATAGAATCGAAAAGAGGGATGATGTGTGTGTGTGTGTGTGTGCGCGCGCGATCGATAAAGAGTGCCATCGAATTTGTGTGTGCCCACGTCAAAGATATAGAGTGGCTGGCCTACTGGAACATGAGAGGGGACATGTGCAGTTTGTCTCTGTGGCATAGATACCTACCTGCAACGCTCGACTATCGGTGTGTGGTGGGGGAAGATGGAGGCCCAATTAACTATAGAGGTACAATGGCTGGTATATGTGTGGAGGAGGAGAGAGGCCTACCTCATGTATTAAGGAGATCGATCTACCTCATGTATTAAGGGAGATCGATCGGCATCCATGCATATGTGCAGGAGAGGAATAAGGTTGGGAGAGAGACAGAGTTAGAGTGTTGGAGGGGGTGGTAGTGGAGTTGCTTCTAACAAATGGTGGGATAGGCTTGCTAGACAAACGGAGGGCACGCCCGCAATATCAATAAGAGAGGAGATGGCTGCTTGTTGTCTGTGCACGTGCGTGTGAGAGACGGGGCAGGAGGCATGCACGAATGATGAGGGGGGACGATGTGGCTGTGGTAAGCAGACATAACTACATAGGAAGATCAATCGCCCTTTTTAGAGAAAGGAGAGACATAACTTGTGAGGTACGTCAATCGATGGGGGGGGTACTTAAAGTCGATCCAGGTATATGTTGGGAGATCGATCGGTATACATGCATGTGTGTGTTAGAAGCAAACGAGGCATGATGAGAAGGATAGAGATAGAGGGATGCATGTAGGAGGTGGTACGAGAGGCATACTATATCTAGCGGGGAGGAGTGTGCGAGTACGAGAACGATGAAAAGAGTGGTGGGAGTGAGGCATGGACGGTGACAAGAGAAGAGGGGAAGCTTGTGTTTGTGCTACGCACACCTAGCTAGAGAGGCATATCGATCGATGTGTGCCGTAAAGAAGGAGCTGGGGGGCCTACACACACCATGGGTGAACGACCTAAAGTGAAAAGACGAATTTGCGCGATGGAGCTAGAGAATGCTGAGGGAGGGTGAGAGGGATGCGGGCGTGTGCATGCACAAGAGAAAGTTAGCGCTAGCTACAAAGATAAGAGGGTTGTGTGGGTGTAAAAGACGAATAGAGATCATATATACTTCATTATAAAAAGCGAATTCGGATATTTGAAGAATTTATCATAGTGTTTTAAACCGACGCATGTGTGAATATATATAACGGTGATACACATGGTGTGTTTATGAACATGTTATACTACATTTAATATATTTTGTCTCCACTCTTATAAAAAACGGAGTTGTTGATGATGGTGTGCCTGCCATCCTGCATTATAGACCGTCCGATTTATATCTGGCGGATAGCAAGGAAACTATGATGGTTGAAGTTGGCAATAATCATGATTGTAGATTCTTATTGAAATAGAGAAATGAATTCAAATTTAGTTCGAATTGCAGCGGTAGTATAGCCATTTGGAATGCACTAAAATGTTGGTATGAGTAGGTTACATGCATTATACAGCAAGCAAAAAATTAATCGGACATAACATGGATTCATACTCCCTCCTTCCATCTATATAGGGCGTAATGAGATTTTTAAGACCGCCTTTGACTATTGACAAGATTAATAGTACATGACATGCACAATGTGAAAATTATATCATTGAAAGAACCTTTCAGAGATGAAGTTAATGGTGTGCTCTGTGTAAGTTGCATGTCATATATCATTGCTCTAATATTTGGTCAAAGTTAGCATCGAAAAACGCATTAGGCCCTATATAGATGGAAGGAGGGAGTACCTTTGAGTAGCATTTGTATAGTAAAACGGGGCAAGACTCTCTCTTTGTGTGGTGTGAATAGATTTATTTTTTTGTTTTCTTTTTGGTTGAGGGAAGTGCGAATTGATTTGGTACGTACAAGTACAATATTACTACATGTTAGGCTTGTCCCTAAAATTCAACCCGCGTCTTGTTATATCCCGAAAATTCAGATATCGTGCTCCCAAAACTGGCGCCTTCACAACCCGCCCCTTGCTATCCCGAAATTACAACGCGTGCGAAAACTTCCTCCAGCTACCAAATCCCGACATGCGAAATCCCCCTTCTAACCCTGAGCTGAAAGGGCCGGTAGTTCAAATTGGTGAGGGGTACTTTTGTAACATACCCTACATTTTGGACAAGCGCGTCCCTAAGTCATGCTTCACCCCCTCCCATCGCCCCCTTTTCTCCATTTGAAATCCCAGGCCGCCATAACCTCTCCGCTCCAGCCGCGAAACCCCACCCTCCTTCGTCCGCCACGTCACCGCTGCCTAGCCGGAGCCTCTTCCCTGACGACGTCGTCCACCGCAACAGATCGACATCCCTTGTCCACCTCCCTGGATGAGGATCTGTCATCCATCTCGCCGTCCCGCCAGTTCAGCCGCCCCGTCCTCCACCTCCAAGGAGCTTCTCCAACGATCGCCTCGTCTATCGCGGCTGCTCCATCCCCACAACGCCGCCTTAACCTGCTCCATCGGAACTGCAGCATCCTCACCGACTCCTCGGACGAAGCCGAGGCCTAGTCGGCGCCACCAAGGAGGTTGTACACTCATCGCATCGCACCTTCTCCTTAACTCGACCTCTCGGTGCCGATAGTGCTCCATCCCGCACCCCCATGGAGCGGCTACCTTGAAGCCGGCGCCGCGGGCGACATCTCCATGGCGGCTCTCCCCCAGTGCGAGGCGCCTTCGGCGGTGGCGTCCATACCAGCCAGATCTGCTACTGCTGCTCCGGCTCTCGCTCGCTCGCTCGCGCTGCTACTGCTGCTCCGGCTCTCGCTCGCTCGCTCGTGTTGTTGCTACTGCTCCGGCTCTCGCTCGATCGCTTGTTTGCCCATCTGC
>NC_041389.1:431773221-431779134 GCF_002162155.2 Triticum dicoccoides | reverse complement strand
GGGCTCGCCGGAGTTAAGGAAGAACCACCCGCAGCGGGGACGGGGTCTCGCCGGAGAGGTACCCCACTATCTATCTTAGGGTTCAGGGTGGGGGCGGGGAGCCTAGAGGGCTGGCCGGGGCGGTAGTGGCGAGTTGTTTCGGGGCGGCGAGGCGGCCCTGGGGACGGTGGTGGCTGGCGGCTCAGGAGGGTGCAGGTTGAAGATGAACTGCAGGCCCTCCCTAAACTACATGTCAAGTGCCTCTCTGCTACCATTGCGTTTAGTTTCAACAGTAGCATTCAGATTCCACAGTTAATTTCAGTTTCGACAGTTAAGTTCAGAGTCAATAGTTTTTACCTCATCTGTTGTAGTCAGGTGGTTTTTGGTTATTTTAATTTTACATCCATTTTACGTCATCTATTGGAGATGCTATTAGAATCCCACTTGAGATTGACGATGTCTGTCTTGTGCTGCTTCAGCCTTGACGTCTTACGGCTCACCGAAGCTGCTCCAATGACAGAATCATCCATCACAATAGAGTAGTGCCCTGGATGCCGTCTATAGATTCCTCAGATCTTCCTCCACACCTCCGACAGCCACCTCTGCCTCAACTGCTTTAGCGACCAACCCAATGATGCTGAGGTCGACACGGCTATGGCAAAGAGGTTGTACACTTGTTGCATCACTTATTACTATACATTCACGTCGATCCATTAGGGCTATTTTGGTTCAACGGAAAAACGTCGATCCACTGGTTGTTACCATCACTCTAGATTTCTGCATGCTCTCCTTACATAATCTCACCATATTTTTTTGTATGCATGTCACATATTGTACACAGTCATGCTGAACATGTAGAGAAAAAGAGAAGAGTTTTGCGTGGCAATACAATGTCATGCAGACATCGCTCCATGGTGGGTTCAATGGCAAACCCTCCCCACCCCTCTCCAGATTGTAATCCAGAGGAAGATATCTGTTCTGAGGCATATTCAGACGCCGCTGACCACTCCTATTTACCCCCCAAGGTGTTTGCTCTACCTTGGAATGATGATGTTAGTCATATCATGCATATGTTGCCTTGCAGTGCCTACTTTTGACATCATATATGTCATCTGCTTACTTTAGACATGTTCTGTAATGCCACCTGTTTAGTTTCTATATCATATATGGGAATTATGCAGTCTCATGTATTTTAGCCAGCCATAATATATGTGAAATGTGCAATGCCATCCTGTTTAACCAGACATCATATATTTGAATGATATCTTGCCCATCCTTTTCTTCATTACATTTACATTTGTCGACAATGTTTGTATATTAAACTACTCTTCCTGTGAATCAGCCATTTCGGTGGGAGATGGAAAAATCTGGAGTGAAAACAAGGCCTTTAGAGTAGACAATGCTACCTGTCGAAGCAGATCTCTTGTTGGGTCCCGATAGCTCCTCAGAGATGGAGTCAGAGACAGATGACCTGTCCTATTCCCCCACTGAGGTGTATGCTCTAACTTGGCACGGTTATACTGCTCATATCATGCATACGGAGTCTTTTATTGCATAGTTTAGACATCATATACACAATATTCAACACCATGTTCTTAGTTCAGACATCATATCGAATGCCCTCTATTTAGCATATAAATCACATATGTGAATTAAATGATGCGATCCTGATTACTTAGATAACATGTAGGTGAATTATGTCATGCGATCTTGTTTAGTTATTCATCATATCTTTGAATTATGTTATGCTATGCTATCCAGTTTAGATAGACATCGTATATGTGAAATTATGTCATGCTATTCGTTTTAGTTAAACAATATACATGTCAACTATTTCATGCCCTCTTTTTCCACACTATCTATTGCATCTGTCTCTCATACAATGTCTGTACATTCAACTATGTTTGCTATTTATCAGCCATTTGAATTGGAGCAGGTGAGGCCAGTATCTAGCGGAATAAAAACACGGTCTTCAAATAAAACAGTGCTACCTCTTGGTGGAGATAGCACCCCGGTTGTACATGCACAAGAACCAGCCCTACCACACATAACCCAAACTCTCGCAGATTGTACCCCTACTACGATGGACAGAGAACCAGCTTCACCCAATCTAACCCCAACCCCAGCCGATAGTAACCTAGTTCCTGTTGACACAACACCATCTCCATCACAGAGCTCCCAAACAACAACAGTTAGTAAGGCAGCTCCAGTGCCCAAAGGGCCAGTACTATCATGGCGAACCCCAACTGCACCAGTTAGTACGCCTATTCCTGTGGAGGAAGCACAACCAGCCAGTCGTAGTTTAGCATCTATCACATTTGATGTTGTTAAATCGTATGTGCGTATCTTCCCATCTTGGAAATATTATAATGAAGATGAAGGAAAATGCCAGTTGCAGGTGTTTGTCTAGGAGTTATGTGTAAGTAATGTTATTCATGGCAATTACTTTGCTTCGTCCCATACATCCTACCTCCATGATGGTTATAATACAACAAATTTTCCCATTTTTCTCTATAGAGAAGGACCGATTTGGAAACTCAGGATGAGGTAACCTGTGCTAATACCTTTGCTATCTTCAAGAATGCTTGGTGGCAGTATCGGAATTACCTGAAGAAAACGCACTTCACCGGCAAAGAAACTCATCAAATTCCCTTACGTTCTCCTGAGACACATTTACTGGACGATGACTGGGAACGCCTTCTTATGTACTGGTCCCGAACCAAGAATGTGGTAAGGTCTATGAGCTCATTTTCTATTTTTAAGTATTTTATTCTTGCGTCTTACTGTACTCTGTTCATGTAGAACAAGTGCCTAAACCTGAAGAACAACTGTTCTAATTTAAGATTCCATTGCTATCATAGTTCAAAAAAGCGCTAGGCGTTAATTGTGCGTTTTGCCACCGCCTTGCGCTTTACTGACCAAAGCGCATGCTTATGCGCAGTTATACACAGATTATGCGTAGTTATGTGCAATGCGTTTTGCCAACGCCTAGAGCCTAGGCGCGCTTAAGCGCTCGCTTATGCGCGCCTTTTTTAACTATGATTGCTTTGCTCTTGTATCATTGTATTTACTCATACAAACTTATTTTTAAATTGAAGGATCCAATCGAAACTCCAATGGCACAGCAGGTATGTTCACGCATGTTTCTTTAACAGGTTTGCTCTTATCAATAGCTCTGTTGATTTCAATTTCAATTGTGTATACAGTTGACTTTCATATCATGCGCATTACTAGCATCACAACAGAGCCAATAGTGTTGTTGTACATGTAGACCTGTGGTACCCATCTGAAATCTTGTTGTGCCGTGTAGTTTCCCACGCTTTGTATTCTTTCACTGCTGCTTTGTCTTGAACTGATATGATTTGAACCGTGTCTCTATTTTGATTTGGTAAGACAATGCAGTGACCATAGGACATAGATATATGTTTGTTTGATGCTTTTATTATGTACTAGTACTTGGCAATAGAAGACTTGGTAGTTTAATCATATCCACCTTACTAATGAACTGGTTCACCGAAATGAGTTTCATATACTAGTACATGCTAAACTTGTTATGTGTCTGCTTGTTTCTTCTTTTAGAATGCTGACAGAATATTGGGGAAGAGTGCCTTATTAAGCAATGGGAAAGGAAGTAATGCAAATAAGGTTCAGGATAGTGATACATCCTTGTTGGTCTCCAACAAAGCTGATAAAACAGCTAAGGAAGACTATCTTGAAGACAGCGAGACAACCCCAAAGTCCTGTCTTGGTTTAGTGTTCGAGTTACTGGCCACTACCGCATGCACAAGCTATTCAAACTCACTGTATGAATCAGTTCGGTTTCTTGAGTCTCAACTACAAGTTGAAAGACATCGATCAGCTGTGCTGCGACAAGAAGCGGAAGGACTGCGGAAGTCCCTGGAGCATTCAGATGCATACTTTCTGGTGCAACAGCAAGCGTTGGAGGATTTTAGCACCAAACAGGACAAAGCTAATCATCTTGCTAAGCTTATTGCCAGCATGGTGGATACCCAGATAACGTTTCTTGAGCTCTTCTAAAGTTGTTTCAGTTATGCTCTTGTTTTGCTGCCGCGTTTATTTGCACTGGTGGCCAATTTTGACGGCCAAGTGTATGTAATATGCTGCTTTGTTCCCTATATTTGCACTGGTGGCAAACTTTGATGCCCAGTGGATGTAATATGTGTAATAGCGGTAATAGGCTAGCCTGAATTGCTTGCTTATTTATTTCCTTATTGTCTTGTTTAGTTGTTTGCTTGTAGTCACTACAGTTCTTTTTCTGTGTTTTTCTAGTGGCCACAATAGCCTATTTTTGGTAACTAGGCCAAAATAATCATGGCAACACACGGACTGTTGTAACCATGGGCCTCCTGCAGGCCGTATGATCCATGGGCCTTCGTAGACCATTGGCCTTCTATACGGGCCGTAGGATCCATCGGCCTTCTATACGGGCCTTAGGGATCAATGGGCCTTCTACGGGCCGTAGGGTCCATGGGCCTTCTACGGGCCGTACTATCCATGGGCCTCATACGGGCCGTAGGATCCATGGGCCTTCTACGGGGCGTATCATCATTTCGCCAATCATGGGCCGTACTATTCGTGGACCATAGCGGGCTGTTAATATGTCGTATTTGATAACTCTATGAAAACAGCCCAATGGGTTTTTTTGACATGAAAATGGCCCAACGTATTAACGGTCCGCAAACGGGCCGACTGTAACGACGGGCTAAATTTGGCCCACAAGCAGAAAATGACAGTAACGGGCCGTATGTAACCGAATGCTGCAGATGAGCCCAAGAATCAATGGGCCCTGAGAAGGCCGAAAGATAACTTGGGCTGGAAACGGCCCAATGGAATAACGGGCCGTTAATGGGTATAAAGTGATACACTGTTCATTACGGGCCAGTTTCACCACGGGCCGTTAATGGGCCAAGAGTTACAAAGGTCCTCATATGGGCCGAAAGAAGTCATGGGCCACACATGGGCCGGAAGTTAAAATGGGCCGAATCATATTGGACGGCCCAGATGACGCTACTGGGCCTAATTCGGATAGGCCGTAACGGACCCTGGGTTAGCGGGCTGTAAATGGGCTATATGCGAACAGGCCGTTAACAGGCTTTCCTTGGGCCGGCCCGCCACCTTTTGACCAAGTCAAATGGGCCGGCCTTTTCATAGGAATGGGCCTCTGTTGGGCCGTGCCATGTGTCGCCGTATCATAGGCGCCTTCGGTCCAATGAGCGGATGGCATCTGTCCCAAAGGTGAGCCGACACGTGTTTCCTCCAGCCAATGAGGATTTTACACGTGGAAAATCCCCATTGGTCGGGGCTGTTAACGGGTTATCGGATCCAAAACCCGACCCGATAGCTTAACGGCGTTCCGTTATGGTGGATGCCACGTGTCATTCACCCTTGACAAAAGTAGTTCTATGACACGCGATTTATCGTCATGGAAGTGGACACTTCCGTGATGATAATTTTGGTAATGTCATTGAACACTTCTACGAAAGCACAGGTATGCCTATCTTGATTTTGTCATAAATTTGTCATGGATGTACATGCATGACAAAAAACGCGACCTATTGTGACAAACACGTATCATCACGGAACTGTATTTTTTTGTAGTGACACCGACATGAATGGGGCCTCAGTCTAGAATGCGCGTACCGTGGGAGAAGCTGACCGCCGTGCATCTCCACACGAACGTCGCCAGCGGTGGCGGCGCTGACCGCCGTGCGCCTCCACGAGAATGTAGCTAGCGGTGGCGGCGCGGTTAGAGGACAGCAGTCTACGAGAGCGTACTATGGGAGCGAGAGGATCGCCGTGCGTCCCCTCGATGAACTGCGGCGCCGACGTATCGGCGCGGCGGGGAAGGTGGCTTTGGCAGAGCGAATGGAGTGGAGGGGGGCGGGGGGAAGGGGAGGTGGTTTTGGGGAATAT
>NC_041389.1:431765699-431772926 GCF_002162155.2 Triticum dicoccoides | reverse complement strand
TTGAATCGGATTTGGGGGGAATCTTTGGGTGGGTGGGGGGGGGGGAGGATTTTCGCGCGGTGGGCGGGGAGAGTTTGGTGCATGGTCGGTTTATCCAAGTGCAGTCCCACGTGTCAGTGAAGAGGCAAGCCGAAGCGCGTTCCATTTGCGTGAGCCATGTGCATGACTGAACGTGTGTGGGGTGCAATGCGTCCGCGACGGGAGTGCTGTGAGTGTACCGCCTTTTTTCCTTTTAAACTAGGTGCTTCGCCCCCTTAAAAAAATTTGTTGCTTCGCGCGATCCATCGATACTACTACTAGTAATCCGGTAATCCCGACTAAAATGGCGCGGCCGGGTCTTTTCCCGCGCGATATGCTGGGAGGTTGGCTTAGTTGGGCTTTTTAGAACGAGTAATGCTACACCTACGTAATCCCATTTACGTAATTAACGTAATGTGAAATGTGTGAGCTGTTGATTGTAGATTGGGGGGAGGGAGGGGCCCACCACCATGAAAATCAGGGGAGGAGAGAGAGAGGCAATTTACGTTAACCCTTTCGTAGGTTCCCATAGATGTAGAAAGATGTGGAATGCGTGAATGTGTAGTGGACGTACTATTGGAGTTCCTAAGATAAATTGTGTATGTATAGACCCTATGTGTTTATTTTACTTCGCATGTTAGATTTGTCTCGGTTCAATAAAAAGCAGAGTTGGTGATGATGGTGTGCCTGTCATCCTGCAATATAGGTTGTCCGATCTATATCTAACGGATAGGAAGGAAACTATGACAACTTACCCGCACTCCTCTCCACATTTGACGATAAGACTTTCCCTCGTTCATCCTTTTGTCACACAAGATCTTGATCTTCCGTGCAACGCATGGGTGATACGTCTCCAACGTATCTATAATTTTTTATTGCTCCATGCTACTTTATCTACTATTTTAGGCAATATTGGGCTTTATTATCCACTTTTATATTATTTTTGGGACTAACCTATTAACCAGAGGCCCAGCCCAGATTTGCTGTTTTATGCCTATTTCAGTGTTTCGAGGAAAAGGAATATCAGACGGAGTCAAAACAGAACGAAATCAACTCGAGAAGTTATTTTTGGAAGGAAAGCAACCCAGGGAACTTGGAGTGCACGTCAGGGGAGATACGGGCTGCCCACGAGGGTGGCCCCCCCGGGCGCGCCCCCCTACCTCGTGGGGCCCCCGTAGCTCCACCGACGTACCCCCTGCACCCATATATACCCACGTATCCTAAAACTTCCAGAACAGAAGATAGATCGGGAGTTCTGCCGCGCAAGCCTCCGTAGCCACCAAAAACCTCTCGGGAGCCCGTTCCGGCACCCTGCCGGAAGGGGATCCCATCACCGGTGGCCATCTTTTTCATCCCGGCGCTATCCATGACGAGGAGGGAGTAGTTCACCCTCGGGGCCGAGGGTATGTACCAGTAGCTATGTGTTTGATCTCTCTCTCTCGTGTTCTCTCTCGTCTTCCCTCGATGACACGATATTGATGTATCCCGAGCTTTGCTATTGTAGTTGGATCTTATGATGTTTCTCCCCCTCTACTCTCTTGTGATGAATTGAGTTTCCCCTTTTGAAGTTATCTTATCGAATTGAGTCTTTTATGAGAACACTTGATGTATGTCTTGCCGTGATTATCTGTGATGACAATGGGATATCATGTGCCACTTGATGTATGTTTTGGTGATCAACTTGCGGGTTTCGTGACATTGGGAACCTATGCATAGGGGTTGGCACACGTTCTTGACTCTCCGGTAGAAACTTTGGGGCACTCTTTGAAGTACTTTTATGTTGGTTGGATGAATCTGAGATTGTGTGATGCATATCGTATAATCCCACGGATACTTGAGGTGACAATGGAGTATCTAGGTGACATTAGGGTTTTGGTTGATTTGTATCTTAAGGTGTTATTCTAGTACGAACTCTTTTATAGATTGATCCGAAAGAATAACTTTGAGGTGGTTTCGTACCCTACCGTAATCTCTACGTTTGTTCTCCGCTATTAGTGGCTTCAGAGTGACTCTTTGTTACATGTTGAGGGCTTGTCATATTATCTATCTATGTTATTATTGTGGAGAGAGCTTGCACTAGTGAAAGTATGAACCCTAGGCCTTGTTTCTATCATTGCAATACCGTTTACGCTCACTTTTACCACTTGTTACCTTGCTGTTTTTATTATTTCAGATTAAAAAAACCTTTATCTACCATCTATTTTGCACTTGTATCACCATCTCTTCGCCGAACTAGTGCACCTATACAATTTACCATTGTATTGGGTGTGTTGGGGACACAAGAGACTCTTTGTTATTTGGTTGCAGGGTTGTTTGAGAGAGACCATCTTCATCCTACGCCTCCTACGGATTGATAAACCTTAGGTCATCCACTTGAAGGAAATTTGCTACTGTCCTACAAACATGTGCACTTGCAGGCCCAACAACGTCTACAAGAAGAAGGTTGTGTAGTAGACATCAAGCTCTTTTCTGGCGCCGTTACCGAGGAGGCTAGGTAAGTGACGGTATATCTTTAGATCTTGCAATCAAATCTTTTTGTTTCTTGTTTTAGCACTAGTTAGTTTATAAAAGAAAATTACAAAAAAATGGAGTTAAGTTTGTCTCATACGCTTCACCTTTTTAATATCTTTCGTGAGTATGATGGAAAGGATAATTGTGCTCAAGTGCTAGAAGAAGAAATCTCTAAATTTTTTGGCACTAAATATTTGAATGATGAGCATGATTGCAATGTTGTTAGTACGAATTCCTTGAATATCCATGATGCTAATGATATGCAAAGCCACAAGCTTGGGGAAGCTATGTTTGATGAAGATGATATTTTTTGTCCCCCAAGCTTTGATGAGCAAATTTACTATGATGAAAGCATGCCTCCTATCTATGATGATTATTGTGATGACACGTATGCATTAAAAAATAATGATAACCATGAAACTTGTCATCTTGATCTTAATTTTCAATCATATGATAGTTATTTTGTTGAGTTTGCTCCCACTACTATTCATGAGAAGAATTTTGCTTATGTGGAGAGTAGTGAATTTTCTATGCTTGTAGATCATGAAAAGAATGCTTTAGGTGCTGGTTATATTGTTGAATTCATTCATGATGCTACTGAAAATTATTATGAGGGAGGAACATATGCTTGTAGGAATTGCAATAATATCAAGTTTCCTCTCTATGTGCTTAAAGTTTTGAAGTTATGCTTGTTTTAACTTCCTATGCAAGTTGATTATTGTTCCCATAAGTTGTTTGCTCACAAAATCCCTATGCATAGGAAGTGGGTTAGACTTAAATGTGCTAGTCATATGCTTCATGATGCTCCCGTTATGTTTCAATTCTTATCTTTTATGTGAGCATCATTGTCATCATCATGCCTAGCTAGAAAGGCATTAAAGAAAAGCGCTTGTTGGGAGACAACCCAATATTTATCCTTACTGTTTTTGTGTGTCCACATGATTATGCTACTGTAGTAATCATGTTTTATAGGTTTTGTTTCAATAAAGTGCCAAGTAAGACCTTTAGGATAGCTTACGGTGATAGTTCAGTTGATCCTGCTGAGAATCAGAAACTTTTGCACCCAGTAAATTAGTTTTGTTAATTCACAGAAACGAGCTTCTGATCTGATTCTTTTTTCTATCGATTTGTACACGAATTTCTTAGGACTTCATAATTTGGTATGATTTTTGGAGTTCCATAAGTATACGTTTGATACAGATCACTACAGACTGTTCTGTTTTTGACAGATTCTGTTTTCTATGTGTTGTTTGCTTATTTTGATGAATCTATGAGTAGTATCGGAGGGTATGAACCAGAGATAAGTTGGAGTACAGTAGATATTACACTAATATGAATTTAGAATGAGTTCATTACAGTACCTTGAAGTGGTGTTTTGTTTTCTTTCACTAACGGAGCTTACCAGTTTTCTGTTGAGTTTGTGTTGTGGAGTTTTCAAGTTTTGGGTAAGGATTCAATGGACTATGGAATAAGGAGTGGCAAGAGCCTAAGATTGGGGATGCCCAAGGCTCCCCAAGATAATATTCAAGAATAGCCAAAATCCTAAGCTTGGGGATGCCCCGGAAGGCATCCCCTCTTTCGTCTTCGTCTATCGGTAACTTTACTTGGAGCTATATTTTTATTCACCACATGATATGTGTTTTGCTTGGAGCGTCATTTTATTTTGTTAATTTTTGCTTTCTGTTAGTTAGATTAATGTTTTGCTTCTTTAGTTTCAATAAAAAAGTCAAGGATAGCCTTTGCCATGCCTATTTTGCTAGTTTGCATGTTGCTGTTTGAAAACAGAAAGTTTACCGTTGTTGCAAAAATTCCCTAGAAAAATAAGAGCCTGGTCTAACATTGAATCTTTTTGCATATTGAGCTATGATAAATTTATTACAGTGGGAATTTTGGTTCATAATTTTTGGAGTCAGGGAAGTATTGATACTCTTGCATTCTTTACAGACTATACTGTTTTGGCAGATTGCTGCTATGGTTGCATTGTTTGCATATGTTTGCTTGTTTAATGATTCTATTTGAGGATAGGAGTATTAAATATACAGAGGCATTTAGTATTAAATGTTGAATAATAATTTTAGTGATTTGTTACAGTAGAAAATGACAAGGTTTTGCATGGGTTTATACTAACCTATCTCATGAGTTCTTGTTGAGTTTGTTGTGAATGAAGCTTTTGATAAAAAGAGAAACCATGATATGAGATGAATTAAGGAGACACAAAAGTTCATGCTTGGGGATGCACAAGGCACCCCAAGATAATATTTCAAGAAGTCTCAAGCATCTAAGCTTGGGGATGCCCCGGTAGGCATCCCACCTTTCTTCTTCAACAACTATCGGTTAGTATAGGTTGAGCCTAAGTTTTTGCTTCTTCACATGAGTTGTGCTATCCTTGCATTGTAGTTTTCTTTAGCTTTACTTGTTGTTTGAATAGAGTATCAAGATCTGAAATTATTAAATGGGAGAGTCTTCACATAGTTGCATAATTATCCGACTACTCATTGATCTTCACTTATATTTTTCGGAGTAGTTTGTTGTTTGCTCTAGTTCTTCACTTATATCTTTTAGAGCACGGTGGTAGTTTTATTTTTAAGAAATAGATGAACTCTCATGCTTCACTTAGATTAATTTGAGAGTCATTAATAGCATGGTAATTTGCTTAATATTAATACTTGGTATTCAAGATATGTGAAACTTTCTTTTGAGTGAATTGAATACTAAGATAAGTTTGATGCTTGATAATTGTTTTGCGATATGGAGGTGATAATATCAAAGTCATGCTAGTTGGGTGATTATGAATTCAAAGAATGCTTGTGTTGAAGTTTGCAAGTCCCGAAGCATGCACATATGGTTAAAGTTGTGTAACAAATTTGAAACATGAAGTGTACCTGGCTTGTGCATCCTTATGAGTGGCGGTCGGGGACAAGCGATGGTCTTTTCCTACCAATCTATCCCCCTAGGAGCATGCACGTAGTACTTGATTTTTGATGACTTCTAAATTTTTGCAATAAGTATATGAGTTCTTTTGACTAATGTTGAGTCCATGGATTATACGCACTCTCACCTTTCCGCCTTTGCTAGCCTCTTCGGTACCGTGCATTGCCCTTTCTCACCTTGAGAGTTGGTGCAAACTTCGCCGGTGCATCCAAACCCCGTGATACGATACGCTCTATCACACATAAACCTCCTTATATCTTCCTCAAAACAGCCACCATACCTACCTATCATGGCATTTCCATAGCCATTTCAAGATATATTTCCATGCAACTTCCATCATCATCATCATCATGACATACATTACTTTTGTCATATTGCCATTGCATGATCATGTAGTTGACATCGTATTTGTGGCAAAGCCACCATGCATTATTTTTCATACATGTCACTCTTGATTCATTGCACCATCCCGGTACACCACCAGAGGGATTCATATAGAGTCATATCTTGTTCTAGTTTCGAGTTGTAATCCTTATGGTTGTAATCAATAGAAGTGTGATGATCATCATTATTAGAGCATTGCCCAATCAAAAAAGAAAAAGAAAAGAGAAAGGCCAAAAAAAGGCCCCAAATTTTTTAAAAGGTCAATGCTACTATCTCTTTTTCCACACTTGTGCTTCAAAGTAGCACCTTGTTCTTCATATAGTGAGTCTCATATATTGTGCTTCAAAGTAGCACCTTGTTCTTCATGTAGTGAGTCTCATAAGTTGTCTTTTTATACTAGTGGGAATTTTTCATTATAGAACTTGGCTTGTATATTCCTATGATGGGCTTCCTCAAATGCCCTAGGTCTTCATGAGCAAGCGAGTTGGATGCACACCCACTAGTTTTCTTTTGTTGAGCATTCATAGCTCTAGTGCATCTGTAGCATGGCAATCCCTACTCCTCATGTTGACATCAATAGATGGGCATCTCCATAGCCCATTGATTAGCCTCATCAACGTGAGACTTTCTCCTTTTTTGTCTTCTCCACATAATCCCCATCATCATATTCTATTCCACCCATAGTGCTATATCCATGGCTCACGCTCATGTATTGCGTGAGAGTTGAAAAAGGCTGAAGCGCCTTAAAAAGTATGAACCAATTGCTTGGCTGAAATCGGGGTTGTTCTTGATGGGAGTATTTTGTGTGATGAAAATGAAACATAGCCTAACCATATGATTTTGTAGGGATGAACTTTCTTTTGCCATGATATTTTGAGAAGACATGATTGCTTTGATTAGTATGCTTGAAGTATTATTATTTTTATGTCAATATGAACTTTTGTCTTGAATCTTTCGGATATGAACATTCATATCACAAGTAAGAATAATTACATTGAAATTATGCCAAAGTATCACTCCGCATCAAAAATTCTTTTTTATCATTTACCTACTCGAGGACGAGCAGGAATTAAGCTTGGGGATGCTTGATACGTCTCCAACGTATCTACAATTTTTTATTGCTCCATGCTACTTTATCTACTGTTTTAGGCAATATTGGGCTTTATTATCCACTTTTATATTATTTTTGGGACTAACCTATTAACCGGAGGCCCAGCCCAGATTTGTTGTTTTATGCCTATTTCAGTGTTTCGAGGAAAAGGAATATTAGACGGAGTCAAAATGGAACGAAATCAACTGGAGAAGTTATTTTTGGAAGGAAAGCAACCCAGGGAACTTGGAGTGCACGTCAGGGGAGATACGGGCTGCCCACGAGTGTGGGGC
>NC_041389.1:431717666-431765296 GCF_002162155.2 Triticum dicoccoides | reverse complement strand
CGACGTACCCCCTGCACCCATATATACCCACGTATCCTAAAACTTCTAGAACAGAATATAGATCGGGAGTTCCGCCGCCGCAAGCCTCTGTAGCCACCAAAAACCTCTCGGGAGCCCATTCCGGCACCCTGCCAGAGGGGGATCCCATCACCGGTGGCCATCTTCATCATCCCAGCGCTATCCATGACGAGGAGGGAGTAGTTCACCCTCAGGGCTGAGGGTATGTACCAGTAGCTATGTGTTTGATCTCTCTCTCTCGTGTTCTCTCTCGTGTTCCCACGATGGCACGATCTTGATGTATCCCGAGCTTTGCTGTTGTAGTTGGATCTTATGATGTTTCTCCCCCTCTACTCTCTTGTGATGAATTGAGTTTCCCCTTTTGAAGTTATCTTATCGGATTGAGTCTTTTATGAGAACACTTGATGTATGTCTTACCGTGATTATCTGTGCTGACAATGGGATATCATGTGCCACTTGATGTATGTTTTGGTGATCAACTTGCGGGTTTCTTGACATTGGGAACCTATGCATATGGGTTGGCACACGTTCTTGACTCTCCGGTAGAAACTTTGGGGCACTCTTTGAAGTACTTTTATGTTGGTTGGATGAATCTGAGATTGTGTGATGCATATCGTATAATCATGCCCACGGATACTTGAGGTGACAATGGAGTATCTAGGTGACATTAGGGTTTTGGTTGATTTGTATCTTAAGGTGTTATTCTAGTACGAACTCTTTTATAGATTGATCCGAAAGAATAACTTTGAGGTGGTTTCGTACCCTACCATAATCTCTACATTTGTTCTCCGCTATTAGTGGCTTCGGAGTGACTCTTTGTTACATGTTGAGGGCTTGTCATATTATCTATCTATGTTATTATTGTGGAGAGAGCTTGCACTAGTGAAAGTATGAACCCCATGCCTTGTTTCCTATCATTGCAATACCGTTTACGCTCACTTTTACCACTTGTTACCTTGCTGTTTTTATTATTTCAGATTAAAAAAACCTTTATCTACCATCTATTTTGCACTTGTATCACCATCTCTTCGCCGAACTAGTGCACCTATACAATTTACCATTGTATTGGGTGTGTTGGGGACACAAGAGACTCTTTGTTATTTGGTTGCAGGGTTGTTTGAGAGAGACCATCTTCATCCTACGCCTCCTACGGATTAATAAACCTTAGGTCATCCACTTGAGGGAAATTTGCTACTGTCCTACAAACATGTGCACTTGCAGGCCCAACAACGTCTACAAGAAGAAGGTTGTGTAGTAGACATCAATGGGCATCTTGCTAGTACTCCTATAATATACTATATTATTGTGAAAGTTCATATACACCAGCCAAGATTAATGCAAACACGACAGATTTTCATTACATGTCGAACTTTTATAGGACAGAAAAATAAAAGAAACCCGACCCTAAACCTATTCTACGGCGGCGACCGACGTCCTCCATCAGCAATCTCTATGTGCGAGGGCGGGGTTCAAGACCCGTGAAGTGAAGGTGCGGTCTCCGGCGCGGAAGAGTAGAACACAAGATACGGACCGGCAAATTGGCACACCATCCCCTGCTTCCTCCCGTGCCCTACTCGTCCTCGGAGGAGTCCCCGACCTCGGTGGTGCCGGACGTTGGACGGCGGCAAGTAGGATGCGTGGCGGACGGTGCTCCCGTCGTCGGCCACTAGCGTGGCCACCATTTGTGTGGTTGCGTCCGCGTCCGGCTACGCTGCAATTGCGTCGCGAGAGGCGACTTGAGCGAGGGCGGCGACCTCAAGCTTCATCCCCGAAGACAAGCTCTCCCGCAGAGCGTTCGCACTTGCGGTCATGGCGGATGTGGTGCCAGGTAGGAGGACGATGCGCTATGGTGTGGAGGTTAGCTGGGCGTTGACGCTTCAAGTAGTGCATTTCGGTGAGGCCAAGCGTCCGGGTGCGTCATTAAGTCGCCGAAGTTGGTTCCTCGGGCACTGAGCCTCTTAACGACGACATACAAATGGACGGCATGAATGCGGGTAGCTGGCGCCGGCTGGGATCGCACCGCACGATGGCGCGAGGGACGAGGGTTTTGGTGTGCCATGGTAGTCAGCTGCGGTCGTGGCAATGTTGGAGATGCCCTTTGCTCACATGCAATCCCTGCATGTCATTGAAAAAGCAAGACGACCCGGCATGGTCTCAGGTCCCGTGGATGCAGTTGGCCGCGCTACACCACTCCGCGGATGCGTCGCGGTGCCCCGTGCATCCTCGACGAGCCGGGTGTTGGGGTGTGTTTGGATTGTGGCCAAAGTGCACCTTACCAAAATTTTGGTCATGACCCAAAGATTGGTCTTTGTTTGGATGGTTGCCATTTTTTGGCATGCCAATGAACTCTAGCCAACTCTTGTTCATTTTTATTGCCAATGTCGACGAAATCATGGGCAACCAATACCTCAACCAAAATTTTGGCTACCCAATGCTTTGATGGGGCAACCTTGGGCACAAACCAAACATACTGTTGGTCGTGCCACAACACTAACGCCACCCTCGGCACATTGAAACCGATCGTGTCTAGCAATGATATGAGCGTGTCGCTCACCGCGGTCGCCGTGTCCAGAGGCGGTGCTGGAGCTACGCCATGTTGTTGGCCCCAACGACCCACATGAACGGTTGTTGGTGGCGAGGAGGTCCTGGGCCAGCTCCTCCATTGGACTAGTCTGCGCTACGTCGTCCCGATGGGTGTGCCCCACATGTTGGTTTCCCTGTTTTCCTGGCCATATTCGAGCGTCAGTGCTCCGCGTTGCACATTAGGCCTTTCACTATGTAGGCCAAGAGAGACAACTTATTATTTATTTGAGCCGTTCAAGTATAATCATGTGGCGTTTGCTTATTTCTCATTCCTCTCCAACCCTCTTCTCCATCGATCATTTTGCCCTCCGGTCGAGTCCATCCTCCTGCATGCCTCATTTGAACATTCCGCTGAGTATCATTCGCATGTACCCACCCTAGTCCTCTTTCAATCGATCTCTGGACCCCGAGATGAAATCGAGTGGGGGCACGTGATACCTAAGGCGGATTCAAAATTTTGAACCGGTGATCATAGCATCCGCAAATCATATATAAAGGGTATTCAATGTTAATTTCATTTTTGAACGTACAATATACTCCCTCCTATCCTTTCTAGTTTACATATAAATTTTATGTGTAGTCAAAGTATCTCTACTTTGATAAAAAAGGTATCAACATTCAACAATGCCCAATCAATATTGTTAGATTCGTACGTACTCCTAGATTTATACTCGAGATGGTTTCCAATTTGTTTTCAACCACGTGAATGTGCTTGTTCTCGCGCATGCTCTTCCTACTAGGATTTCACCACGTATAGCCAGTCCAATAATAATTTTTTTAAGCTCCCTGTCCAATAGTACACATGGAGTATTGACAACATCTGTACTCCCTCCTTCCATTTATATAGGGCCTATGTGGAGGAGAGAGATGTGAAAAAGTAAGGGGAGTGAGCTCTCATGCAAGAGCCTTAGCTATATACGCATTCCTAATTAAATAGTACAATAAATATGAAGAAAGAGATAGAGAGGAGATGGAAAAAAGTACTAATACAATAGCCAACCTTATATATATTTTTGCGGGAAATAGCCAACCTTATAGCCCACACTACCGTATGAGTGCATATAATAGATGATGGCTATAGATGACATGGCAAACCCTCATAGCCATCGACTGGCTATATTATTAACCATGCTCTAATGCATTTTTAAAACCGCATTTGACTATCGACAAGATTAATAGTACATGTGATGTATAATGTGAAAATTATATCATTGGAAACTCCGTTCACATACGAATTTGACCGTATGCTTTGTGTAAGTTGCATGTCATATATTATTACTCTAACATTTGGTCAAAGTTGTAACACCCCGGTAGTTGAGCTACAGTAACCTCACCCTAATGGGCCATGTCATCGTGTTAAATTATGCCAAATTGCCACTTGATGAAGATCAGAGTCAAATTCAAATTTCGAATAACAAGACAAACTCTTATTTCTTCAAACTGTCAAATAAAAATGTTCGATGTGTTCCAAATATTCACTAACTAATTTTCATGTGGGAATCAACATTTTACAGAATATTAGAATGCCCCTAAGCATTTTAAACCTACTCCAGCAACAATTATATGGGGCTTTCTACTTTAAAATAAATATGAATGCTTCTCAAAATAATTTGAAACTGTTGGTGCTAACTCAATACCTTGCCTATTATTATTGTGCTAAATTGCATATTTAACTAAAATCATTTGTTAGCTCAATTAAAAATAAAACTGTAGGAAACAGATAAACAGAATAAGGAAAAGGAGAAATAAAAAGAAACCAATAGACCTAAACCTACATGACCACTTGGACAAACAAGCAGAAAGGAAAAGGCTCAGCCCATCACCACTTCCATCCTCAACCTCCTGTTCACAGGGGGGGCTGGACGCGCGTGCGGCGTCCATACCGTGGATGGCCACACGGCGACTATCCGGCGATGCCCCTGCGAGGATAAAGCCACCCCGACCCCCCCTCTGAACCCTAGGTCGACCTTTCCCCCCCTCCGTCACTCTTCTCCTTCGACTTCTTCGTCGCCCGAAGAAACCATCGTCGTGATGTCGTCGTCTTCGCTGCCAGGAGCTTCTCCGAGCCACGATTGGGTGTCCAGGAGGTGCGCTGCATCCATCTACGTCGACTACAAGGAGCGATTCAACTGGAATCGCACTGCGCCCATGCATCGGCCGATCTCCTTCGTCTACGGCCGCCGCACCTCGCCGCTCGATCCGCCCGTCTTCGACCACCTCCGGCCTCCCCGACCTCGCCTTCGTGTTCATTGTGAGCTCCTCCTCCATTCCCCACTAATTTCCGCCTCGATTCGTCGGCGTAGCCATCTTCCGCTTCCTTCCGTGGCCGCGCTCGGAGCTCTGCTCCCCCGTGCGCCTGCTCACGCTCGTGCTCACCTTGCACCGGCCGCGCCTCGCAGGCCTCCTGATGGCGCCACAGTCGCGCCCCCTGCGCGTGCCCGGCGGCCTGTGCGTGTCCGCGTCCCCGCTGCTGCTCCTGTCGGCGCGCTGGTGCGCCATGGCCTTACCCCGCTGCTGTGGCTGCTTGCTGCTGCGTACTGCCGTTGCTTGCTGCTGTTCTTGCCGCTGCTCTTGCTGCTGCCCTCGTACTGCTCCTGCCGCTAGGTGCCCTTGCTGCTCGAGTTGTGCTGCTGCCACCAGGTGCCGCCGCTGCCTGCTGCTGCTGCTGGCCACGGCCATGGCCGTTTGCGTCAGTGTGTGTGCGTGCGGTGTGTGTAGTTGTGTGTGTGTGTGAGCGCGTTGTGTGTGTGCGTATGTGTGTGGATGAGGCCGATCCTAGTTAAGTAGGTTAGCTAATTAGTAGTTAGGCTAAGTAGTGGTTGGGTATAGGGTAAATGACATATGGGACCACCCTGGTTAATTACCATTTTATTAGACGAAAGACAATGACACATGGGACCCACTTACACTATTCATGTGTTGACCAGTTAACCTTTGACCGGGTCAACCCAACCCCATTGGCCCCACTGTCATACTCACATGCTAGGGTAGCACTAGGTGACAAAAGTATTTTTTGCTTTTAATTCGAATTAAAACAATTTAAAAAAGATAAAACTTTGAAAATTAATATAAAATAAACCGTAGCTCGGATAGAAAAACTTTGTACATGAAAGTTGCTCGTAACGACGAGACGAATCCGAATACGCAACCCGTTCGTCCGCCACACATCCCTAGCATATCGAACACGCAACTTTTCCCCTCCAATACATCTGTCCGAAAACGCGAAACACCTGGAATACTTTCCCGAATGTTTCCCCCCTTCGTCGGTATCACCTACTACCACGTTAGGGCACACCTAGCACCGCGTATTGCCATGTTACGCTTTGTGATGCTTTGATTGCTTTGTTATTTATTGTGTTCCCCCTCCGCTACTTCTTTCCGGTAAACCCCGAGACTGCCAACGACCCCAGTTCGACTACACCGAAGATGACCCCTCCTTCTTGGCTGAGCTTCCAGGCAAGCCCCCCCTTGATCACCAGATATCGCCTATTCTTCTCTATACTGCTTGCAATAGAGTAGTGTAGCATGTTACTGCTTTCCGTTAATCCTATTCTGATGCATAGCCTGACATTGTTGCTACATCTGTTGATACCTTACCTGCAATCCTAAATACTTAGTATAGGATGCTAGTTTATCATCTGTGGCCCTACATTCTTGTCGGTCTGCCTTGCTATACTATCGGGTCGTGATCACTTGGGAGGTGATCACGGGTATATACTATACATATATACATACTACAAATGGGGACTAAAGTCGGGTCAGCTCGTTGAGTACCCGCAAGTGATTCCGATGTGGGGGCTAGAAGGACAGGTGGCTCCATCCCGGTAGAGGTGGGCCTGGGCTCCCGACGGCCCCCGACTGTTACTTTCTGGCGGAGCGACAGGGCACGTTGAGACCACCTAGGCGAGAGGTGGGCCTGGCCCTGTTCGGCGGCCGCGGTTACTTCATAATAACACGCTTAACGAGATCTTGGTATTGGATCTAAGTCTGGCCACTGGCCTATACGCACTAACCAACTACACGGGAAACATATGGGCACTCGACGTCCTAGTATCAGCCGAAGCCTTCGTGACGTCAGCGACTGAGCAGCGCGCGCCGGGTTGCACTGCGTTAACGCAACTTCCTTTATAATGGAGGTTGCTAGGTCTGCTTCCGGCCGTGTACGCAACGTGCAGGTGTGCAATGGGCGATGGGCCCAGACCCCTGCGTGCATAGGATTTAGACCGGCGTGCTGACGTCTCTGTTGTGCCTAGGTGGGGCTGCGACGTGTTGATCTTCCGAGGCCGGGCATGACCCAGGAAAGTGTGTCCGGCCAAATGGGATCGAGCGTGTTGGGTTATGTGGTGCACCCCTGCAGGGAAGTTTATCTATTCGAATAGCCGTGTCCCTCGGTAAAAGGACGACCCGGAGTTGTACCTTGACCTTATGACAACTAGAACCGGATACTTAATAAAACACACCCAGAGAAGTTCCACAGAAAACCCGGTGATCGCTTTTCCACAGGGCGACGAGGGGAGGATCGCCGGGTAGGATTATGTTATGCGATGCTACTTGGAGGACTTCAATCTACTCTCTTCTACATGCTGCAAGACGGAGGCTGCCAGAAGCGTAGTCTTCGACAGGATTAGCTATCCCCCTCTTATTCTGGCATTCTGCAGTTCAGTCCACTGATATGGCCCTTTACACATATACCCATGCATATGTAGTGTAGACCCTTGCTTGCGAGTACTTTGGATGAGTACTCACGGTTGCTTTGCTCCCTCCTTTTCCCCTGTATCCTCTTCTTCTCGGATGCTGCAACCAGACGTTGAAGCCCAGGATCCAGACGCCACCGTCGACGACGACTACTACACTTGAGGAGCCTACTACTACGTGCAGGCCACTGACGACGACCAGGAGTAGTTAGGTGGATCCCAGGCAGGAGGCATGCGCCTCTTTCGATCTGTATCCTAGTTTGTGCTAGCCATCTTATGGCAACTTGTTAACTTATGTCTGTACTCAGATATTGTTGCTTCCGCTGACTCGTTTATGTACGAGCACTTGTATTCGAGCCCTCGAGGCCCCTGGCTTGTAATATGATGCTTGTATGACTTATTTTACTTTTAGAGTTGTGTTGTGATATCTTCCCGTGAGTCCCTGATCTTGATCGTACACATTTGTGTGCATGATTAGTGTATGATTGAATCGGGGGCGTCACAAGTTGGTATCAGAGCCGACTGCCTGTAGGAATCCCCCTTTCCAGCTCCTTGGCCGAAGTTGAGTCTAGTCGATGAAAATTGTTTTACTAACTTGGCTGTGTGGCCCATGGGCCCACGTCACCAATTGGGTGGTATTAGGATCTTTTATTCCTCGACCTATACTCTGGGACTCTAATCTCTCCTCTATTCGGGTTAAATGATTCTAAATCTGACTCTAGGTTCTCGTAACTACTTTCTCCCGGAGAGCCCCTAATCACATATGATCACCTACTGCGTCAGAAGATTTCGAAGGTACTCTAGGATGTTCTCCCGAGATGCTTGTGCCCACCGCCTTTGCAAATTCCCTACCACTATTATATCCTTATGGATAACTGCATGCACCTGCCATTCTTACATTCAATCCCATTGAGCTTGTTATTACAAGGTGCAATGAACTGCTCTTCGTTGTTCCAAGAATCCTTTGAGCTTACTGCCTTACGGCTCTTTGCCACAAGAATACCCATATGGATAATTCCTTGCACTTATCGAGTATCCGCTCCTTCTTAGTTGTTCAGGTGTTTCACATAAGCCTTCGAACTATTATTTGATCTTTCAAAAATCCTCAATAGCCTATTGTTCTTGAAATTCTTGCTTGTTTGCATTTTGGTTAATCCCATAAGCATAATAATCTTATTGGCATCCTTTGTCACTATCATTTTTGAGTCCATTGATTCAATAAGTTGTGAATGTTCACAATCATCAGTCGAATCCTAAGATTATCCTTCCGGCTCAAATGACATTTGGATATGAGCTGGTTCTTGACCAACCAATGCCTTGATCGGTTGTGCTTCTAAGCCTATCGAACTCATTCATTTTCAATCAGAACGATTGCTTCTGATCCCTTAATTTGGAAATAATAAAATTCTTTGCATTAAGCTTTGAATTAGTCAGTTGTTTCTACAATCTGATGCCTTGGCATTCCTTCTTCCTCTGATTGAGCACCGATACTCACATCAGCCCCGTTGTGGACCGCCATACCCATTACCGGGTTATTATCCGACAGTCTCCTTCACAACCAAAATTCTTATGAGTTCCTTACTCGATACATAATACCTTTGGTAAATTGTATCCTCTACTTTTGTCAACCATGCTCTACTTTTGAGCTTGTGTTATTTACTCCTGAAGTTCATGGTATATGTTCTAAGAAGCCCCGATGGGTTGAACCTATGCCTTCCTTAATCTGTGTGAACTCGAAAGTTTTCACGGGTCATACTCCTCTGGTAATTCACCAGGTAGGTTTTGACACTGGAATCATTTTTATCTAGAGCAGTGAATGAAAGGTTATGCATTGAAGAAGTGGGAGTCGACCTTGAACTTTGTGTTCATGCCCATGGACACGATGTAGATCCTATCATGGAAGCTACTCTTAAATTAATTATTCCCTGGGTATAAGTTCATCTTATATCTGGGATATAGTCTTTTGCAATCTTGGTTCCGGCCATATTGATATTCTTTGATTCCTTTTCTCGGACAAGTTGAAGTACTTGTCTTCTGCAGATCATTACACCTATCCAACCTCTATTCTGCTCTACCTTTGAGTATACCCTCTGGTATCTCGAGAATATCACGAAACTACATAACTTCTTATGAGTTCTTCTTCAAGTATTATTTCACATCAATTTCAATTTCGCCTGGGTTCTGAGTTGTTAGACACTCAAGGACACCGATAAGTGAATCAATTCCGCACTCCGATTCAATAACTCTAAGTAATCTTCGTTGCTTATGAGCTTATTAATCCTTCAAGTCATTCATAGCCTGATCGGCTATATCAATATCGCTACCTGGTCCTTCTTCTCGAAGCACAATTTTCGACGATGAGCTAAGCTTACGTCAACTTTCCTCGTCATATCATTTTGCCTTGAATAACAAGCTTGATTCCGAGTGTCTGTCGTACCCGTGGTTTCAATAACTTTTCGCTCCATCCTTCCTTTTGCTTGATGTCGTCGATGAGCGATAATATCTTAATGAAACCTCTCAATAAATGTGTCATGATCATCATCAACATTCTGAGCTCTTCAAGGATATTGATCGAATTCATGTTGAGAAATACCATCCTTGCCCCTCAATGATTTGTGTTATCATCGACAACATCCTTGTCTTCCCTCGACACAAATGTGTTCTTGTTTTGGATTGGATCTTGAGTTCCTTGCTATCCAGCATTTGTTCTTCTTTACCTTGGAGTATTACCATCTTTTATGTCAAGAATGTCATGAGGATTACTCCACCTCTTAAGAATTCTTGGTATAGTGATACTTCTCACCATCACCATTCTTTCTTGGTTCCCGTGTTGATTCTAACCGGGGTACCAACAAGTGAACGGTGCTGTTTGGATTCTGTACTTCTGGCAACCCTAATGCTTTGAAGTTAATGATCGATAGTTCATTCTTAGACCAATGGTTATCGAATTACCATTCTAACCTTGATCGTGCTATCGAGCCCATATTTCGGGTGCAACTTTCAACCAATGTTTAAATATGTATGTTTTGCTCGAGCATAAATCATTATATCATTTGATCTGACAAATGATATCTCCTTGTTCACATAATTGTGGAAGTACATCTTTTGGGAATCTTGATGAGTTGTCGCTGAGTCCATCAGCCGCCTCCTTATCCTCTCCTTAGTTTAATGATGAACTCTCGTTTCGGAACTCACTCCCATAGTTCATTCCCCGAGTCTGAGATATCCTGACACCAATCAGATTTGAATCTCGGTTAGGTATGATGATTGGAACATATTTCCAAGAGTTATAACAATGGTCTTTATGTGACCTGGTAAGGTGTTGTCGTGCCTAGCACACCTGGCCGGAGGCCTATTGTTATAGATTCCTTTTCAGCAAGGTTATCCATTCTTCCATGAGGAAACTGTAAGACTTATTCTATTAGTTTATCCTGATGGATCCTTTGTGTATCCAAAGTCTGACCTTTGCTTGAAGACCTTGTCAATGCTATCTCGAAGCATGTCTGTGGTGCTCCGATTTTCAAAAAGAACATTTGAAGCCCAATGCTAAATATTACTTGCTCAATTATCCAAACACCATCGCATTGGTAATGTCATGAAATTTCTCTCCTCTCTCCTAAAGTGTTTTCTACATTATATCCTGCCAAGGTTATCATGCTCTGCTTGTCCTTGGGAAGGGTATACCCCTGATATATGTGTTTAAACACATTTTTCTTTCCATTGTTCCAATTACTCTGATAATCATATTTTTCTTTCCATTGTTTGGTTTAACCTTTTTTGTGAGCTATATGATCTAAGCGGTAATATTCTCCTGATTATGAACACACCTCGGTGTACAATTCTGTCAGCAAGACGTTGTTGCTATTGTTGATGACATTCCGGTAGCCACCGCTGGACGAGAACTTTGCCTATTGGTCCGCATCGTTCAACGAGCAGGAAAATGGTTCTCTTCGTTCCCTCGCCCTTGGTACCGACGTTGTTGCCGACATAGCTGGCAGTCTATTCTCCGACATGCCTTGCTATCATGATCGAGCACGATGTCATCGCTACTTCTACTTTTAACCCACATGATGGGCCCATAACCCATAGTTCCACAGGATCGAAACCTGACTCTCTTATACACCCCCTGTTGCCAAAGTTATCCCTTATGCTCGGCTTCGTATGTAATTCACGAGCTAATTTCCCTGCCATATTTCATTCCGGTATCGGATGCAACATTTTTCTTCATTGCTCTGAACCCCTTTCACACTCTGTTTCAGGCAACAAACGATTGCCTGACCGCTCGAAACTTCCCATGATACCTCTTTACATTGCTACCGATATTTTCTTAAGTTTCAATTCGAGAGCTACTTTCCGCCACCTTCCCCGATGTTATCGACCAGATAGTCAACCTTGTAGAGGTCTATTCTCTCGGAATACCCACCCCTTTATTCTTTCGTAAGTACAATGGAATTCCCGAAGAAAGAATGTCGACTTCATCACGATGACCTGAAGCAGAGAAATGAAGACATCAACATAATGGATCGACCTCTTCGAGAAGAGCAACCAAGACCGAGAAGATCCGTTAGAATTTTGCAACCACAACTTTCCCCCTTACTCCACCGCTTAAATCTCGGAACGAGATTTCTTGTAGTGAAGGAGATTTGTAACACCGCGGTAGTTGAGCTACAGTAACCTCACCCTAATGGGCCATGTCATCGTGTTAAATTAAGCCAAATTGCCACTTGATGAAGATCAGAGTCAAATTCAAATTTCGAAATACAAGACAAACTCTTATTTCTTCAAACTGTCAAATAAAAATGTTTGATGTGTTCCAAATATTCACTAACTAATTTTCATGTGGGAATCAACATTTTACAGAATATTAGAATGCCCCTAAGCATTTTAAAACTACTCCAGCAACAATTATATGGGGCTTTCTACTTTAAAATAAATATGAATGCTTCTCAAAATAATTTGGAACTGCTGGTGCTAACTCAATACCTTGCCTATTATTATTGTGCTGAATTGCATATTTAACTAAAATCATTTGTTAGCTCAATTAAAAATAAAACTGTAGGAAACGGATAAACAGAATAAGGAAAAGGAGAAATAAAAAGAAACCAATAGACCTAAACCTACATGACCACTTGGACAAACAAGCAGAAAGGAAAAGGCCCAGCCCATCACCACTTCCATCCTCAACCTCCTGTTCACAGGGGGTGTGCTGGACGCGCGTGCGGCGTCCATACCATGGATGGCCACACGGCGACTATCTGACGAGGCCCCTGCGAGGATAAAGCCACCCCGACCCCCCTCTGAACCCTAGGTCGACCTTTCCCCCCCTCCGTCACTCTTCTTCTTCGACTTCTTCGTCGCCCGAAGAAACCATCGTCGTGATGTCGTCGTCTTCGCGGCCAGGAGCTTCTCCGAGCCACGATTGGGTGTCCAGGAGGTGCGCTGCATCCATCTACGTCGACTACAAGGAGCGATTCAACTGGAATCGCACTTCACCCATGCATCGGCCGATCTCCTTCGTATACGGCCGCCCCACCTCGCCGCTTGATCCGCCCCTCTCCGACCACCTCCGGCCTCCCCGACCTTGCCTTCGTGTTGATTGTGAGCTCCTCCTCCATTCCCCACTAATTTCCGCCTCGATTCGTCGGTGTAGCCATCTTCCGCTTCCTTCCGTGGCCGCGCTCGGAGCTCTGCTCCCCCGTGCGCCTGCTCATGCTCGTGCTCACCCTGCACCGGCCGCGCCTCACAGGCCTCCTGATGGCGCCACAGCCGTGCCCCCTGCGCGTGCCCAGCGGCCTGTGCGTGTCCGCGTCCCCGCTGCTGCTCCTGTCGGTGCGCTGGTGCGCCATGGCCTTACCCCGCTGTTGTGGCTGCTTGCTGCTGCGTACTGCCGTTGCTTGCTGCTGTTCTTGCCGCTGCTCTTGCTGCTGCCCTCGTACTGCTGCTGCCGCTAGGTGCCCTTGCTGCTCGAGTTGTGCTGCTGCCACCAGGTGCCGCCGCTGCCTGCTGCTGCTGCTGGCCACGGCCATGGCCGTGTGCGTCAGTGTGTGTAGTTGTGTGTGTGTGTGAGCGCGTTGTGTGTGTGTGCGTATGTGTGTGGATGAGGCCGATCCTAGTTAAGTAGGTTAGCTAATTAGTAGTTAGGCTAAGTAGTGGTTAGGTATAGGGTAAATGACATATGGGACCACCCTGGTTAATTACCATTTTATTAGACGAAAGACAATGACACATGGGACCCACTTACACTATTCATGTGTTGACCAGTCAACCTTTGACCGGGTCAACCCAACCCCATTGGCCCCACTGTCATACTCACATGCTAGGGTAGCACTAGGTGACAAAAGTATTTTTTGCTTTTAATTCGAATTAAAACAATTTAAAAAAGATAAAACTTTGAAAATTAATATAAAATAAACCGTAGCTCGGATAGAAAAACTTTGTACATGAAAGTTGCTCGTAACGACGAGACGAATCCGAATACGCAACCCGTTTGTCCGCCACACATCCCTAGCATATCGAACACGCAACTTTTCCCCTCCAATTTATTTGTCCGAAAACGCGAAACACCTGGAATACTTTCCCGAATGTTTCCCCCCTTCGTCGGTATCACCTACTACCGCGTTAGGGCACACCTAGCACCGCGTATTTCTATGTTACGCTTTGTGATGCTTTGATTGCTTTGTTATTTATTGTGTTCCCCCTCCGCTACTTCTTTCCGGTAGACCCCGAGACTGCCGGCGACCCCAGTTCGACTACACCGAAGATGACCCCTCTTTCTCGGCTGAGCTTCCAGGCAAGCCCCCCCTTGATCACCAGATATCGCCTATTCTCCTCTATACTGCTTGCAATAGAGTAGTGTAGCATGTTACTGCTTTCCGTTAATCCTATTCTGATGCATAGCCTGACATTGTTGCTACATCTGTTGATACCTTACCTGCAACCTAAATACTTAGTATAGGATGCTAGTTTATCATCTGTGGCCCTACATTCTTGTCGGTCTGTCTTGCTATACTATCGGGCCGTGATCACTTGGGAGGTGATCACGGGTATATACTATACATATATACATACTACAGATGGTGACTAAAGTCGGGTCAGCTCGTTGAGTACCCGCAAGTGATTCCGATGTGGGTGCTGGAAGGACAGGTGGCTCCATCCCGGTAGAGGTGGGCCTGGGCTCCCGACGACCCCCGACTGTTACTTTGTGACGGAGCGACATGGCACGTTGAGACCACCTAGGCGAGAAGTGGGCCTGGCCCTGGTCGACGTCCGCGGTTACTTCATAATAACACGCTTAACGAGATCTTGGTATTTGATCTGAGTCTGACCACTGGCCTATACGCACTAACCAACTACGCGGGAAAGATATGGGCACTCGACGTCGTGGTATCAGCCGAAGCCTTCGTGACGTCAGCGACTGAGCGGCGCGCGCCGGGTTGGACTGCGTTAACGCAACTTCCTTTGTAATGGAGGTTGCTAGGTCTGCTTCCGGCCGCGCACGCAACATGCAGGTGTGCAATGGGCGATGGGCCCAGACCCCTGCGCGCATAGGATTTAGACCGGCGTGCTGACCTCTCTGTTGTGCCTAGGTGGGGCTACGACGTGTTGATCTTCTGAGGCCGGGCATGACCCAGGAAAGTGTGTCCGGCCAAATGGGATCGAGCGTGTTGGGTTATGTGGTGCACCCCTGCAGGGAAGTTTGTCTATTCAAATAGCCGTGTCCCTCGGTAAAAGGACGACCCGGAGTTGTACCTTGACCTTATGACAATTAGAATCGGATACTTAATAAAACACACCCAGACAAGTTCCACAGACAACCCGGTGATTGCTTTTTCACAGGGAGACGAGGGGAGGATCGCCGGGTACGATTATGCTATGCGATGCAACTTGGAGGACTTCAATCTACTCTCTTCTACATGCTGCAAGACGGAGGCTGCCAGAAGCGTAGTCTTCGACAGGATTAGCTATCCCCCTCTTATTCTGGCATTCTGCAGTTCAGTCCACTGATATGGCCCTTTACACATATACCCATGCATATGTAGTGTAGATCCTTGCTTGCGAGTACTTTGGATGAGTACTCACAGTTGCTTTGCTCCCTCCTTTTCCCCTTTATCCTCTTCTTCTCGGATGCTGCAACCAGACGTTAGAGCCCAGGATCCAGACGCCACCGTCGATGACGACTACTACACTTGAGGAGCCTACTACTATGTGCAGGCCACTAACGATGACCAGGAGTAGTTAGGTGGATCCCAGGCAGGAGGCCTGCGCCTCTTTCGATCTGTATCCCAGTTTGTGCTAGCCATCTTATGGCAACTTGTTAACTTATGTCTGTACTCAGATATTGTTGCTTCCACTGACTCGTTTATGTACGAGCACTTGTATTCGAGCCCTCGAGGCCCCTGGCTTGTAATATGATGCTTGTATGACTTATTTTACTTTTAGAGTTGTGTTGTGATATCTTCCCGTGAGTCCCTGATCTTGATCGTACACATTTGCGTGCATGATTAGTGTATGATTGAATCGGGGGCGTCACAAAAATTAGCCTCAAAAAACGCATTAGGCCCTGTATAGTAAATGGAAGGAGGGAGTAGTAGTGGAAGTGGATCCTCTGACGTAGGTATCCCTGCCTTACCCTCCCTTTCGGTCACTTACTGGCAGACCCCATGCTTGCTAGGCCCCGCATGTCAGTTACTCAATGGGTTCGGCCACGTCAGGGGATCCTCATCCGTAGTATACTCCCTCTGTTTTTATTTACTCCGCATAAAACGGAGTGAGTGGTAGTATAATAAATGATGCGGGCGGGGGAGGGGGAGGGACGTCAGTTTGCTCTCAACTGCGGTCCCACAAGCGAGCGAAAACGCAAGACGAAGCGCGTTTCATTCGATGAGGGACATGGAGGGTCTAGCGTGTCAGGCTGCAACGCGAACGCGACAAGAGCAATGTACAGTCAAAACCGATTGACCGATCGTCACTTGAGCCACTATTTACACCAGAACCTTTGCTGCTTGGCCTACGCCAGCCACTGCCCTAAAACCACAACTAATATCTAGCCCATCCCCCCACCTTTCGATCCCCTAGCCCGCATCAAGCGTCCCCTAGTTCGCCGGAAAGCCATGGTGCGCCGCAAGATCACTTACTACAAGAAGCTGACGTCGGAGCGCTGCGCAGAAATCGCGGCGGCGGTCGGTGCCACAGACCCCCGTTCCCAAGCTCGCTTTGCGGCGGGCCAATCCCCGAGTTCTCTGGAGCCAAGCCACGAGGAGGAGGAAGCCGATCCAATGTTCATGGCGTAGGTCGCGGCGCAGAAGGCCCCCGATGGGTATGAGACGATGAACGTCGACTTCGTGCCGGCGTTCGAGCCCCCCATGGTGCAGGCGGACCAACGGTTCAACATGGCGATACTAAAGGAGGACCGGGAGGCAGAGGATCAACTCGATGCGGAGCGCGCGCATGCCGCTGCCATCGAGGCTCTCCTGTAGGCGAAACCGGATGTCCTGGATGTGAACTGGGCGGCGGAGGCTCAACTTGAGGCGGAGCACGCGGATGCCGCTGCCATCGAGGCCCTCCTGCAGGCGGAACCGGACGTCCTGGACTTGAACCGGGCGGCAGAGGCTCGACGCGACGCAGAGCGTGCAGATGCCGCTCTCATCGACGCCCTCCTGCAGGTGGAACAGGACGTCCTGGACTTGAACCGGGCGGTGCAGGCTCGACTCGACGCAAAGCGCGCGGATGCCGTTGCCATCGAGGCCCTCCTGCAGGCGAAACCAGACGTCCTCGACTTGAACCGGGTTGTGCTCTCGTCCGCGCAGAGCGCCCGCACGCTCCACGTGAACGAGTAGCTGGAGGCCGAGGACAACCACGGTGCAGAGACACACGTCGGCAGCTATGGCTGGTTAGCGCCGGCAGCCAAAGACGACGAGGCCATCTCTTTCCGCGAGCAGTGCTAGTTTTTATTTATGTTGTTGTTTTTATGGATCTTTTGCTGTGTAAAAACGTATATTTGTTATGCAAGTCGCCTGACTTGGGCCAGTCTACCATTTCAGGCAGTTGGATGAATATCCTACGTCTTCTAACCCTTCTTTTCTTCTTCCTCACCTCTTCTTCTTCCCCAACAGACCACCGCACGGGCCATACGGATACTCCCCAACATGCAGTTGGATAAACATACTCTATGAACGAAAATTATGTGTCAGCGATAGGATGGCTAAGATTGGTTTGTTCACATGCGACAGCATGTGTCAGTGAGGGTGCGTTCCCTTGGTTGGGTTTGCGGCGTGTAGGACCGACTGTGTGAGGGTGCGGTGTGACCGCGACGTGCAGGAGCGACCGTGTGAGGGTGCGGTGCGACCGCGGCATGCAGGAGCGACCGTGTGAGGGTGTGGTGCGACCGCGACAGCTGTGCGCAAGTGTACCTCCTTATCATTTTGAAAACTATAGGCAAGCTTGGCAAAAATGTGTGGCGAAGTTTGGCAATTCAAGGCCTAGACCCAAACAGGATAAGTACGTACGTACTAGGAGTACTAGTGTTAAAAAAGAAAGGCGGGGTTTTCCTTCATGGGATTTAATTGATACAAATCCTCATTTCACGTGTCAATTAATGCATAAAGTGCATTCGACGGAGAACACCATTGAGGGAGACCATGGTAAGTCGTTCGCAAGTGCCGCCTGCAAGCCGAGTCAACTGCCTTATTTGCATCCAGGAAGTCCATTGAACCAAAGGACTAGTACTACTAGGAGTACACAATAGCGTCGTCCGTCCAGCTTAGTGCGGTGAGATGGTTTCTCGAAGAAGATGATGGATAAGCGGAGTCAGCGAAGAGTGAAATGATTGTTACTTTGTCCGTGCTTTTGTGATTTGACGTCTCACTGCTTTGTGAATTGTGATAGAAGAGACATGGGAGTAGACTCTGTGCTCTATACTGTACTACATGCGTCCAAGCATGGGAGAAAGAGGATAGACGTTGCATTTTTCTATTCCTTCAATCAATCAATCAATCAATCAGGGAGCTTCGGTTCCATCTTTTTGGCTTTGGCAACACCGTCCACAATGGTTCCCATGATGCCAAAAGCTATTTTCACATTTGGCTACACATTGTGGATGCCCTTAACCGTACCACTTGGTTTTGCTCCTGTGTGCTATCTATACAAATCTCAATTATATTGATCTAAAAAATTATAGAATCAAGATTAGTAAAAAGGAGGTGATTTTGCCGCGCGGATGG
This sequence comes from Triticum dicoccoides, assembly GCF_002162155.2. Classification (NCBI taxonomy): domain Eukaryota; kingdom Viridiplantae; phylum Streptophyta; class Magnoliopsida; order Poales; family Poaceae; genus Triticum; species Triticum dicoccoides. The sequence goes on along the minus strand of NC_041389.1, from coordinate 431,746,782 downwards.
TGGGGGAGGTTTCTTATTTCCAGAGGATGTTGTCCTGGCGGTTTGCTAACATGCGGTCCCATGTGTTAGTGCTTTACCAAGCCGATCCACATCCCACATGAGGCAGAACAACGGCAGAAGCAACACGTGGTTAACTTGAAGAAGATGAGGGAGAAGCGGATTCAGCAACGAGTGAAATGATGGTTGCTTCGTCCCTCCAACTACTTTTTTAGCATTATTACTTTGTCCCTCCAACTTAACTGGGGGAAAGGTGCATCTTTGTGATTTGATGCCTCATTGCTCATTACTACGCCGGCGCCATGACTGGGGTGCTTCACCCCGGCTGCTCTGCACTGTATTCCGGTATGGCACGTGGACCCGGTAGCTTGATGTCCCACATGTCGGCGAAAGGGACTAGAAGATTATGAAAGCGAGTGCTCCACTCTTGCGACGGAGGAGTACACGACACGACGGCCCAGTGAACTTTCACTTGTACTGTATAGTACTATAGTTTTGCTGTTTCGCACGATCCATCGATACAAACCGGATTAAACAGGAAAGGGCGGGATTTTTCTCGCGCGGTAGATGATACTGGCCATACATTTCAAAGGCAATTTTACTGTATGCAAACTGAATAATTAAGGCCTTTCCCAGTGCTCCATGGTGTACAAGTGCTAAGGATGCCACATAGGTAGAAAAATGATGTGACAAAGCAATTAAAGAGGAGAGAGAGGATTATGGTGACCCCAGCAAGAACCAATGCTAAGCACGTGAACCTAGACAAAAAGACTACCAACCAATATATGTAGGAGTTTTATTACTAAATAATTAAATAGAGAAGGCTTAGCTACAAAACCTAAGCATCGATGCATTGGGGACATTAGTCGCTAAGCATTTTAATGCACTTAGCACCCCATGTCGGTGTAAAAACCGGCGGATCTCGGGTAGGGGGTCCCGAACTGTACGTTTAAGGCTAATGGTAACAGGAGACAAGGGACACGATGTTTACCCAGGTTCGGGCCCTCTCGATGGAGGTAATACCCTACTTCCTGCTTGATTGATCTTGATGATATAAGTATTACAAGAGTTGATCTACCACGAGATCGTAGAGGCTAAACCCTAGAAGCTAGCCTATGATTATGATTGTTCTTGTCCTACGGACTAAACCCTCCGGTTTATATAGACAAAGGAGGGGGCTAGGGTTACACAGAGTCGGTTACAGAGAAGGATATCTACATATACGAATTGCCAAGCTTGCCTTCCACGCAAAGGAGAGTCCCATCCGGACACGGGACGCAATCTTCAATCTTGTATCTTCATAGTCCAACAGTCCGGCCAAAGTATATAGTCCGGCTGTCCAAGGACCCCTTAATCCAGGACTCCCTCAGTAGCCCCTGAACCAGGCTTCAATGACGATGAGTCTGGTGCATAGATTGTCTTTGACATTGCAAGGCGGGTTCCTTCTCCGTATACTTCATAGAAGATTGTGAACACAAGGATCGTGTACGGTTCTGCAAAAGAAATTCCACATACCACCATAGAGAGCACAGTATTCCATAAATCTAATCTGCTGACAGCTTTTATAGCATGACATCACGCCATGGTCCGGTCATTATTCGAACCGTTTTTCACAACCAGCTACTACACGTAATACGAGGCGGTTTCCTTCGCACGTCTTGTCGAAGCAGAGATCGTGTCCCCTTATCACGGGATTCTCGTCAATACGGGCATGGGTAACCCAACCGCACCATCAATCGTGGCGCTTGGGGAATAAGCGATTTTAACGGGCGAGTGGGGAGGCGCACAGTTCTACCGCCTTTATAAAGAGATAGGGATTCTCCTCTTTCACCCACGTCTTCTTCTTCCTTCGCTCATCCATTCTTGCACGCTCGAGCTCCAGCGCCCCAGTCCTCACCTTCTCCGCACATCCATTCGAAACATGTCCGGAGCGGGAGGCAAGTGGATGGCCTCCTCCATCATGGAGGACATTACGAAGCTCCGGAGGCCGGACACTTGGCCGCAGACATTGCACACCGGCTCCCAGACGCAAGGCAGATCGTTCGGACTCCGCAACCCCACGAGAGGGTTGTGTTCCTCGCCCACTTCGTCCACGGACTGGGATTCCCCCTCCACCCATTTGTCCATGGGCTCATGTTTTATAATGGGCTAGATTTTCATGATTTGGCCCCAAATTTCATCCTCAACATCTCGGTGTTTATCGTCGTGTGTGAGGCCTTCCTCCGCATCAGGCCGCACTTCGGCCTGTGGCTGAAGATCTTCAACGTGAAGCCGAAGATTGTGGTTGGCCAGCAAGCGGAGTGCAGAGGCGCTATGGTGGGCAAGATGCCCAACGTCACCTGGCTCGAGGGATCCTATGTGGAGACCATAAAGGGGTGGCAGTCGGGGTGGTTCTACATCACCGAGCCGCGCGACGCCAACTGGGCGGTGACCCCCGAATTCTGATCCGGCATCCCCATGCGGCTAACCTCCTGGAAGAAGTAGGGTTTAGCCTGGGGCGCACCCCCGGAGCTGACCGGACTCTAGAACTGCGTCAACAATATGATAAGCAAGAAGATCAAGCTTGTCAACGTGGTCCAGGTCATGCTCTTTCACCGGATCCTCCCGGGTCAAAGACGGGCGTTCAACCGGTGGGAACTCGATGCAGCCAAACACCAGACGTTGCGAGAGCTCTTCGACACGATGCACAAATACATCTGGAAGGTGTTGTTCAAGGCCGCCGAAGTACCTCCTCCCACCATCGAGGACCGCGGACTCAGTGCAAAGCGCCATGCCAATTCGGTAAGCACTCTATATTTCACAAGATGTGCCTTTCCTTAGTATATTTGTGGGAGGAATATAAGCCATCGTACTGTTTTTAACAGGACTATGTGGCGACAGCGGAGCAGATCGACTGTCCGGCTCCGTTGCCTGAAGATCCAACAGACGAACTCGTGATGGAGATGCTGTTTTCGGCGCCCTATGAGGTGCCGAAGAAGAAGGCCACGGGGACCAGGAAAGGTCTCCGGTGCAAGGTTGTGTCGGACTCATCGTCCGAAGACACCGAAGCGCACTCCTCCAATGAAAACGAGGAGGAGGAAGAGGAAAACCCCCTCCCCCGAACTGAGGGGGAGAAGAAGAGGAAGACTGCCCCATCCGGGGAGGCCGAAGGGTCCAAGAAAGGGAGGACCCTCCCGCCGGACCACTCCACGACGGCCGCCTACATCAACGAGGAGTGGCTACCCAGGGACAAACCCCTAGCGAAGTCGTAAGTATCCGGATGCCATAATACTTCTGGTATGTTTAGATTCATGGCTTCTTATCATATTAAGATATATTCCTGCAGCCCGTCCAAAGCCCGCATCGACCTATCCTCCTCGGGTGGGTCTTTGAGCTCGTCGGTGATGAACAGCGATTCGCTCCCGACGGCCTCCACTCCCCGGCCCCCAGACGACACCAAAGTGTTGTCTCAGAGGATACCAGGCCAGGGGGAGAGTTCTGGAGGCGCCTCAAGGCGAAACCTCCAATGCCGGGCTCATGGGGGGGAGGAAGATCCCCATGGATTCTGATGAGGGGGGCTACAGCAAGCTTGGCCCCCAGCCGGATACCGTGTCGGAACCTCCCGTGGTTCCGGTTTCAGGCAAGCAGCCCCCTGCTAAGGAGGGCGAGTCACCTGTGTCGATGACCTCTGTCCATCCAGAGGCATCAGACAACTTGCTGGAAGTGCTTCGAGGCGCTTATATTGATGAAGAACACTGTATTCTGATGAGTACGGTGATTGCGAAGGTTCAGTCCGCAAAAAGCGGATTGACCGAAGCCTGCGCCAACCTCTTAACAGGCTTTGAGGTAAGTAATTAAATGATGAGAAAATATCACAATATAGACAGTAGCCCCTGATGCTCTGTTTGGTATTCGGAAAGAAAGGCCGAATAGAGGATCACATGTTACTACCAGGAGACTAATCAAATTATGCCTATGTGAATAAGCAGGCATCACTGCTGGCCGCCGCCGCACTCACTGCGGAGGTCTTCGGGCTGAAGCAGAACCTGGGGAGGGCCGAAGAAGAGCTCGGCCTCGTGAAGAGGCAGCTCGAGGAGAATAAGGGTAAGTGATACCCCGTCTGAATGTTATATAAAGGATAAATTGTTGATGCTAATAGAGGCATCATGTGTATAATAGGGGCCACGACCGAAGTGGCGGCCCTTAAGAAGGCGTTGTCCGAGGCCGAAGGCCAAGCGGCGAAGGAGTGCACCGAGTGCGAAAAACAAGAGGCTCGGATTAATGAGGTCCAACAAGAGCTCCAAGATTTTGTCAAGAAATTTGAGACCTTGGAGCGTGACTCCAAGACACAAGAGTCGGAGCTTGCGAAGGCCCGTCAGAGCACGCAAGACGCCAAGGTCAAAGCCCAGAAGGCCCTCTAGGAGATTGAGGCGGCCAAGAAGATAGTGGAGGGTAAGGCTTTCATTATGCAAAGCAAGAATGTGAAAGAGACTTTCCTTTTACTTACCCGAATTCGGAGCTCTCCAGGAGCATTCACAGATTTGCCGCACAACATCTCTGATGCCGCAGAGTTCTACCGAGCTTAGGAAGGGAGCTCGATGGATAAGCTATTTTGGTCCCAGTATATTGGGGCCGAGCATCCGATGAACTTGAGCGACTAGCTAAGCAACTGGTCGAACTTCACAAGGCGACCAAACTGGCCATGAAGGACTTCGTAGTCCGGCTATGGTCTGGCGAGCCCCTGCCCGGTAGCTACTTCGGCCTTGTCAAGCGAATGGTGAATGCCTGTCCGCAGCTTGAAGTCATTAAGCGGTCCGTCTGTATTGAAGGTGCACGCAGGGCCTTGGCCCGTGCGAAAGTGCACTGGGCGAAGATGGATGCCGAGAAGCTGGTGACGGAGGGGCTGCCGAAGGGCAAGGAGCATCGCCACCCCAAACAATACTATGATAATGTCATTAAGGGTGCCCGCCTTGTGGCGGGTGAATGTACGAAGGATGTAATATTTGAATGAATGTACTTAAGTCATCCTGTAATATGAAGACAAGTTCATGTGCGCTATATAGCGCTATGTTAATTTAAAATATTACCTTTTGTGCGGCTGTTTTATAAAATCTTGAGAGTTGGCCAGTCGTCGGCTTCTGCCCCCATGTAGCTAGTACTGGGGTGTTCGGGATAAATACAAACACTCTTTATCCAAATTTTTGGTCCTTTTAAGGAGGTGTTTAACGCAGCGAACAAGGCAATCGGACTATACAACTTTATCACTCTCACTTGGCCATAGAAGTCTACAATTTTAAATTTTGGCGAAGCCCCTAGTGTTCGGAAGGCCGAACTTGGGGCGCTATACACGCCTAAATCGGACAAGACCGATTCCTCACCCGAAGCAAAAAAAATCTTTAAGGATTTGAGACCTCTCGAACAACGACCAACTCTCGCCTCATCATGACAGTCAGTTTCGGCTTTCTCTACTAAGGTGCTCATCCGGAAGAACCGGGATACAATCGCAGTAGTTCTCCCTGTGCTACCTTAGACGATATAGTGGAACGTAAGGTACCAAAACATAGGAGCCGGGCAAACCCAACTATTGACCCAAGACATGATTCGGAGCTGATGCATATAATGCTATAAGTTCGGGGTGCCGCACTATCAAAAGTGTTCAGACTTTTCTTGCCGTGTTATGGGGTATACTGAAGCCCCTGGTGAGCCGGTCGTACCAAAGTGTACGGGTGCAGTAAATAATCAAAAAGGAGTAAATGTAATAGTAAGCTGACGCTGTACATTATTTTTCCTTGTTATTCAAATAGTACGTTAAAGTGTATGTATACAGTTAATGCAATAAGCAAAAATAGGACTGTTTGACACATCCTGACTTGGAGCGAGCTGTGTGCGGGTATGTAAAACTGGTATAGCGATCATTATTAGAGACCACTTGAGTTTTCCCTTGTACGCCAAAGCTTCTTGTCTTCTTGGTGTGTCCGTCCTGCTATGTGTCCGATAATTGATCTATCGAAGAGCCTCCCGAAGATAGGGACCTGAAAGAAAAGAGGTGCAAAAATGCGTGGGTCTTGGGGCGGTCGAACCGCATTTTGGACCGTGTCATAGTCGTGCCTCCGCCTATGCCCATGGTATTTAAGTGTGTAATTGTGTACGCACGACACAAATTTTGCCGCTTAACTGGGATTAGGACGGAGGCCGAATTTCTAGTCGAGCTCTTGACGTGCCGAATGATCTTGTTGCGGGGTACCCCGGACTCGCTTGACGATGTCCGGGTTCTTTGTCACCGGATTGGCTGTTTGCCTAAGAAGGTTGTTTTGTACTTCTGCCGTGAGGGCTGCAGTGTGCTCCTCCATACGGAGCGAGCGCTCAGTGTTTCCATTAACTGTTATAACCCCACGAGGTCCTGGCATTTTGAGCTTGAGGTATGCATAATGCGGCACCGCATTGAATCTGGTAAATGCGGTTCGTCTGAGCAGTGCATGATAGCCGCTGCGGAACGGGACGATGTCGAAGATTAACTCCTCGCTTCGGAAATTGTCCGGAGATCCAAAGACCACTTCCAGTGTGATTGAGCCCATGCGACAGGCCTCCACACCTGATATGACACCTTTGAAGGTAGTTTTTATGGGCTTGATCCTTGAGGGGTCGATGCCCATTTTGCACACTATATCCTGATAGAGCAGGTTCAGGCTGCTGCCACCGTCCATGAGGACTCATGTAAGGTGGAATCCATCGATGATGGTGTCAAGGACCAATGCGGCTGAACCGCCATGACGGATACTAGTAGGATGGTCCCTGCGATCGAAAGTGATTGGACAAGAGGACCATGGGTTGAATTTTGGGGCGACTGGCTCCATCGCATAGACGTCCCTCAGTGCACGCTTTCGTTCCCGCTTGGGAATATGGGTTGCGTATATCATATTCACAGTTTTCACCTGGGGGGGGGGGATTTCTTCTGCCCTCCTGTGTTCGGTTGCGGGGCTCCTCGTCGTCATCGCTATGCAGCCCCTTTTCCTTGTTTTCGGCATTTAACTTGCCGGCTTGTTTAAACACCCAACATTCCCTATTGGTGTGGTTGGCTGGTTTATCTGGGGTGCCGTGAATTTGACATGATGATCGAGTATGCGGTCCAGACTCGACGGGCCCGGATTGTTTCTTTTGAATGGCTTTTCTGCGGTCCGGATTTAGAGCCTCTGAATCCGGTATTGACTGTCGTGTCTTTGGCATTGTCGCCATTGTTGTGACGCTTGTGTCTATTGCGTCGTGGCTTGCCGTTGCTATCTCTGGCATCTGAATCGCCTGAGTTTTTGGGTGTGATGTTGCAATGAGCCAGCCAGCTATCCTCGCCCGCGCAAAAGCTAGTCATGAGTGTCATGAGGGATGCCATGGACTTTGGCTTCTCTTGGCCGAGGTGTCGGGCAAGCCATTCGCAACGGATGTTGTGCTTTAAGGCTGCTAAGGCTTCGACATCCGGGCAGTCGACAATTTGGTTCTTCTTAGTTAGGAACCGAGTCCAGAATTTCCTGGCTGACTCTCCGGGCTGTTGGGTTATGTGACTTAAGTCATCAGCGTCCGGTGGTCGCACGTAAGTGCCCTGAAAGTTGTCGAGGAATGCATCTTCCAGGTCCTCCCAACTGCCAATTGAACTTGCTGGCAGGCTATTCAGCCAATGCCGAGCTGGTCCTTTGAGCTTAAGTGGTAGGTACTTGATGGCATGTAGGTCATCACCGCGGGCCATGTGAATGTGTAGGAGAAAATTTTCAATCCACACGACGGGGTCTGTTGTTCCATCATATGATTCAATGTTCACAGGTTTGAATCCTTCTGGGAATTCATGATCCATTACTTCGTTAGTGAAGCATAGCGGGTGTGCGGAGCCTCTATGTCGGGCTACATCGCGACGTAGCTCAAATGAGTCTGGTCTGTTGTATTCGGCCCGGCCGGACTTTTGTTTATTGTATCTGGCGTGACGGTCATCATCACGCGTTGCGGCGCGCCCACGTGATCCGTAGATCGATCTTGACTGTCCTGCTTTGTTTTCCAATACGTCCCGTAGGTCCTTCGTGTAGCCTCGGGTCTTAGTAGTATTGTTTGATTGGCGACGGGGTGCGGTCTGGACTTCGGGCTGGTACGCCGCTTTGTCTCGGCCACGAGGTGGCCGGTCAGCTGCATCATGCGCTGGTAGTGGGCTTTAACGCCTCCTCCTCAAGTTGAGGTAGCAACTAGCGCTTTGGCTAACTTTTTGTCGGGCGCTCGAGTCCGTATTCCTCGACAGCCAGGACCTCGGTCCATCTGTCAGTAGCAGATCTTGATCAACTTGAAGCTGTTGCTACTTTTTCTTCAGGCTTTTTGCAGTGGCTATAAGCCGGCACTTGAAGCGCTCCTGCTCAACGGAATCCTCAGGTACGATGAATTCTTTGTCGCCGAGGCTTAATTCGTCTTTGGAGAGAGGCATGTAGTTATCATCCTCTGATTCTCCATCTGTTGCCTGTTCTTTAGGGCTAGCTTGTCCATCTCCTTGCTCGGCCTGCTTGAAGCCCGACTGGGCAGGATTGTTTTCGTCTTTGGCACCATCCGGATTGTTATCATCTCTTGTGCCGGTATCGCTATTTTTGCTATGGCGGGGCTTGGAGCAGCGCCTATGACACCGGTGTCTAGGTTGCTTATCCAAAGGATTATCTTTGGTTGCCTCCTCGCTATTGCTTTCTTTGGGGGTGTCCATCATATATATATATCATACGATGAGGTGTCTGTCCAGCGCCCTATAGGCGGTGGTTCTTGTTCTTCTCTTGCGTCGTCGTCCATACCGTCGATGTCTTCGGAGTTGAAGTCAAGCACGCCGGTTAAGTCATCGACAGTGGCTATTAAGTGGGTGGTGGGTGGGGAACGAGTTTCTTCGTCGTCCGCTTCCCACTCGAGCCGGACATAGTTCGGCCAAGAGTCCCCTGACAAAGAGAGAGACCTTAATGAATTTAGCACATCACTCAAGGGCGAGTGTTGAAAAATATTCGCGGAGGTGAACTCCATGACCGGTGCCCAATCAGATTCGATGGGCATGGTCGTATGCGGTTCGGATCCTATAGACGGAGTCGAGTCCGAGGGTCCGATGATTCCGGCCTCATAGGAGGTGAGGCCAGTGTTCGGCTTCAAGGCCGAGGAGTGTGCGGCCTCCGTGGCGGGGTCCATCCACTCGTCCTCGGATGGCTCAATTTGCTCCGGATTGATTCTAGGTGCCGCCGCAGGCGCGATCTGCCGAACACTGTCTGATGGCAGATCTAGGTCATGCTCGTCGGGACCGTTCGGCGCACCTGACGTGGGCTCGAATCCGTCGAAGATCAAGTCTCCGCGGATGTCAGCAGTATAGTTCAAGCTTCCAAACCTGACCTGATGGCCAGGGGCGTAGCTATCGATCTGCTCCAGATGGCCAAACGAGTTGGCCCGCAGTACGAAGCCACCGAATACGAAGATCTATCCGGGAAGAAAAACCTCCCCCTGGACTGCGTCGTTGAAGACGACTGAAGGATCCATCAAGCGTTATCGCGACGGCACAGTGGAACTCTCAATGAAAGCACCAATGTCGGTGTCAAAACCGGCGGATCTCGGGTAGGGGGTCCCGAACTGTGCGTCTAAGGCTAATGGTAACAGGAGACAAGGGACACAATGTTTACCCAAGTTCGGGCCCTCTCGATGGAGGTAATACCCTACTTCCTGCTTGATTGATCTTGATGATATAAGTACTACTAGCAAAAATGCCCGTGCGTTGCAACGGGAGAAAAATGGTCACGACCCTAAAGCGATAAGTATTCCCTCTCATTCGACACACATGGTCCATGTCCCCTACTTTAACACGATGCCCAATGCAGATCCTCTATTTCAATAGGAGGCTCGACGCATACCCGTATCGCCGCTTATCCTCTTGCCTCTAATCATGTAAATCATAATTCCTTCAGACATCTCATGGACACCAAGCATTTGCTAATGTTGTTTATTCACCTTGCAACTATTGTTCATATCAACAAATAAAGCATAACAAATAATGGCAACTCTTTTGACAATAACATGTTCCTAGTCATTTTTTATTTATCAAAACCAACACGCAGCTTTTTGCGATCTTTGAATATTACCCTTCGTCGCATGTGAGTAATGGAGGCATATTACCCTTTTTGCTTTGGTTCCATGCATGCATGGTCTTCGAATAGGAAAACAGACCATGATTTTCTCATGTACATCATACATGTTTGCTTCTTCATTAAAAGGCAAAAAGCAGGTAGCATCTTGCCGGAATTTTTAAACTCTGCACACTCATTTTATCATCTAACACTGACTGGTGTGTCATGTTAAAAATACTAATGTTGGCACATTAAGCACTATAACATAAAATGCAGAGTATCATCAATCTTGAAGTTTCAAGCTAGATGGTATTGTACTATTTATCAAATACTCCCTCCATATCAAAATATAAGACCTTATTTGACACTACGACGTCAAAAAACATCTTTTACTTTGATACAGAGCGAGTACAATTTTGATCAAACAGGAGAAGTATAAAAGGCAGAGCTAGGTTGGTTTTACTTACCTTCATGAGCTGTCAGGTTGGATGTTACGCTGAACTGACCATCCTCGGAAGCGACACTAATGCAGATGCAGTTTTAGCTTCTTCACTAATGAAGACGCTACACTGACAAACCTCGGCAGCGACACCAACGTAGATGCAATTTCTGCTTCTCCACTAATGAGGTCATCATCCTAATAATAGCCTGTTGACTTCCAGGAAGGCCTTGTTCAGAATATTATTAGGTGGTCTGCTGATTTCTTGCATCGTATATTAATTCTTTAAAGAACGAAACAAATATGCCCGGTGTTCTTGCCCTCCCACGCTTGAAGTTCAACCCACAAAGAAGCCACGCGACATACCCCTGAGGCCGCCAGCGTCTAATCAAATTTGGTTATAGTGGTTTAAGACATTGACAGTGTGGTAACATTCACTACATACATGAACAGACAAGCTGCAACTGGTTGTCAACTACGCATCCATCAAAGCTAAGACATGATCATACCCTATGTGAATCTGCATCATGAGTCATCATAGTGGGCAAAACTTGTACGCTAGCAGTAGAAGATACCATTTAAACAACAGTGGGTAGTAGCATGGCAAGCATGGCTCAGTTGGTTGTAGCTTGTACAGCGGATATTTGTTTTCTCCATAATTGCATCAATTATTTGAATGCCCCCTTATCGACATTAAAGCAACTTGATTGGTTCCAATGTGATTCCTTCTTATGAAGACTGAATTGCATATCAAAGTTCAAGATATATTGTATAGTGATAACTGACAGAACAAGCCAGTTGCTATTAGCAGGGAACAATTGGATGGATGCGTACTGCAGATGAGACAGTCACAGTATCGCGGCGACTGCCATGTCCTCCTAGCCCTCCTCTCCCCCCTGCTCTGTTAAAAAGCAGGAGTGTTTGATTATATAACAGAAGCTTACTCCTAAATAAATTGGTAGCAAATGAGAAGTCGAAACTGAAACTGGCAAACTACAGCCGTTGCTCTCCTTCGATGAAACCCACATGATGGCTTAGTCCAGCGCCCTAGGGGCCTCCAGTTGGAAGTAGGTGTGCATCTCCGGCACGCAAATGACCCTCTAGATCCCTTGAAGTACTCCGCATCCGTCCGGATGGGTGGCATGGAGGGGGTTGGACGCAGGATGCGGCCGCCTGTGGTGTCCCGAAGGAATTTATCGCGGAAGCTTCGGCTGCACAGGGCCTCCTGTCGCCTACCTCGTGCACTCTGCTGGCTGCGCCTCCCACCTTGTTCTTTGCCGCGCCGCCCCGTTCCACATGCCCACCATCCTGCCCCATCTCCATCAATCCTGGCCGAGTGGTGGCCGAGCTCCACTTGCGCGCCTCCACCAGCCCCAATGGTTCCCCTTCCTCTCGATCTGAACCATGTGCTGCGGGATACAAACTCTGGGAGGCTATGGTGGGGCGGAGAATGGCCGGAGGCAACGAGCCGGATGGGGGCAAGAGGCGGAGAAGGGGGCATTCGTGTGGGGAGGGGAGAGGAACGGGAGATGGGCGCTGTAGAGAAAAAACGCTTCAGATTGGCCTCTTAAATAAAGGATTGCGGGTTAATTGGTAAAAAGCATATGGACCTTTATGTAAAAACGCCGCGACGGTGAACCCGGAGACTCAATCCGTGCTTTATTAGGGAAATAATACATATGCCCATGCGTTGCTATGGGGAAAAATTGATGTGTCCACTAAAACGCCCACGAACGCGGCATGACAATATCCCTGGAAGCTGGGAGGCGCATGCCGATATGTAGAAGAAATGCATATCATGCTTTAATCTCCATTAACTATGGTGGATGCATGTCGTGACACTGAATGAGTATAAATGTTACATGGTGAGTTCTATTTAATCACTGCATGCAAGAATTGAATGTTTCACATAATGTAAACATATGAGGGAAAGAAATAAAAAGTAGGACTTACAAACAAAAAACATAATGAGATAGGCTCAACAAACTGAAACAGGGGAGAGTAGTCCCTGGGAGTGCATTATATCTGAATCGTCGGTGGTAAGAAGCACTTACGTTATTTCACCCTCGTTGTACATATTTAGAAAATTGATGAAGTGCATATACCACGAATTTTGGATTAAATACTTTAACATGTTGTCACCCAGTTCACACTCACATTTAATTAAATGATATTTCAAAAAATGAAATTGCCTAGATATTTGATCTATTTAAAATGAGGGAATTCACATGGTGGTTCTCTTTATAACCCATACAACATATCCTCCCAATATTATTAGAGAGCTCAAATAAATTATTCCATTATTTTGAAATTACCCTTTGCAATTTAAATCCATTTATTTCTAAATATTTTAAGCCAAATTCAGGGGAACTCAATTCTTATTTGGCCTCCAAATAAATATGTTTTTCCATAAATAGAAGAAAACCCTCTTCTATTCTTTACATCAAAGGCTAGCCCACCTTTCTTTTCCTCCTCCCAGCCCAGTCGGCCTTTTCGCCCAAGGCCCAGCCAACCTCCTTAACCCTAGTCGCCCCCGAGCTCGATCCCGATTTGTCTCTGCCTCCTCCCGACCCCCTCCCCCTTGCGCCGCCCCCTTGCGCCGTCACCCACGCAGGAGGGGCAGCCGAGCAGTGCATCCACGGCCTCCCCCACCGCCGGCGGCAAGGATCTCACACCCACCCCAGCTCCACCCGCGACCATCCTCTATCTTCCATGCCTTTGCCGCCGCCTCTAGTCCCACTGGTCTTCCCTGCTATTGTGCCAGCTGCGCCTCCTTGCCCTGCCCGCCGGTGAGTCCCTCCGTTGTGTCAGCCGCGCTTCGTTCCCTCGCAAATCCATTTATTTGCACCCCAATCAGCATGGGCGTATGTAACCTGATTTTCCTCTTTGTTTCTTCATGAGGAAGCTTGTTGATATCTTAGGCAACTTGCAAACATATTTAAGTTGATACAATTTAGTGTAAAAATTTGAGGTGGTACTATTTAATTTCCCGCCGAACAATCCTTGTGACTTGTGATGTGATTGTTTGCTAGTTCAGTTGGCTGGACTCTTCGGTTTAGTGGCCCATAAAATAAATTCTGATGCACACTTATTTTAGCGATCCATAACATGAACATACCACTGGCTGGAGGGCTGGAGGCCGACGTACGAAACAGAAACTGCTCGATCCTGTGTCTCCATGAAGTGCGGGTTCATTAATAAAAACTGCAGGGACCTTTGTGTAAAAATGCCACGACGGTGAACCCGGAGACTCAATTTGTGCTTTATTATTAGGGAGAGATAAGAGTTGATCTACCAAGAGATCGTAGAGGCTAAACCCTAGAAGCTAGCCTATGATTATGATTGTTCTTGTCCTACGGACTAAACCCTCTGGTTTATATAGACACCGGAGGGGGCTAGGGCTACACAGAGTCGGTTACAGAGAAGGAGATCTACATACCCGAATTGCCAAGCTTGCCTTCGACGCAAAGGAGAGTCCCATCCAAACACGGGAAGAAGTCTTCAACCTTGTATCTTCATAGTCCAACAGTCCGGCCAAAGTATATAGTCCGGCTGTCCGAGGACCCCTTAATCCAGGACTCCCTCACCCCACTTTAGCACCAATGCATTGGGAGAGGTCTAAGTAACAATATGATATCTAGTAAAACTAAAAACACATATGATTTATTGTGTTAGAGTGTAGTAGTAGTGCTGTATTGCATAGTTGTTAGATGTAACATGCGAGAATGTGTAGAGATGTAGTTTTGGAGGGCCTACAGAGAGAAAAGCGTAATACGGTCACCGAACTTCAGAATAAGCTGATTACGGTCACTATATACGTTTTGCGGTGATTATACGGTCACTTGCTCATGGTTCAGCATCGGATTGCACTCTGTTGACGTTGACTAGTTAAATTGACCATGTTCCTTGTGGGTCCCACCTGTCAGTTCGCATAGGGAAAAGGTCAGATAATCACAAATTTACGCAGGCGAGTCAAGACTCCAACCCGTGCGTGGGAATCACCTGGTTGTGTATGTGTCTGTTAGGGCCTGATGTGTGCGCATGCACGTGTAGGTTGAGCACTTGAGCGTGAGAGTGTGTGCTGGTCGTGTGGTGTACTGGTGTGTGCATGCATGCATGCGTGTGTGCGTGTGAGTATTGCGTGCATACGTGGCTGCGTGTGTACGTGTGAGTGTTGCGTTCGTGCGTGGGTGCATGTGTTTGTGCGAGTGTTGCATGCATGTAGTTCATGTGCATGCGTGCGTGTGTGTATAATCACCAGACCAGCTCATGTGTGTTAAAATAGATGGCTCAGCATACCAATACAAGGCCACCTTGTCCGCTGTGCCCGCGGTCATGACTTCGAACCACCGTCCAAATATTTTTTTGTTGTTTGTTTTCATTCTTACTAGCAAGATGCCCGTGCGTTGCATGTAACATCAAGATGCATTTGTATGACTAGTTTATCTTGTGAGAGAAAAGGATGAACGAGAGAATGCCTTATTTGCAAATGTGGAGAGGTGTGTGGGTACCGTTTTGCAAAATTGCCATAGTTTCTTTCCTAGCCGTCAGATATAAATCGGACGGCCTATATTGCAGGATGGCAGGCACACCATCATCACCAACTCTGTTTTTATAAGAGTGTATTTTATGTATTTTATAAGAGTGTAGATGTAGAGTAGATACAAGCCGACAGGTGGGCACGATGGTAGTGAGGTAATGTGATGCAACACTAGAGGTGCCATGTGGAGCGTTTAACTGGTCAACTAGTCATGTCATGAGCAAATACAGAGTTGTACGGTGAGCCCGTGATTGTATAATAACCACTAAACGTAAATGGTGACCGTAATGAGTGGATTCTGAAGTCCAATGTACGTATCGTGCTTTCGCTTCAAATACAAAGATCGTCATTGCATATATTGCGAGAGAAAGATGAAACACGTGTGAATTTTCTGGGGGCTTACTTTTAGAGGACCCGGAGATAGTTTTGTGTGATATGTGAAAGGGGCGTATAGGGGGGTATGCGATAGAGAGAAAGATGCTCTTCGTTTCTCTTTATTATGACTAACTTTGTATATAGTATAAAAATATACAAATTCACAGTGCGGAATAAATATCATTGTGGGCACCATGCAGTGCAAATTAGTGTTCGTACTCCTCCATATAACTTTGTAATGTTGTATATATGTAGAAACTCTAAAGTAATTTTTTGGCCACACTTTATTCAAAAGGAATGTTGTATGCGAAATAAACGTGAAGAGAGGGCTTTTTAGAACAATGGGGTACGTGATGTAACATGTGTGAATGTGTAGTTGATGCATTTGGCGGGGCCTAGAGAGGTATGTGTGTGTATTACGTAATCGAGAGAGGCATGGATAGAGGGGCCGACAGGGGGGGGGCGGCGTGGGAGAGATAGCACAAGAAATGAGAGTGGTCTAGAGAGAGAGACGAATATGACGTCACGATGAGAGATTCCATTCCCTTGAGTGTGTATATGCAAGGGGGGAGGGAATAGAGGCACCAAGAGATTTTTTTTGTGTGTGTGGTGTTTGTGTTGGTATGTGTGGGTGTGAGAAGATAATGAGACGTGGGGGCAGAGGGTGTGTCACCGGGTGAGGTCCGGTGGGTCGAGGTGAGGCCCTTCATTCGGTTCCGACCTGCGCCACATTGGTCGGCCCGTGATGCATTTAGGAAGACCCATGGATGACTAGTCGTACAAGACAAAGGTAGCAGGATTGTGAAGGACTCTGTGTCCACTGACAAAGCCGGCTAGGATTTGTAACCCTAGGTTCTCGGACTAAGGCAACCCCTTTATCTCTGATATTACTATTCATCCAACCTAACTTTAAGGGGCATCCTATAGAATGCTCTGCTAGAATCATACTCGTCGATTAGGAAGAGAGGTGTGAGACAATGCGTGAGAGACAGGCCTAAAGATAATGTGCGTACATGAGACACGTAGGCAGGTCCATGTATATAGAAAGGGTCGATGGGGATTGTGCGCGTGTATGCTTGCGAGAGGAAGAGTGCTTGTGATAAAGGTTAGTGAAAACAGTTGTAAATGGTTATGAGAGGGAGGGAGGGTTATATCTAGAGCATGTGTGCGAGAAAGACACCTCGGGAGAGAGTGTGTGAGCATGTGTGAGAGACCACCGATGGAGAGTGAAACTACACGTAAAAGACTGCTGTACACATTAATTAAAGATATAAATTGTATCCAAATATTAGGATGGGATCATGATATTTGCAATGCGCGTAAGGAGCGGTCATTGATCCATCAGACATCTAGATTCTATCGAATTTGAACATGTCTATGTTATTATTCGACACAATTGATCCACATAATTAGTATTTTTAACTCCATACAATGCATTGCTTTAGCAATTAAATATAAACGTGAGTATAGTTCATGTTGTGTGTGTAAAGCACATTATACATACGAAAGTTACACAATGAACATTATAAATATCTACCTATGAACTAGCATACATTTGAATTCAACTTAAGGTGGTTTAAAAAAATCCAATTCAACATGAAGTCCATTCAATTATTTGAATTTGATATCATGGCATTTGTAAATCATACCTAAATTATGGGGGCACCAATCTTTGCTCTGTTTTTATACATAATAGCATATGTAGTCGTGTACAAAATAGATTCAAATTTAGCTCCTCCATTCCAAAATAATCGTAGTTATAGGATTTTCAAGTGTCAAAATTTCAAAAAGAAGCGGATAATTTAATGAGGTTTTCAAACATACAAGGTCAAATATAACGTTGTCTATTTAGGTCAATCCTCATAGTTCAAGAGTACGCTAAACCGGAATGCCTGTGTTTCAAAATTTCGAACGAAGCGCCAAAAGAGCCTCTACTCGTCCGAAACCGCGTGAGACCAATGTTTGGTAGTACAAGGAAATTACTTTTCTAATAACTCCGACCCGTGAAACCTACCGGCCCGACTTGCAAAGGTCTAAACCGGGGTAGGTTTGTAGCTTCATCTAGACGCCACGCAACCGCGTCCAAAAAACATTCATACAGAATGGCCGCCTAAGCACACATGCGCGCGGCCGAAATCGCTCCCGCCCACTATTTGGGACACCTGGGATTACCACCCTACCCCCGACCCACAGTTGGTCCGAAACTTAAGAGAGGGGCAAAGTTTGTACTTTCTCCAAATTTCAAACAAGCGCGTCCCATCTTCTGTTCAAAAAAGCCAAAAACAAGCGCGTCCCAGGCCGAAACATGGTTCCCCCTCCCCACCCGTCTGATTCCCCATTCGTACTCCATGGGTGCCAAAACTACCTCTCCACCAGTCGTGAAACCCCGGCGTCCTCTGTCCGCCACCCCATCCCACCCATCAACCGCCGCCCTCCTCCATCACGCTGGAGCCGATACCCCGACGTCATCGTCCACCGCAACCTCAACCGCAGCGCCCTCCATGGCTAGTAGTTGAAGCCGAGGCTGAGCCGTCCGTACCCGAGCCAGTTCAACCACGCTGTCTTGCGCCTCACCGCTGCCGCTCCAACTTCGCCACCATCCACCGCACCGGAGTTGTTCCTGCTATGCCGTCCTTCGCCGCCTCGGTCTGCTTCCCCTCCGCTGATATACGGCCACGGCAACACAGTAAACAATTTGGCCATGGGTTTGTCCAAGGATCCACGGCTCTCCAAAACATCGATTCCCCCGGGAAGAAGATCGCCGCGACATATTGACACCACACTGGCAACCGATAACAGTACTCCTCTTCCCTTATTCGTGAAAATCTTACGTGTCTGCTTGCACGGTATTCATCCCACAGAAGACACTAGTTGACTGCTTCTTCTTCATACTAGATGTTCTTAATAACTCACGATGCACACGGTTTCTCCTCATATACTATTTCACCTTAGCTAGTGGTCCGTCGCCCCCCTGAATTTCAATTTCTGGCCAGTTGATTCCCAATTAACGGAAGCATTCCCCGATGTAACAGGCGCTAGTACGCCTATTACACCGGGGAAGCAGTGCCTTGGTGTTTATCTTAGGGGCGTGTGCGGCCTAGAGCTACTGGCGCCCGATCTGGAGGTCGGCCGGGATTAAAGGGATGGCCTGCGGGCGCTGCCAAGAACGGCGGTGGTGTGAGGTCGATGGGAGGGCGGGGCGGCGGAAGCAGGGGTCTGGGACGGTGGTCGCTGGCGGTTCAAGAAAGATCGTCAATAGTGACTGGTGGGAGGTATATGAAGGCCATCTACCCGTTCCTTATAGATCGGACGGTTCATTAAAAAAAATGTCTGACCTATTTATTTTCAGTTGACTGTTATCTTAGATATGACCACATGTGGTGGTGTGCTGGAGGAGTACCTGCATTTCCTGTGCTCATATATTACAAAATCATATGGAGTAGAATCTAATTTTGTTTGCCATGCAATGTTGTAGCGCTATCATATGTCTCCTGTCATTTATTTTTTAGCCACCTGCTATCTGCTACTTTCACAGTGCACTAGTTCTGCACACACTTCACCCATACTCTCACTATTATGTTTTTATGCAAGGGTATTTCAGAGTCTGCCTCGAGAGAAGCAAAAAAGATAAGAGAGAAGTTGACCCAGCTTTCTTCGCGGTTAGGCATGACATGTTACATCGCTATAAAGGGTGCAGTGTTAGCAGATGGAGACGGTGAACGTAGCTATAGAGTTGATGACCTCGCTCGCAATGAACCACCATCCCAGGTGCTTGCTTTAACTTCGCGGTGTCATATGTGGTTGCATGTTCCATATGGTGTCTAGCTTGTATTCGAAAGGCCGAAGTCGGTCTTTACTAAGATAAGGAAAGATATTATTTTACATGTACAACCATCCCGTGAGCACCAGAAGTCAAATAGCTAGTCAGGGAACTGGTCGAGCCAATGACAAGCCCAGCAAAGATAGGCATCTCCTGGAAGCCAAATAAAAAGCTGCGATGGTGGCAAAGCAGCCCGCCTCCCACCAGGCTCTCAGGTCCTAGATGATAATGCTCACCACTCCAGCCGGATGTCTAGCTTGTATTGCTTCCAATTTGATTAAATTGCATCTGCTTAGCTTACACATTATACCTTTGAATATGACATGCCTTTCTGTTTTTGGTACATACTAGTACATCTATGTATTAACCATGTTCTTACATCAAACTAATGTTCTTGTGTATCCCTCAACAATCACTTATGATGAGGCAGGCGGGCAAGGGGACTACTCCTCATTTAAAGAATGCAGCGTCAGCCTCCCGACATGATTCTCAAGAAACAGAAATGCTAGATGAAGATAGTGAACGTAGCTCTATAGTTGATTACAATATTTCCCCTACACTAGCATCGCAGGTGCTTGCTCTAACTTGGCAGCGTGATATGTGGTTGCATGTTGCATATGGTGTCTAGATTGTAATTCTTCCAATCTGGTTAAACTGCATGTGCTAGTCTGCTTAGCTTATACATATACCTGTTAATGTGACATGCCTTCCTGTATTTAGTATATAGTACACCTGTCTATTAAGCATGTCCTTACATAAAACTATTGTTTTTTTGTATCCCACATCAATCAATATGACGAGACACCTTTAGTATATGCAGTGCGATATTAGTTGCATCTTTCATATGATTTATAGCATGCGCTGCTTCTAATTTGTTGAAATTCCATTTATGATGGGACACTTTTAACTTGGCAGAGTCATATTGGTTGCATCTTTCATGTGGTGTCTAGCTTGCATTGCTTATTATTTGTTGGAATGGTTTCTGCTTAGTTTACACAAACAGTTGTGAACATGCCATGTCGTCCTGTCTTTCGTACATATTCCATCCTGGTATCATGTGTTTGCCTTATATAAAAGTAGTGGTTGTCAGTATCATGCATGAATGAGTTCTCAAGAGAGAATTTTATTGCTTTTTCTTGTTGGTTTTACTTGACAATTCAAAATCAATAAAGCGGAAGGAAGTTAACAAGGCAACGGATAAAGGTGCTCCTTCCGAACGGAGGGCCTCTACAGTTTCTACTCCTCCACACCCCCAAGATGATTTCCAAGACAACACATGCATAGACACTCAACAAAGTTGTGTTTATGATGAGCACGTCTCCCCTAGTGCACCATCACCGGTGTTCCCTCTAACTTGGCACTGTTATATGTGGTTGCATGTTATGTGTGATGTCTAGCTTGTATTGCTTCTAATTTTGTCGAATTCCATCTGCTTACTTTACACACTATACTTGAATAAGACACGTGTTCAACATACAACATCTGTCTATCACACCATGTTCTTACATAAAATTACTACTGTTGTGTGACCTGCAACAATCACTTATCATAAGACACTTTTGACTTCGGAGTGTGGTATAGGTTACATCTCGCATTCTTTTCTAGCTTGTACTACTAATTTGTTGAAATGGCACTTATGACGAGACAGTTTTAACTTGGTAGAGTGATATTCGTTGCATCTTTCATATAGTGTCTAGCTTTCATTGCTTCTAATTTGTTGAAATGCCTTCTCCTTAGTTTACACATCATAAGCTGTGAATATGCAATGCTGTGAATATGCAATGGCACTAATGACGAGAGACCTCTAACATGGTAGTGTGATGTTGTTTGCATCTTGCATATGATTTATTTCTTGTACTGCTTCACAATTGTTTAAACGCCATTTATGATGAGACACTACTAACTTGGCAAGCGATATTTTTAGCATCTTTCATATGGTGTCTACCTTCCATTACATTGCTTCTAATTTGGTGAAATGTCTTCTTCTTAGTTTACACGTCATAGTTCCGGTTATCTCTTTCATCCTATTTTTCATACATATTACATCCTCCTATCATGTGGTTGTCTAACATCAAAGTTCAGTTCATCCGCATCATGCATCAATTTGTTCTAAAGAACTAAATTTTTATTTTTTTTTCTTGTCGGCTTGACTTAACATGGCATAGAGAAAGAGGAATAAACACAGAATGGCAGGGAATGAGAAGCGGATGAATCCTGCAGATTCTGCTGGTACTGATGGTGCAATAGAAGGTCAAAGTCCAGCAGAAAATTCTACAAACACGACATCCCATGCTACACGAGCTGCAAAAAAGCCAAACAGAAACAAATAGCTGCCACCAAACAAGCAGAGACATCCCTAGTTCTTGCAACACCTACCACAGTACTACCAGCTGCACGAGTTACTCGTGTGTCAACTGAGCTAGCAGCATGTTCCCAAGCTCCCTTGCCACGTGACACTACTTCCCAAGCACTCTTGACACAAGACGAGTTGGCAATATCAGATGAACCTTGTGAGCTTCAACAGCAAGAATGTAGTTGCTGGAGTCAAGTTACAGTTGCATGCTTCTTTATATGTAGTCTCACAGTTTGATGTACACTAACACTTCCTATGTTCGTTGTTGGACTAGCACCTAGGCGCAAGAGGAAACAAACATCAGGGATAATGCTCGATAGGTTAACTAAATCTAGAGGTGGAAGAATGGAGATCCGTTTTGAGGCAGGTTTAAAAAGGCCACGTGATGCTACAGAGTCAGCCAAGTTAGTATCATAGGCAGCGGTTGCCGTTAGGTGTCATGTACGTATCCTCCCAACATGGATTCAATACAGGAATGACAAAGACAAACCCAGTTCAACACCTTCATCGACCATTTATCTATATGTATGGTTATGTATGGAAACTAGTAATATCGTCTTGCTCTGTCCCATACTTTCTAGGTTGCTGATAATGAGACTCCCATAATTTTCAACAGATGAGGTTCAAGTTGGATAGCCAAGATGATGCAACCAGACAAGCTTGCACCCATGTTTTCAAGTCCGCTCTGCGACAGTATCGGTATAACTTGAGGAAAACTCACTTTGAAGGCAAGGCTAATAGTGAACTTTCCCAAACATCTCCAGTGGAAAATATATCGGATGAAGACTGGAGGGGCCTTGTTAAACACTGGTCTGATCCGAAGTATCAGGTACATTATATATATGTGATCAGATCACATGTTGAAGTCCTATTTACGCATGTGCCACACAAATCTATCTTCTTGTAGGTGAACTATTCAAAGAACAAGGCCACCCGTACGAAAGTGAAATTCCAACAGACGACAGGATCTCGTAGCTATATTGCACACTGCGAGGCTCTTGTAATTAGCTACTGTTTCACTCTTTTCATTGTACCATATTATCAGATCTATATTGACTTGTCCGAAATGCAGAGGGAAGCCCGCAAGGACCAAAAAGTACCTGAACCAAATGTTATGGAAATATTCAAGGACTGTCACACCAGCAAGAAGAAGGGCATGACTACACCAGTCAAAGCCGCTATTGTAAGTCCGTAATACTCATGCCTTTTAACTACTACTTACTCTGACTTGTGCCTTGAACTGCATGGTTTGCAGCCAATGTCTATTACTCTTTTGAATTTTATACAGAATTGTCTTAGCGTATCATTGCACCTTACAAGGTTTAAAAGAGAGGAGTGATGTTCCTTTGATCTTGACCCGTAATCTAGTTCCGTGCTGGACTTGCCCACACAATGTTACAATTGCCTGTTTTTCTGTTCTCAGTTGTTTTGTGATATGAATGATGTCATACTATGCTTACCGTATTAGAAACTTCGTCTCTTTATCCTTAGCCCTCAATACAATGTGGAGAAATAGACAATACATTAGCGATGGTACATGGTCATATGTTTGGAACCTGGTTTTATTATATACTTTGTAATAAAATACAACTAATATTTTACATGGGTTCACCAGAATAAGTTCTGTATATAGACCAAAGCTATTTTGTTTGGTTTTGCTACCTCCTTAATATTTTCTATTCTGGTACTACTAATGTAAAACCTCAACTTTTCAGCGAGCTATGGAAAAAATGGTGGAACCGCCACCTTCTGAAGGTGGCGAGGCAACTATAACCGCAATGTCAGCTCTTGCTGCAGTGGGTCAATACCTGTCCACTAACAGTGCCAAAAGCACGTTCCTGCGTAATACTGGGTTGGTTGTTAAGGCAATATCGTCCAAACTACCTCATGATCAAGATATGCAAGCTCAAAGCAATGTTGTATCTGCGCTCCAGACACAAGTCCATTCCCTAACAGAGACCCTTTTGTGAAACAAGGAGAGACATTGTTCGATGTCGTCAAGATATGCATGGTTTTCAAACCAGACTATCAGACATTTGCTATGTTGTTCAGGAGCCTAGGGGAAATGAAGGCGAGGGTTATGGTGCTCCATCGGACAATACACCATGAAAACGTAACGGTCAGGTCAAATGAACTGAGCTTCTGGACTTCTGGTGGTGCATTTATCTGCTAGACTGTTAAGTTTTATGCCAACCTTCCTTTTGTTATATAGTTGTAATTTGTTTTGGTGCGATACAAAATTTATTCTTAACATGCAGCCACCGGCTGAAGAAAATAGCAAGCCATTTTTGTATAGTGTAGGTTGTTCCCTATATTTGCACTGGTGGCGATCTTCGATGCCGAGTGGATGTAATCTATGCAATCGCCTTAATAGCCTAGCGTTAGTTTCAGCCTTATTTTTTTCCTAGTCTTCTTTTCCCTGGTTTGCTAGTGGCCACAACAACCATGGGCCATATACGGGCCGTAGGATCCATGGGCCATATACGGGCCGTAGGATCCATGGGTCTCCTACGGGTCGTAGGATCCATGGGTCTCCTACGGGCCGTCGATAAATGGGCCTCCAATAGGGCCGTAGAATCGGTGGGCCTCAGGCGGTTGGATAAATGGGTCTACATGGGCCGTAAATGGGCGTAATTGGTATTGGCCCAGCACGATAACGGGTCGTTAACAGCTATAAGATAGCAAAGGCTTAATTCTGTCACAGGCATAACGGGTCGTTAATGGGCCAGAATATAGGATAGTCTGGAAACAACGCAACGGGTTAACAGGCCAGAAGCGGGCTGACTCTTGCCATGGGCCGAATTTGGCCCATTAGGGGAACAAGACAGTAATGGGCCGACTCTTGCCATGGGCCGAATTTGGCCCATTAGGTGAACATGCTAGTAATGAGCCAGAAGTAATCGAGGGCCAAAAAGGAGCCCAAGAACGTATGGGCTGTCAATAGGCCGAAAGCTAACACAGGCTGGAAACGGCCCATGTAAATCACGGGCCGTTAATGGGTACAAAGAAAATTACTGTTCATTGTAGGCTAGAGTTACCGTGGGCCTGTAAAGGGCCGAAAGATACGAAGGCCTCATATGGGCCGAAAGACGTCGTGGGCCATACATGGGCCGAAAGTGAAATGGGTTGGTGTTATATTCGACAGCCCACATGACGTTGTTGGGCCGATTTCCTTTAGGGCCTAACGGGCCGTGAGTTACCGGGCCGTAAAATGGGCTATTTGCAAAGAGACCGTTAACACGCTTTTCATGGGCCAGCCCGTTAACTTTTGACCAAGTCAAACAGGCCGGCTTTGTAAGCTAAATGGGCCAGTGGTGGGCCGTGGCATGTGTCGACATATCATAGGCGCCTATCTGACCCACTGACGAGCTGACACGTGTTTCATTCGGCCAATAAGAATTTTACACATTGAAATTTCCCATTGGTCGGGGTTGTTAACGGGTTATCGGATCCAAAACCCGACCCGATAGCTTAACTGCGTTCCGTTACGGTGGATGCCACGTGTCGGTCACCCTTGACGGAAGCACTTCTGTGACGCGCGATTTATCGTCATGGAAGTGGACACTCCATGATGATAATTTTGGTAATGTCATGGAACACTTCTACGACAGCACAAGTATGACTATCTTGATTCTGTCATAAAATCATCATGGATGTACATGCATGACAAAAACGCGACCTACTGTGACAAACATGTATCATCACGGAAGTGTATTTTTTTGTAGTGCTAGCTACGCACTCAATTCATAAGTACTCGCATGATAGATTCATAAGGTAATTTAACTTTATTTCTTGGAAAGTGCTCCATGCCTTTCCTTGATGGAAATTGTAATCTAATATTCCCTTCCTTCATATCAATAATCGCACCAATCGTTCTAAGGAAAGGTCTACCAAGAATAATTGGGCAAGAAAGATTGTAATCTATATCAAGAACGATAAAATCTACGGGCACCAAATATCTATTTGCAACAATGAGAACATCATTGATCCTTCCCATTGGCTTTTTAATGGTGGAATCCGCAAGGTGCAAATTTAAAGAGCAATCATCAAGATCATGGAAACCTAGAATGTCACATAAAGTTTTCGGAATTGTGGAAACACTAGCACCTAAATCACATAAAGCATAACACTCATGATCTTTAATTTTAATCTTTATAGTAGGTTCCCACTCATCATAAAGTTTTCTAGGTATAGAAACTTCCAAATTAAGTTTTTCATCAAAAGATTGCATCAAGGCAGCAACAATATCTTTGGTAAAAGCTTTATTTTGACTATAAGCATGAGGAGAATTCACAACGGATTGCAACAAGGAAATAGAATCTTCTAAATAAAAATTATCATAATTAAATTCCTTGAAATCCAAGATAGTGGGTTCAATGCTATTTAAAGTCTTAACCTCTCCAATCCCACTTTTACCAAATTTAGCATCAAGATCTAAAAACTCTCAATCATTGGGATACCTTTTAACTAAAGTTGACTCATCTACAGTCCCATCATTATTAAGATTCATATTGCAAAACAAAGATCTAATAGGGGACACATCAATAACTTGAAGATCTTCATCATTATTTTCATGGAAACTAGAAGAACACGCCTTTATAAAGCAATCTTTCTTAGCACACATCTAGCGGTTCTTTCTTTGCACTCATCAATGGAAATTCTCATAGCTTTGAGAGACTCATTAATATCATGCTTAGGAGGAGTAGATCTAAGTTTCAAAGAATCAACATCAAGCGAGAGTCTATCAATGTTCCTAGCCAAATCATCAACTTTGAGCAATTTTTCTTCGAGCAAGGCATTACAATTCTTTTGAGAGATCATAAATTCTTTCACACTATTCTCAAAATCAGAGGGCATCTTATTAAAATTACCATAAGAATTATTGTAGGAATTTCCATAATTATTAGAGGAATTACTAGGGAACGGTCTAGAATTAAAATTTCCTCTATAAGCATTGTTACCAAAATTATTCCTACCAAGAAAATTCACATCCATAGATTCATTATTATTCTCAATCAAAGTAGACAAAGGCATATCATTGGTATCAATTGGAGCACTCTTAGTAGCAAACAATTTCATAAGTTCATCCATCTTTCCACTCAAAACATTAATTTCTTCTATAGCATGCACTTTTTTACTAGTAGATCTTTTTGTGTGCCATTGAGAATAATTAGCCATAATATTATCAAGGAGCTTTGTAGCATATCCTAAGGTGATTTCCATAAACGTGCCTCCCGCGGCCGAATCTAAAAGATTTCTAGAAGCAAAATTCAATCCGGCATAAAAAATTTGTATGATCATCCATAAATTCAAACCATGAGTAGGGCAATTGCGAATCATCAAATTCATTCTTTCCCAAGATTGGGCAACATGCTCATGATCAAGTTGTTTAAAATTCATAGTATCGTTCCTAAGAGTGATGATCTTAGCGGGAGGAAAATACTTAGAGATAAAAGCATCTTTGCACTTGTTCCATGAATCAATACTATTCTTAGGCAAAGACGAAAACCAAACTTTAGCACGATCTCTAAGAGAAAACGGAAGTAACTTAAATTTAACAATATCATTATCCGTATCTTTCTTATTTTGCATCTCACACAAATCAACAAAGTTGTTTAGATGGGTAGCGGCATCTTCACTAGGAAGGTCGGCGAATTGGTCTTTCATAACAAGATTCAGCAAAGCAGTATTGATTTCACAAGACTCAACATCATTAATAGGAGCAATCGGAGTACTAAGGAAATCATTATTATTGGTATTGGAGAAATCACACAATTTGGTATTATCTTGCACCATTGCGACAAGTAATCCAACACACAAGCAAACAAAAAGGCAAACGAAAGAGAGAGAAGATTGGGAAAGAGAGGGCGAATAAAACGGCAAGGGTGAAGTTGGGGAGAGGAAACGAGAGGTAAATGGCAATTAATGTAAATGTGAGGGGGGGTGAGTTTGTGATGGGTACTTGGTATGTATTGACTTGAGCGAAGACCTCCCTGGCAACGGCGCCAGAAATCCTTCTTGCTACATCTTGAGCTTGTGTTGGTTTTTCTTGAAGAGGAAAGGGTGATGCAGCAATAGTAGCGTAAGTATTTCCCTCAGTTTTTGAGAACCAAGGTATCAATCTAGTAGGAGGCTCCTCAAAAGTCCCATGCACCTACACAAAGAAACAAAGAACTCGCAACCAACGCAATAAAGGGGTTGTCAATCCCTTCATGGCAACTTGCGAAAGTGAGATCTGATAGAGATAGTATGATAAGATAAATATATTTTTGGTATTTTACAATTGTAACGCCCCGGATCCGATGCGCCAGGTGTCTGCCAGTTATTCGCCGTCGTTGTCATGTCATTTGCTTGCATGTTGCATTTTATCTTGTCATCATGTGCATTGCATTGCATATGTGTTCGTCTCATGCATCCGAGCATTTTCCCCGTTATCCGTTTTGCAATCCGGCACTCCTATGCCCTCCGGCGTTCCCCTTTTGCCTCCTGTTGTGAGTGGGTGTTAAACGTTCTCGGAATGAGCCGAGTCTTGCCTAGTGGCCTTGGTATACCACCGGTAGACCGCCTGTCAAGTTTCGTGCCATTTGGAGGTCGTTTGGTACTCCAACGGTTAACCGGGTAACCGTAAAGCCTCCTTCTCTTTGCAGCCCAACACCCCTTCCAAAGTGGCCCAAAACCCATCCAACTCCCCTCCATGCTCTCGGTCATTCGATCACGATCGTGTGGGCAAAAACCGCTCCTCATTTGGACTCTCCTAGCTCCCTCTACCTATAAAACTAGCCCCTCCCCCGAAATTCGCGGTCCAAACCCCCCGAAACCCTAGCTTCGTCCTCATCCCGCAGCCGGACACGTCCGGACCCCGCCGGACATGTCCAGCCTCCACCTCACCCCGCCGTTCGGCCCGCGCCTCCGCCGCCGTCCGCCCGTTCGGCCCGCGCCGTCCGCCTTCCAGCCCGAGCTCCCTCCGCCGCCCCGCCGCGGCTCGGCCTCGCCGCCGGCCACCGTGCCCGCCGCCGGCGCTGCCCTCCGTCGCCGAGCCTTCCGCCGGCCTTTGCTGCCCCGCGGCCGCCCGCCGTCATTGGCCGCCGCCCCGGCGCGCCTCCTCGCGGCCCCGCGCCGCCGCAACCGCCGTGCCGCCCCGTGCCCGGCCGCCCTTCGCCGCAGGCCCCACCGGCCGCGCCTCGCCTCCGACCGGGCGTGCCCTCGCGCCGCCGAGCTCCGGCCGCCGCCTAGGACGCCGCCGCCGCCGCCCTCCTCTGCCAGCGCCGCCCCGCCATCGCCCTCCTCCCTCGACTCCGGCGATCCCCTCCGTTCATCCTCGAGCTACGTGCAGCTACAGTACCGGCCGGATCCAGATCCAGGTTCGATTTGAGGTTGCCCCGAAATCCTCTAAGTCCTAGATTTCAGTAATTTTCATGCCATGTTTGACCTGCTGTATCTCTGCATCCGTAGCTCCGTTTCATGCGTGTAATATGTCAAATTGTTCGCCTCGACGAGTACATCATTT
>NC_041389.1:431716905-431717603 GCF_002162155.2 Triticum dicoccoides | reverse complement strand
TTCCATTGCACCATTTTCATTTGAGGTCATCCTGATGCCTGAATCATCGTTGTAAGAGTGCTTCATAATGTTTTCTGCTGTCTGTTATCAGAACGAGCTCTTTTGTCATTTTTGCCATGATTGATGTGTGCATCCTATGAGGTTGATGTCTTCATGTGTTTTGAACTATGCTATGTCTTCTTTACAGAGGTGCTTACCATATATTTTTGTGATCAATGTGGTGACTAGCACAAGCATGTAAACTAGGCATCGTGATGTTGCTGATTTTAGTCCCTGTTCTGCTGTAATTTTAATGCCATGTAAACATGATGCTACAGAGAGATCCATGCATATTTAGAGATACTTCAGTAAGGGTGTTTTGAACATATGATGTTTGTCTATCCATTCATGCCCTTGGTTGCAATTATGGAGTAGTCTAGCATGTTACTTGAGTGCTCTACTTTTGCTTCAAAATGTTTCCTGGCAGATTGTTTACGTGTTATCCAATTTGGCCAAGCTTGCTATAGTTGATCCTTGCATGCTATGGACTTGTTCTTGACTTGGTTTGTTTCACAAACATGTCTTCTTGATGATGCTATGCTTATCTTGTCATGCAATGACTTGTGGTGAGTGAATCGAGCTTGTTAAGTAGTGTAGATGATATTGCTGTTTTGCTAGGCTGAATCTGTTATTTCGCGATGCTATGTAAACCTGCTTCT
>NC_041389.1:431710906-431716804 GCF_002162155.2 Triticum dicoccoides | reverse complement strand
CTAATCATTCTATGCATAATCTGGAGATGTTATATAAATATGTTTTGATCTACATGTCATCCTCTAACCATACAAGCCCCTGGTTGCAATTATAACTTGCTGTATCTTGTTCATATCTTGCTCCAAAGTTGCTTCATAATGTTGCTGTCAGCCTGTTAACATTAAGTTCACTTGTTCCCATGTGTTTTGCTAGTGATCCATGCACCCTATGACCTTGCTATTGCCATGCTTAGCTTCAAAAATATGTTTTCTTACTGTTGGGTGCCTTGCCATGCCATGTATTGCTCTATGGTGAGTGGTACAAGCTCATCTACATGCCTTCATAATTCTGTTTCTGCCATGTTTGAATCTGTATAATAACTTGCTATGTTTACATGTGTGCCATCATATCTTCTGGTCCTTTTTGGCTTATGGTCAGTAAGGGACTCTTGGTCTATGCAATTAGTAGATTCATGCCATGCCTTTGTTTGCCATGATAAGTTCCTATAACATGTTGTTTGATAGCTCTAAACGTTGCATCGTGATGTTATTTTCTGCAAGTCTGAATTGTTATTACTTGCAATCTTACCATGTATGTTTGAGCATGTTCTAGTGATTTCTGGAGTTAGCTCAGTGTTCATGTTTTGTAATGCTTTACCTGTACATCATGCCCATGTCTTTTGTTTTCATATTGTGGTGCTGTAGCATGTTGTTTTGATGCTTGCAATATGCCTAGTTGCTGTTTTGGACAGATTGTTGTTATAACTTGTATAGTGTGCATGTGTTGAACCGTTGCTCCGTTTTGAGTGTGCTCTATATGAAACTTGCTTAGAATTGCATGTAGTTTCATATTATCATGTTGCATCCTTGTTTTGAGGTGTTTGCTTGATGTTTGGGTGCATTTTGCATCAATGCCATGTTTAACTTGTTTTGCTCATATCTTCTAGGCCGTAGCTCCGAACTAAATGATCTTTATATGTAACTTGACTAGAATCTCGTGTAGATCATCTTGGTGAATCTTAACTTGCTGTTTAACAACTTGAACATAAGGTTTATTCAGATCTGGACCAATTTCGAAATATGCATATGAGGACTTACCGGAATTGTTATATGTTGTTCCCGGCCTCATTTAAACTTGCCTTGATGTGTTGCTCTTGTTTGCATCATCTCTTGCCATGAGTAGCTTCATGTAGCCTTGTCATGCATCATGCTTCATTGTGCATCATGCCTTGTTCATGTGTGGTGTGTTTACTATGTTGTGTGCTTCTTCTTGTTAGTTCCTGTTTCGTTGCGATCGTGAGGATTTGTTCGTCTACGATTGGTTCGGCTTCATCTGTTCGTCTTCTTCATGGACTCGTTCTTCTTCCTTGCGGGATTTCAGGCAAGATGACCGCTACCCTGGATCTCACTACTATCATTGCTATGCTAGTTGTTTCGTTCTATCGCTATGCTGCGCTACCTATCACCTGTTTATCAAGCCATCCCAAATTGCCATGAACCTCTAACCTTTGACACCTTTCCTATGCAAACCGTTGTTTGGCTATGTTACCGCTTTGCTCAGCCCTCTTATAGCATTGCTAGTTGCAGGTGAAGTTGAAGATTTCTCCATGGTGGACAGGATTTTGGTTGGGATATCACAATATCTCTTATATTATTAATGCATCTATATACTTGGTAAAGGGTGGAAGACTCGTCCTTTTGCCTGGTGTTTTGTTCCACTCTTGCCGCCCTAGTTTCCGTCATACCGGTGTTATGTTCCCGGATTTTGCGTTCCTTACGCGGTCGGGTGATTTATGGGACCCCCTTGACAGTTCACTTTGAATAAAACTCCTCCAGCAAGGCCCAACCTTGGTTTTACCATTTGCCTCACCACCACCTACCCTTTCCCTTGGGTCGGCCAACCCAGGGGTCATCTTTATTTTAGCCCCCCCGGGCCAGTGCTTGTCTAAGTGTTGGTCCGAACTAGAGCCCTTTGCAGCGCCCCCTCAGGGAAACTTGAGGTCTGGTTTTAGTTGTACGGATTGCTCATCTGGTGTTGCCTGAGAACGAGATATGTGCAGCTCCTATCGGGATTGTCGGCGCATCGGGCGGTCTTGCTAGTCTTGTTTTATCATTGTCGAAATGTCTTGTAAACCGGGATTCCGAGTCTGATCGGGTCTTCTTGGGAGAAGGTCTATTCCTTCGTTGATCGCGAGAGCTTGTCATGGGCTAAGTTGGGACACCCCTGCAGGATATAATCTTTCAAAAGCCGTGCCTGCGGTTATAGGCAGATGGGAATTTGTTAATGTCCGGTTGTAGATAACTTGACACGAGATCCGAATTAAAACGCATCAACCGCGTGTGTAGCCGTGATGGTCTCTTCTCGGCGGAGTCCGGGAAGTGAACACGGCTTCTGTGTTATGTTTGACGTAAGTAGGAGTTCAGGATCACTTCTTGATCATTGCTAGCTTCACGAACATTCCATTTGCTCTCTTCTCGCTCTTATTTGCGTATGCTAGCCACCATATATGCTTAGTCGCTGCTGCAGCCTCACCACTTTACCCCTTCCTTTCCTTTTAAGCTTTGCTAGTCTTGATACCCATGGTAATGGGATTGCTGAGTCCTCGTGGCTCACAGATTACTACAACAACAGTTGCAGGTACAGGTTATGCGATGATCATGACGCGAGAGCGATGCTTGCTTGCGTTGAGTTCTTCTTCTGCTTCTTCGATCAGGGGATAGGTTCCAGGTCGGCAACCTGGCCTAGCAGGGTGGATGTCGTGTGAGTTTCTGTTTGTGTTTCATCCGTAGTTGGATGATGCTCTGATGTATTGTTATGTTGTATTCATGTGGCATTGTATGCCTTATGTATGTATCCCCATCTATTATGTAATGTTGATGTAATGATATCCACCTTGCAAAAGCGTTTCAATATGCGGGTCTATCCTTGGTGGGACCTTCGAGTTCCTTTTGGATAGGGTCGCATATTGGGCGTGACAAGTTGGTATCAGAGCCTCGGCCGACCCTAGGAGCCCCCTTGATTGATCGTGTAGTTTGGCCGTTGTCGAGTCTAGAAGAAAACTGTTTTCGGAGTCTAGTTATATTGGAGAGTAGGAATTCTTTTTACTCCCCAGCCCCTTCGTCGCTTTGGTGAGGAATCTTGACATAGGTGTTTTGAACTGCTCCTCTTCCTTTTCAAACTTTCTTTAGGATCACGCAGTTGGTTTTCCGATCGTTGGTTCCTCAGCTCTTTTCATCCGGTGCATTTCTCGTCAAGTCGACTCGAGCCTCTTCATCTTTGAGTTCAGTCCTTAGTTGTTGTCTTTTCCCACCCGCCCCCCCTTTTCTTCTCAATGCCGGAGTATGTAATCGAGTATCCATCCTACTCGTGCGAAGCCTTTGCTTTCTTTCCTCAATGATTTCAACCGATGTTTTCTCTTCAGTTATTCGTCGTTTCTCTTTTCCATGTTGTCTTTGTTTTCCCGCCCTCCCACCCTTTTCTTCCCGGAGTGTGTCTCTCTCTCGACCATCTACCTCATTTGTGTGGAGTCTCTTCAGTCTTCCCTCAATTATTTCAACCGGTGAATTCTCGTCTCGGTGGACATTCTTCATCTCTTATTCTTCTTCGGTGGATTCGATTCCAATTTTCGGTGTTGATCGTATTCTTTTCCTTCGATCAAGTATTCTCCCTGCTCGTTCGTCTCTCGCCAGTTTATCCTCCCGGAGTGCTCAAGACATCTCAAGAAATTCGTCTGTGTTCTAATTAATTCGAGGTTGTTACCTCATTCAAATATTTCAACTGTTCCGGTGCATCATCTATCTGTTCAACAATCCTTTCCAACGGTGTTTTCTCTTTAGTGGGCCCTAACCCACAGGTCTTTTCCTAGGATCTTACCTGACTCTTCTAATTTCCCGGAGCTATTCTCAAATCCTTTTTGGAGTCTGACGTAAGAATGAATTTCATCAGTCAGATGCCTTTCCAAGATCGCTTTCAAACTCTTTTCATTGTTGGCTCAACCTCTTTGCTTTTCATTCTATCGGAGTATCTCAGTAATTTTGGTGGTGTTTTCTCGCCGTGATTTGAAGATCGAAGAAGAGTTTTCATGTTATCCTCTCGATTTATTCCATTTGTCAGATATTCTTTTCTTACCCATCTGGAGTATTTCAGGAGTTGTTTTCCTGTTTCTTTTCACCGGAGGCCATCATTCCAGTTATCGTTCTGTATTTATCCCAGTGCTTCTTTCAAGTGTTCTTTAATCAGCTCATTATCTCTTCGTTCTTTTGTATCTAAATCCCCTCTAGCATTTGTGTTCGTCTAATTCTTCCAAGTGATTCATTCTCTTTCGTCAATCAATTTTTGAATTTTTATGGTGGTTCATTCAAGATTCTTTTTCCTTGATTATCATATCAATTCCATTCGCTCTTTCCAATCCTATCGGTGGTTCATGAAGACCTTCTCAAGCTTGCGATATGTCACTTCTAAATCCTTTTTCAAGTAGAATAAGTAATATGCGAAATCCGTTGCTTGTCATCAATTTAATTTGATGAGGATAAGCATAACATAAATCTTATTCTTATTTCATCAGAGTGATTAATCCCTTCCTTCGGAGTTTGTTCTTCATGAATAAATTCTAGTCCCAAGTGTTTTCATCTTTTCTTTTCCGGAGTTCAAATTTCCTCAGCCATTTCATCGGATCATCCATCTAAATCATCGCAAGGCTTTAATCTTATCCATTCCATCCTTCAATTTTATCTCATCATCTTTTTGTTACCGGAGTTCTTCATGGTGGTTCTTCATGATTTAATTCATTCTTCAAGAGTTCATCAAGTATCATTACTCCTCTCAAGTTCATGTTCTGATCCTTCCATTTTCAGTCGGAGTGCTTCCTAAATCCTTTTCAGTCTTATTCGTTTTTTTCATCTCGTTCTAACCGGAGTGATTTCATAGTCTATCTGATTCCATGAGTTTTTGATTCTCGTCATTCTCGTCATTCCTCTCTTCTTCTCGAGTGCTCCCGATTCTTTGTTTATTCTCTTGAGTTCTTGTTTCACCTCTTCCCCTTTTCTCTTCCGTCTCGGTCCTAAGATCTCGGGACGAGATCTCTTCTTAGTGGAGGAGTGTTGTAACGCCCCGGATCCGATGCGCCAGGTGTCTGCCAGTTATTCGCCGTCGTTGCCATGTCATTTGCTTGCGTGTTGCATTTTATCTTGTCATCATGTGCATTGCATTGCATACGTGTTCGTCTCATGCATCTGAGCATTTTCCCCGTTGTCCGTTTTGCAATCCGGCACTCCTATGCCCTCCGGCGTTCCCCTTTTGCCTCCTGTTGTGAGTGGGTGTTAAACGTTCTCGGAATGACCCGAGTCTTGCCTAGTGGCCTTGGTATACCACCGGTAGACCGCCTGTCAAGTTTCGTGCCATTTGGAGGTCGTTTGGTACTCCAACGATTAACCGGGTAACCGTAAAGCCTCCTTCTCTTTGCAGCCCAACACCCCTTCCAAAGTGGCCCAAAACCCATCCAACTCCCCTCCATGCTCTCGGTCGTTCGATCACGATCGTGTGGGCGAAAACCGCTCCTCATTTGGACTCTCCTAGCTCCCTCTACCTATAAAACTAGCCCCTCCGCCGAAATTCGCGGTCCAAACCCCCCGAAACCCTAGCTTCGTCCTCATCCCGCAGCCGGACACGTCCGGACCCCGCCGGACATGTCTAGCCTCCACCTCACCCCGCCGTTCGGCCCGCGCCTCCGCCGCCATCCGCCCGTTCGGCCCGCGCCGTCCGCCTGTTCGGCCCGCGCCGTCCGCCTTCCAGCCCGAGCTCCCTCCGCCGCCCCGCCGCGGCTCGGCCTCGCCGCCGGCCACCGTGCCCGCCGCCGGCGCTGCCCTCCGTCGCCGAGCCTTCCGCCGGCCTTTGCTGCCCCGCGGCCGCCCGCCGTCATT
>NC_041389.1:431710045-431710743 GCF_002162155.2 Triticum dicoccoides | reverse complement strand
TTCCATTGCACCATTTTCATTTGAGGTCATCCTGATGCCTGAATCATCGTTGTAAGAGTGCTTCATAATGTTTTCTGCTGTCTGTTATCAGAACGAGCTCTTTTGTCATTTTTGCCATGATTGATGTGTGCATCCTATGAGGTTGATGTCTTCATGTGTTTTGAACTATGCTATGTCTTCTTTACAGAGGTGCTTACCATATATTTTTGTGATCAATGTGGTGACTAGCACAAGCATGTAAACTAGGCATCGTGATGTTGCTGATTTTAGTCCCTGTTCTGCTGTAATTTTAATGCCATGTAAACATGATGCTACAGAGAGATCCATGCATATTTAGAGATACTTCAGTAAGGGTGTTTTGAACATATGATGTTTGTCTATCCATTCATGCCCTTGGTTGCAATTATGGAGTAGTCTAGCATGTTACTTGAGTGCTCTACTTTTGCTTCAAAATGTTTCCTGGCAGATTGTTTACGTGTTATCCAATTTGGCCAAGCTTGCTATAGTTGATCCTTGCATGCTATGGACTTGTTCTTGACTTGGTTTGTTTCACAAACATGTCTTCTTGATGATGCTATGCTTATCTTGTCATGCAATGACTTGTGGTGAGTGAATCGAGCTTGTTAAGTAGTGTAGATGATATTGCTGTTTTGCTAGGCTGAATCTGTTATTTCGCGATGCTATGTAAACCTGCTTCT
>NC_041389.1:431654969-431709874 GCF_002162155.2 Triticum dicoccoides | reverse complement strand
CTAATCATTCTATGCATAATCTGGAGATGTTATATAAATATGTTTTGATCTACATGTCATCCTCTAACCATACAAGCCCCTGGTTGCAATTATAACTTGCTGTATCTTGTTCATATCTTGCTCCAAAGTTGCTTCATAATGTTGCTGTCAGCCTGTTAACATTAAGTTCACTTGTTCCCATGTGTTTTGCTAGTGATCCATGCACCCTATGACCTTGCTATTGCCATGCTTAGCTTCAAAAATATGTTTTCTTACTGTTGGGTGCCTTGCCATGCCATGTATTGCTCTATGGTGAGTGGTACAAGCTCATCTACATGCCTTCATAATTCTGTTTCTGCCATGTTTGAATCTGTATAATAACTTGCTATGTTTACATGTGTGCCATCATATCTTCTGGTCCTTTTTGGCTTATGGTCAGTAAGGGACTCTTGGTCTATGCAATTAGTAGATTCATGCCATGCCTTTGTTTGCCATGATAAGTTCCTATAACATGTTGTTTGATAGCTCTAAACGTTGCATCGTGATGTTATTTTCTGCAAGTCTGAATTGTTATTACTTGCAATCTTACCATGTATGTTTGAGCATGTTCTAGTGATTTCTGGAGTTAGCTCAGTGTTCATGTTTTGTAATGCTTTACCTGTACATCATGCCCATGTCTTTTGTTTTCATATTGTGGTGCTGTAGCATGTTGTTTTGATGCTTGCAATATGCCTAGTTGCTGTTTTGGACAGATTGTTGTTATAACTTGTATAGTGTGCATGTGTTGAACCGTTGCTCCGTTTTGAGTGTGCTCTATATGAAACTTGCTTAGAATTGCATGTAGTTTCATATTATCATGTTGCATCCTTGTTTTGAGGTGTTTGCTTGATGTTTGGGTGCATTTTGCATCAATGCCATGTTTAACTTGTTTTGCTCATATCTTCTAGGCCGTAGCTCCGAACTAAATGATCTTTATATGTAACTTGACTAGAATCTCGTGTAGATCATCTTGGTGAATCTTAACTTGCTGTTTAACAACTTGAACATAAGGTTTATTCAGATCTGGACCAATTTCGAAATATGCATATGAGGACTTACCGGAATTGTTATATGTTGTTCCCGGCCTCATTTAAACTTGCCTTGATGTGTTGCTCTTGTTTGCATCATCTCTTGCCATGAGTAGCTTCATGTAGCCTTGTCATGCATCATGCTTCATTGTGCATCATGCCTTGTTCATGTGTGGTGTGTTTACTATGTTGTGTGCTTCTTCTTGTTAGTTCCTGTTTCGTTGCGATCGTGAGGATTTGTTCGTCTACGATTGGTTCGGCTTCATCTGTTCGTCTTCTTCATGGACTCGTTCTTCTTCCTTGCGGGATTTCAGGCAAGATGACCGCTACCCTGGATCTCACTACTATCATTGCTATGCTAGTTGTTTCGTTCTATCGCTATGCTGCGCTACCTATCACCTGTTTATCAAGCCATCCCAAATTGCCATGAACCTCTAACCTTTGACACCTTTCCTATGCAAACCGTTGTTTGGCTATGTTACCGCTTTGCTCAGCCCTCTTATAGCATTGCTAGTTGCAGGTGAAGTTGAAGATTTCTCCATGGTGGACAGGATTTTGGTTGGGATATCACAATATCTCTTATATTATTAATGCATCTATATACTTGGTAAAGGGTGGAAGACTCGTCCTTTTGCCTGGTGTTTTGTTCCACTCTTGCCGCCCTAGTTTCCGTCATACCGGTGTTATGTTCCCGGATTTTGCGTTCCTTACGCGGTCGGGTGATTTATGGGACCCCCTTGACAGTTCACTTTGAATAAAACTCCTCCAGCAAGGCCCAACCTTGGTTTTACCATTTGCCTCACCACCACCTACCCTTTCCCTTGGGTCGGCCAACCCAGGGGTCATCTTTATTTTAGCCCCCCCGGGCCAGTGCTTGTCTAAGTGTTGGTCCGAACTAGAGCCCTTTGCAGCGCCCCCTCAGGGAAACTTGAGGTCTGGTTTTAGTTGTACGGATTGCTCATCTGGTGTTGCCTGAGAACGAGATATGTGCAGCTCCTATCGGGATTGTCGGCGCATCGGGCGGTCTTGCTGGTCTTGTTTTATCATTGTCGAAATGTCTTGTAAACCGGGATTCCGAGTCCGATCGGGTCTTCCTGGGAGAAGGTCTATTCCTTCGTTGATCGCGAGAGCTTGTCATGGGCTAAGTTAGGACACCCCTGCAGGGTATAATCTTTTGAAGGCCGTGCCTGCGGTTATAGGCAGATGGGAATTTGTTAATGTCCGGTTGTAGATAACTTGACACGAGATCCGAATTAAGACGCATCAACCGCGTGTGTAGCCGTGATGGTCTCTTCTCGGCGGAGTCCGGGAAGTGAACACGGCTTCTGTGTTATGTTTGACGTAAGTAAGAGTTCAGGATCACTTCTTGATCATTGCTAGCTTCACGACCATTCCATTTGCTCTCTTCTCGCTCTTATTTGCGTATGCTAGCCACCATATATGCTTAGTCGCTGCTGCAGCCTCACCACTTTACCCCTTCCTTTCCTTTTAAGCTTTGCTAGTCTTGATACCCATGGTAATGGGATTGCTGAGTCCTCGTGGCTCACAGATTACTACAACAACAGTTGCAGGTACAGGTTATGCGATGATCATGACGCGAGAGCGATGCTTGCTTGCGTTGAGTTCTTCTTCTGCTTCTTCGATCAGGGGATAGGTTCCAGGTCGGCAGCCTAGGCTAGCAGGGTGGATGTCGTGTGAGTTTCTGTTTGTGTTTCATCCGTAGTCGAATGATGCTCTGATGTATTATGATGTTGTATTCATGTGGCATTGTATGCCTTATGTATGTATCCCCATCTATTATGTAATGTTGATGTAATGATATCCACCTTGCAAAAGCGTTTCAATATGCGGGTCTATCCTTGGTGGGACCTTCGAGTTCCTTTTGGATAGGGTCGCATATTGGGCATGACAATAATATAGATTGGAAAAGTAAAGATGCAAACAAAAGTAGATTGAAAGCTTATATGACAAAAGATAGACCCGGGGGCCATAGGTTACTAGTGGCTTCTCTCAAGATAGCATAAGTATTACGGTGGGTGAACAAATTACTGTCGAGCAATTGATAGAAAAGCGAATAATTATGAGATTATCTAGGCATGATCATGTATATAGGCATCACGTTCGTGACAAGTAGACCGACTCCTGCCTGCATCTACTACTATTACTCCACACATCGACCGCTATCCAGCATGCATCTAGAGTATTAAGTTCACAAAGAACAGAATAACACATTAAGAAAGATTACATGATGTAGATGGATAAACTCATGCAATATGATATAAACCCCATCTTTTTATCCTCGATGGCAACAATACAATACGTGCCTTGCTGCCCCTGCTGTCACTGGGAAAGGACACCGCAAGATTGAACCCAAAGCTAAGCACTTCTCCCATTGCAAGAAAGATCAATCTAGTAGGCCAAACCAAACTGATAATTCGAAGAGACTTGCAAAGATAACTTAATCACACATAAAAGAATTCAGAGGAGATTCAAATATTTCTCATAGATAAACTTGATCATAAACCCACAATTCATCAGATCTCGACAAACACATCGCAAAAAGAGTTACATCGAATAAATCTCCAAGAAGATCAAGGAGAACATGGTATTGAGATCCAAAAAGAGAGAAGAATCCATCTAGCTAATAACTATGGACCCGAAGGTCTGTGGTAAACTACTCACAACTCATCGGAGGGGCTATGGTGTTGATGTAGAAGCCCTCTGTGGTCGATTCCCCCTCCGGTGGAGCACCGATGAAGGCTCCAAGATGGGATCTCGCGGATACAGAAGGTTAGGTTTTCGTGGTTGCTTCTGATGTTCTCAGGGTACGTGGGTATATATAGGAGGAAGAAGTACGTCGGTGGACTCCCGAGGGGCCCATGAGATAGGGGGCACGACCAGTAGGGGGCGTGCCCTCACCCTCGTGGCCGCCTTAGCTACTTCTTGACTTGCACTCCAAGTCCTCTAGATCACGTTTGTTCCAAAAATCACGCTCCCGAAGGTTTCATTCCGTTTGGACTCTGTTTGACATTCCTTTTCTTCGAAACACTGAAATATGCAAAAAAAAAAACAATACGGGTTGGGCCTCCAGTTAGTAGGTTAGTCTCAAAAATGATATAAAAGTGTAAAGTAAAGCCCATAAACATCCAAAACGGGTAATATAATAGCATGGAACAATCAAAAATTATAGATACGTTGGAGACGTATCATCCAGCTGCTAGAATCATTTGTTGATTAAGTTGACAAAGCCCTGCGTACATGTCTGCTTAGTAGGCCCATAGGCCAGCCACCAAATCTGTCGGGTCCTAGCTATCATCGGGAGGAATAGTTTTTTTCGCATAACAAGGAGGCACTTCCTTCCGTGCGAAGATACAACCGGTGGGTCCCA
This sequence comes from Triticum dicoccoides, assembly GCF_002162155.2. Lineage (NCBI taxonomy): Eukaryota > Viridiplantae > Streptophyta > Magnoliopsida > Poales > Poaceae > Triticum > Triticum dicoccoides. The sequence continues at coordinate 431,705,440 of NC_041389.1, read as the reverse complement.
GCTGTCAGGGGGAGGAAATAGCTTAATAAGGAGGAACTTTCCTTGCGTGCGACCATGGACCTCGTGGGTCCCAGCCATCAGGCTCTCACGTACAGTCCTCTTCCGATGACTCTCGTTTGTTGACCATGCCGCGTCGAGCACAGCGAGGCGGTGGACGACGACGAGGCCCCAGACTGGAACGCCTCGGAGATGGGGAAGACGTAACAGTGGAGTCGCAAACGGAGAGGAGTTGGAAACTTGACTGGTTTAGGTGCCAGGTGGGCCTACACTCGGCAAAGAATAACAAGAGGTGTGGAGTGGAGGGATGGCGGTCGGCGGGGTAGCGTTTCGCTGCGAGACGCGCAAAACAATACCACTAGATGCCGGAGGCTGGAGCATGCGGTCTCGGCAGCGCTGGGGGAAGAAGATGAGAGATTGAAGAAGAATGCAGCCTGTTGGATGTAAATCCAATGCCTTGCTTAGGCTTCGACCTACTGGCCCACATGTCAGTCAGTCCATTTGTTTTTTAGTCCATTTGGTGGGCTAGGTGAAACAATGATGTAGCATCTATGCAGCCCATTTATATATATGGTAGAATTTAAAGCCCATTTGCATTTTTCTTGAAATCCGCGCGACTTGCTGGGCTGGGTGAAAATATCATGTTGGGCTAGATGGAGAAATATTAGAAAAACATAAACACATGACTGCACGTCTATTACTGCATTGGTCAGTAAAATCTTTGCAAGCTTATGTACGCAATCACTAGGAGTTAACTTGCCAAGTTATATATAAACAATTATTATTATTATTTTGTAAGAACTTTCAATTTACGACATAAAATATTATTTTAATTTGATGAGTTAATAGGACATGGGGTATTATTATTTTTTAGGCTAGACGTGGGACAGTTGAGTTGGTTCTAGGGAAAAGTACTAGGAGAAAACTCAGTTTACATCGAAAAAGAAAGTGGAAGAAAATTCAGATATAGGATTAATGAAAACAAAAAATAAAGGAAGTGGGAAGGTCTATAAAATGGTTGGACGAACGATAGGTTTAATGGAACCTTATGTTTTTTCTATTATATACTATTATAGAAGGGAAAACATAGGTTCAGTTTTGCATTCTTATAGAAAAATAGAACTGAGATGTGCGTCGTCTTGAAAAAACAAACATAACTTGGGCTGCTAATGTTATAGACAAGCTAGGTTGGGAGGTCCAGAGGCCGCTTGATCCAAAAAACATTGAAACATGTCATGGGCTACCCATGTTAAACAACAAAACCTAGGCCATGGACCCGGTGTGCCCGGGACTGTCAGCCTCTCGACGAACAATTGTCTCCCGATTCCTCTTGTTTTGCTGACCATGTTGGTAATGACAGATGGCGGCGCCGCGGCGAGAGCACCAAGTGGAGGACGACATCGAGACTGCGGACCGAACAAACCGGAGCGGGGGAAGTTGCAGGTGGAGGGGAGTACGAGGGTTGACTTGTTTGGGTGCAGGGTGGCCGGTGGAGCTCCTTGGTATCATTGTCTTCTTTCATGTTGGCGTAGCAGGGGTTGATGATGGTCTCGGCGAGGTCAACCATGGAGTCCTTCTCCTGCCCGTTGCCGCTGATCTTGTATTGCTTCTGGATGTCGACAAGCTTGTTGCAACAGATGGCCGAATCATCGCGTTCTTTCTTCTCTCCACCATAGCGAAGGTGCAGTCGGCGCTGCCGATGAAACGGGTGAATGATCCAGAACCTCTGATGGCCCTACAACAGTGGTAGACGAGAACCTCGCCCCGCACGTGACCAGGGTGACCGCGATCCGCTGGTCCCTGTCAGGAGATAAATGGATGAACACAAGGTCTAGTCCTACGACCTTGTGCTTTCTCATCCTGTAGGTACTGCTTGAACTCGGCGAGGCAGAGCTTCACTGAGTCCGGATCGTTGGTGTACATCACATTCAACTTGGTGCCGCCATGGAACTGAACGAAGAACTCAAAGGTGAACTCCTTGCTGAAGTTCATATCCAGCAGGCTCACCCCTCGGATCGCCATTGGAGTGTCTTCAAGTGAACGAGTGAGTAGGCGGCAACAACAGTTCATTTTTCAGCTCTTGGGGAATTGGATTCAACAGTAAACTGAGTGTGTATAGGCGACAACAGTTACTACCCCTCCCTCGCCCATTGCACGGCCGGCAGAATATGCACCCTCGGTGCATTCAAACGCCTCCATTAAGAAACCTATTCCGGCCACACACGTCAGTTCACGAGCGGATCTGTATTGGTACTGTAATAACAAGTGTTAGTGGTCACTTTACTTCAATTTAATTAGCTTTAATTAAATGTATTCTTAAAACAAGCAATGCATTGGCTCGTTCTAGCAGTGCCACAATATCAACATGCACAACAATTAGAAATATTATTCTCAGGATGCACATGATCAACACATTTGCCGCACTTTCACACAGACAATACTACCAAGTTTGAACAGTTTGTTATGGTTGTTGTCCTCTGCATCATCATGCCATGTTTCCCAGCTTGCAAGATTCAGAACCAACAAATAAGATTCAACTAATAAGTACAACAAAGATGCCTACACATCTCATTGATTCCCAGCTTCCAAGATTCAGAACCAACAAATAGGATTCAAATAATAAGTACAACAAAGATGCCTACACATTTCATTGATTCCCAGGTTGCAAGATTCAGAACCAACCCATTAGAGCATTTTGATAAAGTGAATATCAGGATTAAACCATCTTGGCTAGCCGTGTCATACAACCCAAGAACTTGGCGAATGCTCTTGACCATCACAACATCTGTAGTAGAGTATTCCTGTTTGCACAGATAAGAAAGAGCTTGGATTTAGGACTCTAGCAGCCGTAGAGATGGTTGTACAAACATTGGCCTTTTCTTTTGGCCACCAATTCTATCTATGTTCCTGATGCGTCAATCTTTGATGCATCCCTTGAAATTACTATAATAGTGGTACTAGTTGAAGCAAACTTTATTTCCAAAACGAGAAAAGATTGCAATAGAATAGCTTTATTTAAAAAATACAACGTTGGCACAACATGACAAAGCACAATCATGTTGATAAAGGACAGTACTAACCGATGTGAGGGGCCCTATGCCGCCACGACTCGATATCCCTATATGCACAAAAAGATAGAAAGTAAACAGTTGCTGGTCAATAAGAATATATGAAACATACATGAAATGAAAAGAAGCATCTTAGTTATGTTCATGGCAAGGACAGTAGAAATTTTAAAATGTGAGCAATGCTTCATGTTACTGGAAGCATTACGATCAACTATGGCATTCATCAAATATGGGATTACTTTAATGGTGGCATTGCTTGTTTACTAGATGCAGTAAATCAACAGCAGCTAAAGAGTTGGTTTAAGGGCATGGGACTGTGGGTACACCAGGTCACTCAGCAGCGTAAAGAAGCAACTTACTTATCATACTGGGGAAAAAACCAGGAGTACCATTTGTTAACACAGTTTAATTGCATCATATCACTGGAGGCATTAGATTAACGATAACACTGGTTAGACATGTCGTGAAGGTAATAGTGTGATCGCTTCATTTTACATGTGCCCTTACATTAACAACAACAAAAGGTTGGTATAAGGACATGCGACAGTGGACGCATCAGCACAATGTACCTACAAGGAGGCATAAAGTGGTGATGCCGAGTTTGTTCATGCTCTGTGAGGGCAGCAAATCTAATCCTGGAGAACTTTTACTATGTGAGGGCAGCAAATCTAATCCTGGAGACCTTTTACTATGTGAGGGTAGCAAATCTAATCCTGGAGACTTTTTACTATGTGAGGGCAGCAAATCTAATCCTGGACATACTCTGTTGACTTGTCCACCAGCCGCCACTTTCTATCCTTTTTGCAACCAATAGTAGATCTGTTCCTTATCCAGTTTGTACTGAGTTTTCCCATTATTTCCTTTTCAACCAAGAGACTGGTTGGGTATCCAGTCTCTACTACTTTCCCCCTGTTATTTCCTCTTTGAATCAAGTCCTAGATTCATGCTATGATTCCCCCCTTTCTTTGTTGTTTGAACCAAGTCCTAGATTCAAATGCATGAAGTAGCTTTACCTCTAATAATACTAAAAATTTAGGTGGATTTGGAAGAGCTGATGGAAGTAGAAAAAGATGCACATGCAGACACGTTGGGAGCTGGGGCAGTAGAGAAATGCCGCTTTCGAAGAACTTGTACCTGAGGTTCGTCGGGATGTCGGCGGCGGCAGGTCCGATCTGCGCACAATACGGGAGGGAGGAAGAAGGGTCGGAGGACCTCCCGAGCCGGTGTTGTGTCGGAGAGAACGGCAGGGGCAGAGGATCGGGCCCCGTCGGCAGCTGTTGGTTTCCTCCCTCGGCGGTGATGACCGCGTGAACGATGCACCTTTTAGTCCTCTACACGCACTAGCGGAAGGGATCCAGCCAGATTTGTGACCCACGGTGAGTAGAGAGAAAATGTCGCTACCGTTGTCTTCTTTAGATCTAGAGAGGATGAGAGAATGAAGAGAGCAACCCTAGTAAAGCAAGCACTCAGGCCCCTATGTACATATATAGTGGAGTGATTATCTTTTTCTCTCCACAACAAGCGTTTCAATTTGTGTACGTGGCATTAAAGAAAAGAAACTCTCTATTTAAGGCGACTAATTGTACGAATCCTACTTACTACTAGTAGTACTAGTATTGTTCACTTGTGCTCCCCGACCCTCCATTCATTGAACAACCCCATGGGTGAATAAACATACAGTACTAGTATTTATATAGGACGAACAAGCTCGAACTATTTTCACATAGTTAAAAGTTGAGGGCGGGGCTTTTCCCGGGCAGTACACGCGACAGTTTTCGGGTAGGTGGTTTGACAGAGAGGCGAGGAGGGTGAGGGAGTGGCGGATTCAAACTTACTGCTGGAAGGTCGGGCTGTGCGATTTGACAGCGCGTTACTGCTGGAAAGACTTATGATATGACTACTCACTATAGTCATGAATTACTGGCGCTACGGCCGGGGTGATGCACCCCTTCCATTCCGCACTCTAATCTGGTGCATGACACGTCGACTCGGATGCTGGCTCTCCCACATGTCGGCGCAGTACGTAGTAAGAAGGAGCAAAGAATGTTGCGGTATATACTACTACTACTACTCGCGTCGGAGGAGTGCGAACCACGGCAGCCCAGTGAACCAGCAGTGCGAACCACGGTAGTCTAGTGAACCAGAAGTAGAAAACAATGTGGTGATATGGCCATAAAAAACAATGTGCTACGGCCCAGACTGTAGCTTGTACGATACTACTCCTCTTTGTTTGGATCCCTGAGTTAGAGCTAGTTTGGGTTGAAATAGCCTCAAATTATCGAAACAGGAGGGGTTAGTTTGAGCTAGTTTGCTCTAACCTAGCTAAAAGAACTAGCCCGGTGGAGAGGTTCTCATTGGGTTAGTTATCCTCGGGCCCAATAAAAGAGAACTAAACAATCTCCCCTGCCCACACCAAATCGCTCCCTCCGTCCCCCTCGCACGACTCCTCTCTGTTCCCCATCGGGCTGCCCGCCCAAGCGCCGCTCTGCTGCTCACCCTCTCTCTCCTCCGGTGGCCCTCTCCCTCCGATCTCCGCTGCCCTACTCCGACTGCACTATCCCTCCGGCCTTCGAAGGTCGCCCTGCTCCCTCTTCACCAGTCATTTTTCTCCCTCCGTCGTGTGCGGCGGCGGTGCATCTACCAAGGAGGCCGCGAGAGGGGTGAGTTTGTTCGTTCCTTCTCTGTCTCACAAACATAACATTGATCTTGCTCGCTCTAGCGCTAATTCTGATTTGGAAAAGTAGATCCTGATCAAACTTGGTATAGATTTGTGGTGCACGCATGGAATTGTTTGATGCTGCTTGAGGAGGTAATACATCTTTCTAGAGGCCCAAAGATTCAGTTCACCTTTCTAGGTATTTCAGTTTCCGGCTTGCATTATTTATAGAGGCCCAAAGACTCAGGTCACCTTTCTAGGTATTTCAGTTTCAGGCTTGCATTATTTCTAGAGGCCCAAAGATTCAGTTCACCTTTCTAGGTATTTCAGTTTCAGGATTGCATTATTTCTAGAGGCCCAAAGATTCAGTTCACCTTTCTAGGTATTTTTGTATCAGGCTTGCATTATTTCTAGAGGCCCAAAGATTCAGTTCACCTTTCTAGGTATTTTAGTTTTAGGCTTGCATTATTTCTAGAGGCTCAGAGATTCTTATTTTTTCATTTTCACGTGGTTTGACTTCAATTTGACCATGTTTCTCCTTTCTTGTGTTATTCCAATTCACACTACTAGGAAAAGGTCTGCTAGTGGCGCACCTGTTTTGCCTACTAATGGCGCACTACAGGTGCGCCACTAGCACCACGCCATTAGAATTTTTTACTAATGGCGCACCTGTGGTCCGCCATTAGTATACCAGATACTAATGGCACACCAGGCAGTGCACCATTAGTATAGCCCATGGTGCGCCATTAGTATACCAGATACTAATGGCGCACCACATAGAACTGCGCCATTAGTAACAATTTTTTTCAAAAAAAAATTCAGAATTTTTTTTTCAATTTTTTTCGTGTTTTCTCTTAATCTCGGGTCACTATGGCTTAATCTCGGGTTAATATGCTTAATCTCAAGTCAAATGGCACTAAGTGGTCAAACTTCCTGGAAGGTCACCCATCCTCACACTACTCCAGCCCGAGCACGCTTAACTTCGCAGTTCTATCCAGCCCCAGCACCACCTCATTTAATAGACACTTGTTGATATATCTATCATATCAATCCTATTAAACCTTGTTGATGTCTAGGACTTTGTTCATGTTCATGAGTATGATGAAATTTTGAAAATATTTCAAACTTTCTGGTCATATTACGTATCTTTTTTGGAAAAAAAATCGAAACAATTTTTTTTCTGTTACTAGTGGCGCACCTAGCAAACGGTGCGCCACTAGTAAGTTTGAAATTTTTTGAATTTTTTTGCCTCTAGATCTTGAAAGCCCCGTAACTTTTTTCGGTTAGGTTTTTGAGGATTTTGAAATTTTTAATGGGGTTCCCCCGATTAAGTTTGGATGTAACTTTTCGAGTAGATGATTTTTCATATAATTTTTTTAATCCGAGTTCGTATGTAAAAGTTATGCCCATTTTACAAATTCCAGAGAGATTTTGCAAATAAAGTCGAAATTCATATTTGTAAATTTTCCCAACAATTAGACCACATATCACATGGGAAACTTATTTTCTTTTATTTTTTTGACATTTCCATCATTTTCTTTTGTTTTTTTAACTGAAAAGGCGGTCCAATGGGGGTTGCATTCGGTGGATTTTTTGGGCCAAGTTAGTAATGGCGCAACTAGTAATGGTGCACCACTCCCACGATGCGCCATTACTATTTTTGAAAAGGAAATAAAAAAATTGAAAAAAAATTGGAAAAAAAATTACTAGTGGCGCACCGTGGATGTGGTGCGCCATTACTAGTTAAAAATAGTAATGGCGCACTATCCCCTAGTGCGCCATTACTAGTTTTGAAAAAAATTTAAAAAAAAACTGAAAAAAATTACTAGTGGCGCACCGTGGATGTGGTGCGCCATTACTAGTTTAGCTAGTAATGGCGCACTATCCCCTGGTGCGCCATTACTAGTTTTGAAAAAAATAAAAAAAATTGTTACTAATGGCGCACCATGGATGTGGTGCGCCATTAGTATTTAGACACTAATGGCGCACCAACACATTGTGCGCCATTAGTATATAGTAGTGGCGCACCACATGGCTAGTGCGCCATTAGTGTCCATATCATCTATAGCCCTTTTCCTAGTAGTGTCATGTGAACCAAACACCCAGGTTGACTAAAATCCTATGTTTCCAAATGCTCTGTTTTGCACGTGCATTCCTATCCTATTCCTGTGTTTTTCCTGTCCCTGCGTTTATAGAATCCTCCAATTCTAAGGAGCCCTTACAGATTTACTTCATTTTCAGATAGGCGTCAAATAAAACTCTATATGTTATGTCCTGCTCATGTCGTGCCGTCATCCACCCCACCTGAGGTGCACCATCAACTGAAGCGTTCACTGCAGCAGAGATTCCCCCTGCAGACTTTCTTTCGCCGCCTCAGATCATATTCGCCATTGCTGGCAGCCATGCCAACTGCATTACCATCATCGACTGAGCAGATGAAACTGAGGACTACACAGTTCCGGAAGAGAGGTTGCAATCTTTCGTGTTTGCTTACGTTATACATCGGTTATGATTACCTGCTACTTTATCATTCAAACTTGAGTTTTAAAATGCTTGTGGGTCTCATATCGAGGCAGCAACAAATAGTATATGTCTACTATCTGGTTCATCTGGGTCTTATATGTGGTTCATGTTGGGTGGGCAACAAACAATAGATGATCCATTGTCTATCTTTTTATATTGAAGCTATAATCTACCTGCTATCATTAGTTTTGGATCCATCCACTCATTTGCTACCATCAGTCTTGATTTTTGCATGCACCCCTTAGGCCTTACAAAATCTAACTATTTTTTTATTATGCATGTCAGATATTGTACATAATCGTACTGAACATGTAGAGAAAAAGAGAAGACCATTGCGTGGGAATATAATGTCATGTAGATGCCACTCCATGGTGGGCGAAGTGGGCCCCCCTCCCGCCATTGCAGCTTGTATTCCAGAGGAAGATAACTGTTCAGATGGGGATTCAGAGGGAGCCGATCACTCTTGTTTACCACCTGAGGTGTTTGCTCTAACCTGGCATGCTGATGTTGGTCATATCATGCATATGGCGCCTCGCATTGCTTACATTATACATCTTATATGTCATCAGCTTAGTTTAGATTTGCTTCGTGTGAATTCCACCTGTTTGTTTTCTATATCATACTCCCACCATTCCTAAATATTTTTCTTTTTAGAAATTTCAACAAGTGACTACATACGGAACAAAATGAGTGAATCTACACTCTAAAATATGTCTATATACATCTGTATGTGGTAGTCCATTTGAAATCTCTAAAAAGACAAATATTTAAGAATGGAGGGAGTATATGGGAATTATTCAATGCCATCTTCTTTAGCCATGCATCATATATGTGAATCATGCAATGCCATCCTGTTTAGCCAGTCATCGTATATGTGAATTGTATCGTGCCATATATTTTTTGCTTTGTATCTGGAGTGAAAACAAGGTCTTCTGAGCAGTCAGTGCTACCTGTCGATGCAGATTTCTTGGTGGTTACAGATAGCTCCTCAAAGGAGGATTCAGAGACAGATGACTAGTCGTATCCCCCCCCTGAGGTGCATACTCTAACTTGGCAGGGTTATATTGCTCATATCATGCATATGGTGTCTTGCATTGCCATGCCATCTGCTTAGATTAGACATGCTTTGTGTGAATGCCTCCTGTTTGCTTTCTATATCAGATATGTGAATTATGCAATGCCATGTTTTTCAGCCAGTTATCATATATGTGAATTATGCACCGCCATGTAGCCAGGAATCATATATGTGAATTATCTCATGCTATCATATTTTTTCATTCCGTATTCCATTTGTTGACAATCTGTGTATATTGAACTACTCTTCATGTGTATCAGCCATTTGAGCCGGTTATGGAAACATCTGGAGTGAAAACAAGGTCTTCAGAGCAGGCAATGGTACCTGTTGAAGCATATATCTTGATGGTTACAGGGAGCTCCTCAGAGGAGGATTCAGAGACAGATAACCAGTCCTATATCCCACCTGAGGTGTATGCTCTAAGTTGCAATGTTTATATTTCTCATATCATGCATATGGTGTCTTGCATTGCTTAGCATAGACATCATATGCACAATATTGAATTCCATCTTCTTAGTTTAGAGATCATACATGCGAGTGCCAACTGCTTAGTATATGAATCAATTATGTCAATTATATCATGCCATCCTATATACTTAGACAACATATATGTGAATTATTTCATCCCAACCTATTTTAGAAAGACATCATATAGTTTTGTCATGTCATCTTGTTTAGATACTCATCATATGTTGAATTATGCCATTATATCATGTTAAGTTATCCATCATATATCTGAAACTGTGTCATGCTATCCTATTTAGTTAGGCATCATATTGTGAAATTGTATCATGCTGTCATGTTTGGTTAGACAACATATATGTGAATTACCACATCTGTCTATCATACAATGTCTGTATGTTCAATTTATTTTCTTGTTTATCAGCCATTTGAATTGGAGGGGGTGATGGCAGTATCTAAGGGAGCAAAAACCCCTTCTTCACAAAAGACAAAATTACCCATCGATGCAGATAGAACCATGGTTGTACTGGCCCACAAACTAGCCCCACCACACATAATCGAGACTCTTCCAGATTGCACACTTACACCGTTGGGCAGAGAACCAGCTACAACCCATATAACCACAACCCCAGTGGATAGTAACCCACTTCTAGTTGACAAAGCACCATGTCCACCATAGAGTACCCCCACTCGAGCAGTTTGTAAAGCAACTGCAGTGCCCAAAGCATGAAGACCACCACAACTAACCCAAACTCCACGTTTAAAGCAGAAGAGCAACTATTCTCAGGTCAGATTCCGTAGCTATTATCCATACTCCTTTACAGTTGCATCACTGTATTTACTCATACCAACTACTTTCGAATTTGAATGATCCAATTGAAACTCCAATGGCGTAACATGTAGGTTTTAAACCTATTTCTTTAACTGGATTCCTGTTCTAACTTCTTGCTCTATGTTGATTTCAGTTTCAGTTGTATAAAAAATTATGTTCTCATGTGATGCACATTACAAGTGTTGCCAATGTTGTGTAGTTTCTCACACTTATATTCTATCTATGCTGCTGTATCTTAAAAATATATGTGTTGAACTGTGTCTCTATCTTGATTAGGCAACATAAATTATAATGAGATGGACAAGATAGTGACCATAGTACATACATATATGTTTCTTTCATGTTGTTATCATGTCCACCTTACTACTGAACCTATGATGTGTCTACTTGTTTCTCTCATAGTATGCAAACAAAAATTGGAGAAGAGCACCCCACTATGCAATGGTGGAGAAAGTAATGCATATAAGGTTCAAGATAGTGAGACAACCCTGTTGGTCTCCAAGAAATATGATAAAAATGATCTTGTGGACAGTGAGAAAACCCCACAGTCCTGCGTTGATGTAGTGTTTGAGTTACTGGCCAGTACCGCTGGCACAAGCTCTTCGAACTCGCTGCCTGAATCACTTCGGCTTATTCAGTCTCAGCTACAAGCTGAAAGGCATCAGGTAGATGTGCTACAGCAAGAAGCCAAAGGACTGAGGAAGTCCCTGCAGAATTCAGATGCATACTTTCTTGTGCAACAGCAAGCGCTGGAGGATTTAAGCACGAAACAAGAGAAAGTTAATAAGCTTGCTAAGCATCTTGCCAGCATTATGGCTACCCATGGTATTGTTTCTTGATCTCTTCCGAAGTGGTTTCAGTTCTAGACTTGTTTTGCTGTGGCGTTTATATGCTGCTTTGTTCCCTATATTTGCACTGGTGGCGAACTTTGATGCCCGGTGGATGTAATATGTGTAATAGCCGTGATAGCCTAGCGTAAGTTGTTTGCTTATTTATTTCCTTGTTGTCTTGTTTATTTGTTTGCTTGTAGTCAGTGCAGTTATTTTTTCACGGTTTGCTAGTGGCCGCAATAACCTATTTTCTAAAAAGAGGCCACAGTAACCATGGGCTACGTATTTACTGTAGTGACACTGGGCCTCCTATGGGCCGTAGAAACAATGGGCCTCCTATGGTCCGTAGAAACAATGGGCCTTCTACGGGCCGTAGACACAATGGGACTTCTATGGGCCATATCATCAATGGGCCTTATACGGGCCGTATGATCAATTGGCCAAACATGGGCCAATAACAGACCGCATTATGGCCATAAACGGGCTAGAGTTGGAATCATCCGTTCATGGGCCGACCATAACGTGCGTCGTTAATAGGCCGTATTTGATGATGCTATGAAACCGGCCAACGTATTAACGGGCCACAAATGGGCCGATTGTAACAACGGGCTGAATTTGGCCCACAAGCAGAAAATGACAGTAATGGGCCGTAAGTACCCGAATGCTGGAAATGAGCCCAAGAATAAATGGGCCCTAAGAAGGCCGAAAGATAACATGGGCTGGAAACAGCCCACTGGAATAATGGGCCGTTAATGTTTATAAAGTGATACACTGTTCATTACGGGCCAGTTTCACCACGGGCCGTTAATGGGCCAAGAGTAGCAAAGGGCTTCATATGGGTCGGAAGACGTCATGGGCCATACATGGGCCGGAAGTTAAAACGAGCTGGAATCATATTGGATGGACCAGATGACGCTACTGGGCCTAATTCGGGTAGGTCATAACGGGCCCTGGGTTAGCGGGTTGTAAATGGGCTATATGCGAACAGTCCGTTAATAGGCTTTCCGTGGGCCGGCCCGCCACCTTTTGACCAAGTCAAATGGGCCGGCCTTTTCACAGGAATGGGCCTCTGTTGGGCCGTGCCACGTGTCGACGTATCATAGGCGCCTTCGGTCCAATGAGTGGATGACATCTGTCCAAACGGTGAGCCGACACGTGTTTCCTCCAGCCAATGATGATTTTACACGTGGAAAATCCCCATTGGTCCGGGCTATTAACGGGTTATCGGATCCAAAACCTGACCCGATAGCTTAACGGCGTTCCGTTACGATGGATGCCACGTGTCGGTCACCCTTGACGAAAGCACTTCTGTGACACGCGATTTATCGTCATGGAAGTGGACACTTCCGTGATAATAATTTTGGTAATGTCATGGAACACTTCTACGATAGCACAGGTATGACTATCTTGATTCTGTCATAAAATCATCATAGATGTACATGCATGACAGAAAACGTGACCTATTGTGACAAACACGTATCATCATGGAAGTGTATTTTTTTAGTGCATACCGATGTATGCGGCCCAATGAGTGTTGAGGCTCGTGGCGGGTATCGTTATTTTCTGACCTTCACAGATGACTTGTGTAGATATGGGTATATTTACTTAATGAAACACAAGTCTAAAATGTTTGAAAAGTTCAAAGAATGTCAGAGTGAAGTGGAGAATCAACGTAACAAGAAAATAAAGTTTCTACAATCTGATCGTGGAGGCGAATATTTTGAGTTACGAGTTTTGCCTTCATTTAAAACAATGTGGAATAGTTTCACAACTCACGCCACCTGGAACACGACAGCGTAATGGTGTGTCCGAACATCGTAACCACACTTTATTTGATATAGTGCGATCTATGATTTCTCTTGCCAATTTACCACTATAGTTTTGGGGTTATGCATTAGAGACAGTTGCATTCACGTTAAATAGGGCACCATCAAAATCCATTGAGACGAGACCGTATCAACTCTGGTTTGGCAATAAACCTAAGTTGTCATTTCTTAAAGTTTGGGGATGCGATGCTTATGTCAAAAGGCTTTAGCCTGATAAGCTCGAACCTAAATCAGAGAAGTGTGTCTTCATAGGATACCCTAAGGAAAAAATTGGGTACACCTTCTACCACAGATCCAAAGGCAAGATTTTTCTTGCCAAGAATGGAACCTTTCTAGAGGAGTTTCTCTCGAAAGAAGTGAGTGGGAGGAAAGTAGAACTTGATGAGTTAATTCTACCTTCTCTCAAATCTGGAAGGTAGCTCATCCGAGAAATGCATTCCCGTGATGTCTACACTAACTGGAGAGGAAGCTAATGATAATGATCATGCAACTGCAAATCGAGTTGCTACAGAACTTCATAGGTCAACCAGAGCACGATCCGCACTAGAGTTTGGCAACGGGGTACGATAGTGATCCAGGAGTGGATCACTGGATAGTGGTCAAATTTATCCTTAGTTACCTAAGAGCACTAAGGAAATATTTCTCGGTTATGGAAGTGATAAAGAGTTCGTCGTAAAGAGTTACATCGATGCAAGCTTTTACACAAATCTAGATGACTCTGAGTCTCAATCTGGATACATATTGAAAGTGGGAGCAATTAGCTCGAATAGCTCCATGCAGAGCATTGTAGTCATAGAAAATTTGGAAAAATACATACGGCTTTGAATGTGGCAGACCCGTTGACTAAACTTCTCACACAAGCAAAACATGATCACACCTTAGTACTCTTTGGGTGTTAATCACATAGCGATGTGAACTAGATTATTGACTCTAGTAAACCCTTTGGGTGTTGTTCACATGGCGATGTGAACTATGGGTGTTAATCACATACAAATGTGAACAGTAGGTGTTAAATCACATGGCCATGTGAACTAGATTATTGACTGTAGTGCAAGTGGGAGACTGAAGGAAATATGCCCTAGAGGCAATAATAAAGTTGTTATTTTATATTTCCTTATATCATGATAAATGCTTATTATTCATGCTAGAATTGTATTAATTAGAAATTTGACGCATGTGTGAATACAAAGACAAAACACCGTGTCCCTAGTATGCCTCTACTTGACTAGCTCTTTGATCAAAGATGGTTAAGTTTCCTAGATATGGACATGTGTTGTCATTTGATGAATGGGATCACATCATTAGAGAATGATGTGATGGGTAAGACCCATCCGTTAGCTTAGCATTATGATCGTTTAGTTTTATTGCTACTGCTTTCTTCATGTCAAATCTATATTCCTTTGACCACTACAAGAAATATGTCAACTAGTGACCTTCTGTCAGTGACCCTGGAAGAATTAGTCATAGATCTATGACCATTTAAGACCAATTGGTCAAAAGCTGTTCGGGGGGCTCCAAACCCTAAACTATAACGACCATTTTGGTCAGAAAGGTCATAATTTCCTTGCACAAAATGGTCATAAAGCAGATAGCACTGGTCCTTTGCCTTATTTCTAACTGATCATGACCAATATAGATGGTCATAACCTTGTAAATTGTGGTGGGTTGCTATGACTAGGCGCCACCTCGCCCTAGGTTGTGAAGCAACCTATGTCATTTCCAAAATTCTCAAAAAAATCTCATAAATTCCTTGGGTCATATCTTCGTCAAATATGTAAAAAACCTTCCTTGCCTAGTTCGAAAATAATTCAAAAATATTCATTTTCCTATTCCGTTTAGAAAAACACTTTGTGAAGGAAGTACCAGTTTGGCATGTCCAAATGGTATCTAGTTTCTACAGTGCTTTCTTATGTCCAAATAACCATCCTCCACCAAATGCCAGCTCAATCCATTCATTATTTTGAGCCCACCTTCAACATTCGTATTTATGTCCAGTGTTGTACTTTGCAAAGCAAGTACCACCTAGGCTCCTCCTTTTGAGCTGAAAATTTGTGAAGATGGTCTTGTTAGTAACTAGTCATCCTCAGCCAAAACTCATGCCCATTAGCCATGTGCATTGCCCATACTGCTAATCAAACACTTGGCTGCTTATTCATGTTTGAGCATCGATCGGTCTCCTTGTGAGAATCTTATGTTGTGATTTTCATCCTAGCACCTACCTGGGGAGTGACCAACCCACTAGACATGCCTAGGCCGCCCAGAACACATGGCAACGCGTTGACCACGCGGCAGGCATGAGAGTTTATGCGCTCTAGAGTTGGGGCCCTCGACCACCGTCTAAACCTCGATGTATCGCCACCAAACCATGTATTTATGATTAAATAGGTACTTATGTAACTAGAAATGATTTTTGGAAAAAATAAATAGCAAACTATGAGGCACCTGCAGTTCAAATTTGACCCGCTTCCTACTAAATCGGCGGGAATTAGTCTTTTTCACCAGAGGTGGATCAAAACTTTTGACATCCAACCATTTTGTCAATTGTGCATTAAATATGGCCTGGTATTTTAGAAAATTGATTTGGTCCAATTTTGCAAAAAATATATGGTAGGTCCTTCACAAAAAAACTCATTTCAGGCACTCGGAAAATGGAAAATGAATTTTCCGTGCAAAGAAAATGAAAAATCCCTTAGGCAACATTGTTTGGAATTCCAAGATGCACCCTTGTGCACAATATGAGATCATTTGAACTAACTATGCCATGAATGTGGCCATAAGATTGATCATTTGGCTTGAAAGCCATGAATCTTCACGCATGATAGTTCATTTATTAGAACACTTTTTAAAAACAATTTCTGTATTACAAGTTTATTATTTTTCCTGGAAACTTTGTCACATATAATGACACAATGCGAAGGTTTTCCAAATTTTTCATTTTTTTTGAATTTTTATGCCCGTTTCAAAATGCGGTCAAAACGGCAGGCTTGACCGTTCCTAGCTAGTGGTTGAATATTGGAAAACATTTGATGTTTCTCTGATTAAATAGATACTTATGTACCTAGAAATGATTTTTGGAAAAAAATAGCAAACTATGAGGCAGCTGCAGTTCAAATTTGACCCGCTTCCTACTGAATCGGCGGGAATTTATCTTTTTCACCAGAGGTGGATCAAAACTTTTGACACCCAACCATTTTGTCAATTGTGCATTAAATATGGCCTAGTATTTTAGAAAATTGATTTGGTCCAATTTTGCAACAAATATATTATAGGTCCTTCACACAAAAAACTCTTTTTAGACACTCAAAAAATGAAAAATTGATTTAAGAGAACTCATTTCTCATAACTCTTTAAAAAATATTTGTCTTATTTCAATTTGTGATTATTCCTGAAAACTATAGTCAAATTTGCTGACACAATGAGAAGTTTTTTTTTCATATTTTCAGGTCATAATAAAATAGCTAACATGATTTAGCACCTTACTTTTAGTCAATTACGACCAATTTAAATGTCAAAATATCATACATGTATACTGCGTTCTGATTGGCCCAAGGGCCTGTCACGCGGATCATGGATAAATCATCGTCGGATCCTCCTGGATCCAACGGCCCTCACCTCACCCTCTCACAGTCTCACCCACCCACCGTGAGCTACCCCTAAAAAAACCCACCGCACACCACCCCACTCTATCCCCACGCAGCGAACCCTAGCGCTCTCACCCTCTCCCTCTCTCTGGATCCCCCGCCGCCGCACACCACTCCTCCTTCTGGATCCCCCGCCGCCTCTCCCAACCTCACTCCCTCCCTCTGGATCTCGACGCGCCGCCGCCCCTACCCCACTCCTCCGGCGTTCCCCCCACACGGTCACTGCTCGGCCCTCCCCATCGCGCTCCCGATCCAGATCCCTCCCCTCCCCACTCTCAGATCCAACTGGCCCGAGACGAAGGCCGTCGTGGACATGGTCGCCACCACCGACCGCGAGTGGGGGTCCTGGTCTTCTCCCTCGTCGTCCTCGGCGACGGCATCTGGCTGAGCCACTAGGCTGCCACCACCGACTACGAGCGGTTCCTGGAGCGGCTGGTCACCGCGCTGGAGGTGCTGCTTCTGGCGCTCTCCCTCGTGGGGCTCGCGGGGTTGCTGTGGCCGACGGCCTACTCCCCTGCATCGCCTCCTCCGCCCTCGCGTTCTGATTCAAATCCATCCTCACGGGGCAGATCTAATCCGATCCAGGGCGCCGCCATGATGCACCACCACCACCAGCTGGACCAGTGGCTCGCGGCGGTGGCGGTGGCGGCGTGCTCCGGCCGACCAAGTCCGCACCCTTCTCCCCCGTCAAGCCGGCGGCGGTGTCCATGTTGCGGACGCACTCCAACTCCTTCCACGTCGCCCACAAGGTCCCCGTCGGCGACACCCCTTGCGTCCGCGCCAAGTGCATCCAGGTGCGTCCTTGTACAGGAGCTCTTTTTCTGTCTGCGATTTGAATTTGCTGATGGCCGGGGCTGACGGTGGTGGTTGTGCTCTGATGGATGGCAGCTTGTTGACAAGGACTCGGAGAAGGCGATTGCACTGTTCTGGGGCGCCATCAACACCGGCGACCACATGGACATCACGCTCAAAGACATGGCCGTCATGATGAAGCAGCGGAACCATGCCGAGGAGGCCATCAAGTCGCTCCGTGTCCGCTGCTCCGACCAGGCGCAGGAGTCGCTCGACAAGCTGCAGGCCTCGCTCCCTCCCTCCCTCCTCGACAGCTCCAGGAACTCTAGATGACCATGGTGAGACTGCAGGAGGTCAGACCCTTCCTCTCATTCTCTTCTTCTTCTTCTTCTTCTATCTCTGGTTTTTTTCCTCTCCGCATCTCATCAGATGTAGGCGTGTGTGTGTTCGGTCGTGTGCAAGCACTGTCCTCCCATCTCATCTCCCTTGGTGGTGAAGGAAGGAAGCCATGGAGACGAAAGTTGCAGCCCTCCCATCTCATCTCCCTCCTTGCACGGTGAAGGAAGGAGGCCATGGAGAGAGAAGCTGCTGGGGATGCCGATGCCGATGCCGATTCAAGAGGAGGTCCATGGAAGGTCCTCTCCTTTCCTCTATCTTGTTCGCTTCAGTCCTGTTTCCATCTTCTCCATTCAAACATGTTCTTCCCAATTCAGACATGGACACCGAGCATATTCTCTGCTAGCTAGCTAGCTCGCTGCTGCAATACCTACCTTAGAGTTAAAGCACCAACAACCCACCATTGGTAGCTAGTATTTGTTGCTTGCTTGCATTCCGAAATTGAATTGGTTTCCTTCCTCCACTGGATGGATAGTGTTACGCAGCCACTTTGTTCCCTGGTCACCTTTATGTGCTATCGGGAGAGGAGCTCTCATCACTGACCCCTCTTCTCCACTACACGTGTTCAACAGAAATTGTTTTAGTTTGTCATACATAATTGACTATGCTTATGTTGGAGTTACTAAGTCTGGTCTTAGACAAATTCTTGTTCTGCAATCATAAGCATCACTTGTAGTCTGGTCTTAAACAAATTATTGTTTGAGTTAAGTTCACCGAACAATACTGGATGCAGCGCGGGGGTTCTGTTTTGTTCTAGATTAATTGCACTCCTCATGGTTCCGTTTGCGGTCGAGCTGGATGCAGCGCGGGGGTTGCTCGTGCTCAGCGTCGAGCCGGAGGGCTTTCATGTGTGTTGCTGCCGGTTCTTCAGTTTCCACGGTGTCATGGAAATATCACGTCAGATGTCCTAGAAGAAGGACTTAGTCATGGAGCCATCGCAATGAGGTTAGCCTGAAGGTGTTAAACCGGACAAGGGACACAAGAGTTATACTAGTCCGGCCCCTTCGATGAAGGTAAAAGCCTACGTCTAGTTTGTGATGGGATTATTGGGGTTTCGATGACCAGGGAGCAAACACGCTAGCCTGGGTCTCGAGTTGTTGTCTGTTGTCCCTGAACCGTCGCTGGGTCGTCCCTTTATATACACAGGTTGACACCAGGCCGGTTTACAGAGTTCCGAGGCTGACTCATACAAGTGTTCGACTCGGTCTCTTCCTTTCCCTAACTTACAATACAAGTATACAACTATGACGGTTTACCGCTATGGGCCCTAATCCGCCTCTGGGCTTGGGCCTCTAAGCTTCATCAGTAAAGCGCCATCTTCTTATCTTCATAGACTTCGGTATGGTTGAGCATGAACCGGCCCCTCCTGGGCGGTTTATATTCAGTAGTTATATCCTCAACATTAGGCCCGAGATTGATTTGAACCTGTTCATGTCAATCTTCAACACTTAGATAAATTTCACAAGCATCTTCTGATGACACTTGTAAACCGCCATGTCGCCGTTTCCTTGTAAATTTTGGTGAACCACCGTGATGTCATCTTCTGTCACTGCAGTAAATCATCATGATGTCATCTTCTGCATAAAAAGATACCCTTCATTAATTACATCCCGAAGATCGAGGCGACAGCTGCGCCCCCTTTCGCCGCTTCAGGCTCCTCGATTTACATGCCTGCCGTTTGTCTCCTTTTCTTTATAAATAGAGCCGGGGGGTCTTTTCATTCCTCCCCCCTTGCCTCTCGTCTTCCTCCTCGCGACCCGAAGAACTCCAGCGCCGCCACCGCCGCTGTCGGACCTCAAATCTGCACCAACCTAGGCTGCTGCATCACCCTGTTTGGACCAGAGCTCCTGCGATACTCTGCCGCCGCTGTGTGGCCTCTGGTAAACCTTCTTCCCCTAACCCTAGATCTCCATTAGGGCTTCAAGTTCATCTGTGTCCATTGATGTTCATCAGCGCTTCTCTATCTTTCCCTTAACTTTTTACTGAATCTAGCTATACCTGTTTATTTCTTTTGTGGCTAGATCCGTAACTTTAGTCTGTCTCACCATAATGCCTTACTTGTTCATAGAAAAACTGCATCTGGACCTTCTCTGTTCCTCTTATCGCCATTGTAGGGTTTCAGATAAAATTTCTTTACTAAACCATGTCAGATCCAAAATTATATACTACCACACTGTGAAATCTGTTTCTGTAAACACTTAGTAGATTTCAACTTTGCCTCTTTTGTTTAAGGGCGGGTTAACCCTTAATAGTTGATAATCCGCCATATCCATTAGCCCTCACTTAAACCGTCATCTTGTCTTGAATAGAGAACTCCAGTTTAACTCACATATATGCTTTCATCAAATTCCCCGGTTTAACACCGATTAGTACATATCAACCATCTATCGTAAACCGGCCTTCATTTTTCCTTTGACAGTTCGTTTCCAAGATGACCAAACAATTCGCCGCTTGCAACTGGGTTCCTTCCCGGATCACGGAAACACAAATCAATGGATACATTGTAACTAGCACTTTAGCCTCAAAAAACATCCTTCATTGGCGAGTTCCTGTCCCTGAGTGCCCTCCTGAGCCTCAAGATGGTGAAGTAATTGTTTTTATGCAGCACTTAGACCAGGGATTCAGCCCTCCCGGATCAAAGTTCTTCCAGGATGTGCTTGCCAGCTTTCAACTCCATCCTCAGGACATTGGACCAAATTCTGTGTCCAACATATGCAATTTCCAAGTGTTCTGCGAAGTTTACCTTCAAGAGGAACCAACTGTTGATCTCTTCCGGGATTTCTTCCATTTAAACCGCCAGACTGAATTTTCTGATGGCCCCAATACTGAACTTGGTGGGGTTTCAATCCAAAAGAGAAAGGAAGTTGATTTCCCTCATGCAAAGCACCACAGCCATCCTAAAGACTAGAACCAAACATGGTTTTACTCTAAGAATACTGCCCCTGCCGGAGAGAATCCCTTGCCGGGTTACCGCGCTTACAGGCTTAGCAATGGCCATCCACTGCCTCAACGGCTCACTGCCAAGGAGCGACAAGCTTTCGCACCTCAACTCACCAAACTCCGGGCTCTCCTAGCCAACGGTCTGACTGACGTTGACCTTGTTCGCTGTTGGGTTGCATGGCATGTCCTTCCTTTAAGCCGCCGCCCCAGATTGATGCACGAATATACTGACAATGCCAAGGATCCTCAATGGTTTAATGAGATAGAAATGACTGATGATGAAGTCACAGAATCTATGAAGAAGATGCTAGATGAACTGATCGCTGCATGCAGCCAAACTGGGCTGGACCCTTTTTACTCCTCCAACAAACCGCCAGCGGTAAAGATTTTATCCTTATGCTTTCTTGATCCGCCTCCGCTTTAACATTGCTCTAATGAAACTTTGTTTAATTTTCCAGGCCAATAGCTCCTTTTGGAAAAGGAAAGCTTCAGACAAACTGGCAAGGGCTCCTCATGCCAAGAGCAAAGTTATAAAGAGAGCAGCCAAGAAGAAGACCGGCGAAACTGCTGATCCGCCCGAAGA
This sequence comes from Triticum dicoccoides, assembly GCF_002162155.2. Lineage (NCBI taxonomy): Eukaryota > Viridiplantae > Streptophyta > Magnoliopsida > Poales > Poaceae > Triticum > Triticum dicoccoides. The sequence goes on along the minus strand of NC_041389.1, from coordinate 431,683,819 downwards.
TATTGAAGATTCGGATCAAGAGGTAGAACTTGACTCCCTTGGTTCCTTTTTCATACACCTTATTAACAATGACTATTATCAGGATGATGCGGAAGCCAGCCGCGCTGATCATGTTGAGGTAATCTCCCTTTCCTCCGGTTCAGATCATGTGCCGGTTCAGAAATTTCGTCGTGCAGTTCGGAAAGTAAAACGCTCTCATCCACTTGCTCATTTGGATCCACAATTTTCTTTGAAGACACAACAACAAGAAGGTCATCGCACAACCCGGCACAGTGGTCAATAGGTCACTTCCTTCGGTTTACCAGACACTCCACCCCGGAAGCATCGTCCGGAGGTCTCTTCTTCTTTTAATAAGCCTTGTCCCTTGGCGGGTTGCTTCCGGAACCCACTTAATCCATCCGACTCGCATTATCAGGTGTTCTCTAATTCCTCATCTGGTGATTCATCAACCACTCAGCTGCCTCCCCTTAAAACCGTCCCCGGGTAAGTATATTGTCCTTTAACTTTTTCCTTCGTGTATCGATTTACCATACTAATCTTCTATTTTGATCTTATAGTGCCAAGGGCCGGTTGAGCAAGAAAGCCAAGACCAGTGAACCTACTGATGAAGTTGAACCGAAGAAGACTCCAGAAGATGCCGGTAGAGACACTGATGTTGTTATGGATGACTCTGCCCCACCGGATCCAGCCACTGATGCTAATCCGTCGGAAGCTGGCCCGGCTACACATGTTGATACATCAAGTCCACATGTCACGCCTCCAAGTCCAGCTGCTGATCCGCTGAGTCCAGCTGCTGATCCGCTGAGTCCAGCTGCTAATCCGCCAAGCCCTGCTGCTAATCCGCCGAGCCCAACCAAAGATAGTGTCAGTCCACCGAGCCCATCAAAAGGTGGCGATGATGTTATTATTACTGGCACTGCTTATACCGCCCCGGGAAATCTAGTTGCTTTATCAAAACATACAACCAAGGACGAATTTGCTGCTATGGGCAAGGGGAAAGGGAATACCGATTTGTCGAGCTATGTTAATCTTTCCACTCAGGATCTTCATTCCGGATTCTTGAACCGGCTTTACACAAGCCGAGATTATGAGGCCGGTTTGGTGAATCTGATGAAGGAACGCTATGAGGCAATCTTCCAAACACTTTCATCCTTATTCTGTACATTCACTGTATTGTAGCCCCCAAGGGCCGGTTTGTCTCGTGACGACAAACCGGGACTTTAAAGATAAAGAACACTTCGATTGAGTAGCCCCCAAGGGCCGGTTTATCTCTTGAAGATAAACTTGGACTTTTATATTCCATACTGTATTTTGTTAACTTCCCTTGCATGTGTATTTTCTGGATCAAACACACATTATCCCCCAAGTGCCAAGATTAAAACTTGTATTGATCCTTGGGACTTCAAACAATCAGTTGTAAAGAAGCAATTCGCATTAGCCCCCAAGTGCCAAGTGTATAACTGGTTATATGCTTGAGACTTTTGATAAAATATTTACAAGCTCCTCATCTGACTGTGGCAGGCTGATATAAGTCACCAAGGCTCTCAAATTGCTGATCTTCAAGAGAATATCAAGTCCCAACAAGCAGAGACTTCCAAGGCCAAGGATGAGCTTAAAACCGCTTTGGTGGCCATGGAACAACTTAAAGAAGGGTTCAAGAATGAGCGTGCCAGCTGGGAAACAGAGAAGACATCATTGTTGAAGCGGGCGGAGGACGCCGAGTCAGCTCTTAAACTGGTGGCGGAAGAACTAACTGGGTTGAAGCACCAAGTAAATGCCATGACTTCTACAATATTTGGTAAATACTTTTGTCAGATCTTTTGAATAACCATCTTTGAAATTTGTCGGTTTAACATCAAAATCTTAAACCGTTGTAGGTGGCCGTGTTGCTCATCTGGGCTCTGACATGCGGATGAAGCTGAAGGCAACCTATACGTTGATAGAGCAACTGTATACCGGTGCCCAACGGGTTATCTGTGCGGTCTCCTACACCAAAACGGCTCCAACATTGATCAAGGACACTCTAGCAAGGTTATCCATGACGCCGGCGTAGATAGAAGAGATGAAAAGATCCGCTGCCAGGGCTGGCGCTCTATTGGCACTTACCCGAGCCAAAGCATGGATAGCTGATCTGGATCCGGTTGATATTGCCAAGGGCTTTCCTGGTGAGCAAGAAAATGGGGCAGAATTTGACAATGAAGCCCTCAAAGTTCTGACAAAGGAGATGCGTCCCCTGGTGAGTCAATTGGCGGAAGAAGCTAACTTGACTGTTCACCGGTCCTTTTATGATGCGAATAACCAACCGATTGACACTGCTGTGAAGGAAGTGCAAAATCTTATCCCGCCAATCCGTAAGCACACTTACGCCCCTGACGTTGATCTATCCAAACTTATAAGTGAAGAGGTTGTCTTTCAATCTTTAACCCGGATTGACTGGACCACCATTGACTTCCAGCCACTGGATGGAGAGGAGGAGGATGAACCGACGCCAGATGATCCATCAACTTCACGTCAACATGGTGTTGAGCCTTGATCCGGCAATCGGGTTGATATTTCACAAACTGTGCTCTATGTAAAGAACAATCCTTTATGTTGGGCTGTAAGGCGCCTTGTAATAGGCTAGTTTGAAATACTTTGATCTGCCGCCATCGTGCACTGAGATATGACTTTGTTTGATCCGCCATGATAATTGCAGTACTTGCTTATGCACCTTTATAACATTATGCTGTCCTTATATCTGCATAACAAAAGACCTGTCCGGGCGGTTTACCGCTGGACGGGTCATAATGCCCAATACATAACCTGGTAGGTAACCAAGGCTGTAAAAAATAGCCAAAAATAAATACCTGTGATATGAAATTATGTTGTTGGTTTACCAACTTATTTGTAGTGAGGGTGAATACCCAACTTTCACCATGCAATGCTGGTATTGTAAGAAGTAAAACCGGGTTGTGATGAACACCAGATGATCATACTGGCGACAGGTAGTCAAAGCCAGACCAGATTGAAAGATGCCGATTCACCATCGATTATATGCTTGAACAGATGATAACTGTAAGCCACACCGGGTTAAAAAACACCGGGTTGAAATGAAGACATATAGCCTGGCCAGATCAAGAGATGCTGGTTTACCTTAAAAGGTGACCAAATAAGGATAAAACTTGCAAAAAGAAAGCAAATAAAAACTTGTAGTCGAGGCTTTTCGAGGGCTGCCAGGCCCAAATTCGAGGCTTTTCGTGGGCTGCCAGGCCGCTGAGTTAAACCATTTGACAAAGCCTTTTAAGATGGGCCTCCAACTAACCAATTGTTGCTTTAACTTTGACAAGTTCAGGTTCTCAATGAGAGTAACTTTCAAATGTTCGGCGGGCCATGCCAGGATTACCTGGATAGGAGTGGCTTACTTGATGAAGGCAGGTTAACCCAGGGTTTTAGGTGAATACACCGGGCTTCCAAGCGATGGGTCGATACCCGGTTACAAGGGTCCTTTCCAACACTTTGTTACTTTACACAAAGAGCCCCCAAGTAACTTTGTGAGCTGTGCTCAATGGGTGCCTATGTTTGAGTCATGCTAGTAGCAACAGATCTCTCTTTGGCCCCTTGGGTGTGAAGCTCCCAAGCTGTATGATGGCATAATAGCCGGTTCAATGGACAAAACGGGTCATTGCTGTGAAAACAGAAGCCCCGTTGTATCCAAGAAACGTTGGAAGAATGGCAGAGGCCCTGCTTATAGCAAAGGTGCCGGTTTATTATATTGATCATAATATATACATTGTCATAATATGCACATAAGAAGAGCCTAGAACTCAAGTGTAGTATGGCCGAAGGAGAGCTATGTTCCATGGCCGCCGGGTCTCCTCCTCAGAAGTGCGTGAGTCTTCGCGAACGTCAATGAGGTAGTATGATCCGTTGTGCAGATTCTTGCTGACCACAAAGGGCCCTTCCCAAGGTGGGGATAACTTCTGCATGTCGGTCTGATCCTGGATGAGCCGGAGCACTAAATCGCCTTCTTGAAAGGTTCTTGTTTTAACCCGGCGGTTGTGATAACGCCGCAGGTCTTGCTGGTAAACCGTCGAACGAGCCAAAGCCATATCCCGCTTCTCATCTAACAGGTCCAGTGCTTCTTGACGTGCTTGCTCATTATCCGCTTCAACATAATTGGCAACCTGAGGCGAGTCATGACAAATATCACTTGGGAGTACTACCTCTGCTCTGTAAACCATGAAGAGGGGTGTATAACCTGTAGACCGGTTTGGGGTGGTATTTATGCTCCATAACACAGATGGTAGTTCTTCCACCCAGCAACTCGGCGTCCGCTTTAAAGGGACCATTAGCCGGGGCTTGATACCCTTTAGAATTTATTGATTAGCTCGCTCAGCTTGACCATTGGATTGGGGATGAGCCACAGACGTGACATCAAGCCGGATGTGCTCTCGTTGACAAAAATCCTCCATCTCGCCTTTAGAAAGGTTCGTGCCATTATCCGTGATAATGTTGTGTGGAAAACTAAAATGGAAGATCACCTTTTTAATGAATTGAACCGCCATGGCTGCGTCACACTTGCTTACTGGCTCCGCTTCAACCCATTGAGTGAACTTGTCAACCTCCACCAACAGGTGGGTCTTCCTATCCTTTGATCACTTGAAAGGCCCTACCATGTCAAGCCCCCAAGTGGCAAACGACCAAGTGATAGGAATCATCCGTAGCTCCTGAGCCCGCACATGAGCTCGTCTTGAGAATTTTTGAAAACCGTCGCACCGTCTGACCAAGTCCTCAGCATCAGCATGAGCTGTCAACCAATAGAAACCGTGATGAAAAGCTTTAGCAACCAAGGATTTTGAACCGGCGTGATGACCACAGTCTCCTTCGTGGATCTCACGTAAAATCTCACGGCCTTCTTCAGGAGAAACAGAGCGCTGGAACACCCCAAAAACGCTGCAGTGGTGTAACTCGCCGTTGTGAACAACCATGGACTTGGACCGCCAGACAATCTATCTGGCCAAAATTTCTTCATCTGGTAACTCGCCCCGGGTCATATACGCCAAGTATGGAACTGTCCAATGTGGAATGATATGTAAAGCGACCACCAACTATGCCTCTGGATCAGGAACATCGAGGTCCTCCTCTGTGGGCAGCTGAACCGACGGGTTATGCAAGACGCCCAAAAAGGTATTGGGCGGCACTGGTTTACGCTGAGATCCTAACCGGCTTAAAGCGTCAGCTACCTCGTTTTTACGCCGATCAATGTGCTCCACTTGATATCCCTTAAAGTAGCCAGCCATAATATCCACCTCTCATCAGTAAGCTGCCATGAGTGGATCCTTGGAATCCCAAGTACCTGAAACTTGCTGGGCTACCAAGTCTGAGTCTCCAAAACATCATACGCGGCTTAAGTTCATCTCTTTAGCCACTCGAAGACCATGGAGTAAAGCTTCATACTCAGCTGCATTGTTAGTATAAGGGAACATTAAGAGAAGAACATAATGAATTTATCACCTCGAGGGGAAGTAAGGACAACTCCAGCCCCCGAGCCCTCCAATTGCATGGACCTGTCAAAGTGAATAGTCTCAGTTCCGATGAAATCCACAAGAGCCTGGGACTTTATGGCTGTGCGAGGCATATACTTCAAACCGTGTGGTCCAAGCTCAATAGCCCACTTAGCAACCTGGCTAGTTGCCTCCTTGTTCTGGATTATATCCCCCAAAGGAGCAGAACTGACCACTGTGATGGGATGACCTTGAAAGTACTGTTTAAGCTTTCGACTTGCCATGAACACCCCATACACCAGCTTTTGCCAATGCGGATACCTTTGCTTTGACTCAATGAGCACTTCGCTGATATAGTAAACTGGCCTTTGAACTGGGTACTCCTTCCCAGCCTCCTTGCGCTCCACCACAATGGCAACACTGACAGCCCGTGCATTAGCAGCCACATACAACAGTAGTGGCTCTTTATCAATGGGAGCAGCAAGAACTGGCGGTTCAGCTAACTGCCGCTTCAAGTCCTCAAACACCGCATCTGCTGCGTCACTCTAGACAAAGTTGTCAGTTTTCTTCAACATCTGATACAGAGGAATTGCCTTCTCTCCCAAACGGCTGATAAACCGGCTCAAAGCCGCAATACGACCTACCAGTCGCTGAACATCATTGATACACGCCGGTTTAGGCAAGGATGTAATTGCCTTGATCTTTTCTGGATTAGCCTCAATACCTCTGTTAAACACCAGAAAGCCTAAGAGCTTGCCTGCCGGAACACCAAAAACACACTTAGCCAGATTGAGCATCATTTTATAGACTCTTAGATTATCAAAGGTTTCTCGCAAATCAGAGATGAGTGTCTCTGCTTTCCTGGACTTGACCACAATATCATCCACATAAGCATGAACATTGCGCCCAATCTGAGTATGACGACAATTCTGCACGCAACGTTGATAAGTTGCCTGGGCACTCTTGAGCCCAAAGGGCATGGATACATAGCAGAAGGCTCCAAAGGGAGTAATAAAAGTTGTCTTCTCCTGGTCCTTAACTGCCATCTTGATCTGATGATAACCAGAATAAGCATCCAGAAAACTCAAATGCTCACAACCCGCTGTAGCATCAATTATTTGATCAATACGAGGGAGGGCGAAGGGCTCAGTTGGGCAAGCTTTATTCAAATCTGTGTAATCCACACACATACGCCAAGTGCCGTTTTTCTTAAGCACGAGCACCGGATTAGCCAACCACTCTGGGTGAAACACTTCGACAATAAAACTAACAACCAACAAACAGGCTACCTCTTCTCCAATGGCCTTGCATTGTTCCTCGTTGAAGCGACGAAGGAACTGTTTAACTGGTTTAAACTTGGGATCAATATTGAGAGTTGCTACGTCTTGAGCTTGCGTTGGTTTTCCTCGAAGAGGAGAGGGTGATGCAGCAAAGTGTAGCGTAAGTATTTCCCTCAGTTTTGAGAACCAAGGTCTCAATCCAATAGGAGGCTCCTCAAAAGTCCCATGCACCTACACAAACAAACTGAGAACTTGCAACCAACGCAATAAAGGGGTTGTCAATCCCTTCACAACCACTTGCGAAAGTGAGATCTAATAAAGATAGTATGATAAGATAAATATATTTTTGGTATTTTATAAGATAGATGCAAAAAGTAAAGATGCAAATAAAGATAGATTGAAAGCAAATATGATAAGATATAGACCCAGGGGCCATAGGTTTCACTAGAGGCTTCTCTCAAGATAGCATAAGTATTACGGTGGGTGAACAAATTACTGTCGAGCAATTGATAGAAAAGCGCATAGTTATGATATTATCTAGGCATGATCATGTATATAGGCATCACGTCCATAACAAGTAGACCGACTCCTGCTTGCATCTACTACTATTACTCCACACATCGACCGACTCCTGCCTGCATCTAGAGTATTAAGTTTATAAGAACAGAGTAACGCATTAAGCAAGATGACATGATGTAGAGGGATAAACACATGCAATATGATATAAACCCCATCTTGTTATCCTCGATGGTAACAATACAATACGTGTCTTGTAACCCTTTCTGTCACTGGGTAAGAACACCACAAGATTGAACCCAAAGCTAAGCACTTCTCCCATGGCAAGAAAGATCAATCTAGTAGGCCAAACCAAACTGATAATTCGAAGAGACTTGCAAAGATAACTCAATCATACATAAAAGAATTCAGAGAAGATTCAAATATTATTCATAGATAAACTTGATCATAAACCCACAATTCATCGGATCTCGACAAACACACCGCAAAAAGAGTTTACATCGAATAGATCTCCACAAGAGAGGGGGAGAACATTGTATTGAGATCCAAAAAGAGAGAAGAAGCCATCTAGCTAATAACTATGGACCCGTAGGTCTGTGGTAAACTACTCACAACTCATCGGAGGGGCAAGGATGTTGATGTAGAAGACCTCCATGGTTGATTCCCCCTCCGGCAGAGTGCCGGCGATGGCTCCAAGATGAGATCTCGCGGATATAGAAGGTTACGACGGTGGAAATTGTGTTTCATGGTGCTCCTGGATGTTTTCGGGGTACGTAGGTATATATATGAAGAAGAAGTACGTCGGTGGCTGCCCGAGGGGCCCACGAGACAAGGGGCGCGCCCTACAGGGGGGGGCATGACCTCCTATCTCGTGGGGCCCTCAGGAGCTTCTTGACTTGCACTCCAAGCTCTCCGGATCAGATTTGTTCAAAAATCACGCTCCCAAAGGTTTCATTCCGTTTGGACACCGTTTGATATTCCTTTTCTTCGAAATACTGAAATAGGCAAAAAACAGCAATATGGGTTGGGCCTCCGGTTAGTAGGTTAGTCCCAAAAATGATATAAATGTGTAAAATAAAGCCCATAAACATCTAAAAGGGGTAATATAATAGCGTGGAACAATCAAAAATTATAGATACGTTGGAGACGTATCAAGCATCCCCAAGCTTAATTCCTGCTCGTCCTCGAGTAGATAAATGATAAAAAGAGAATTCTTGATGTGGAATGCTACCTAGAATAATTCATAATGTATTTTTCTTTATTGTTGCATGAATGTTCAGATCCAAATGAATACAAAATAAAAGTTCATACTGACATAAGAAATGGTAACACTTCAAGCATACTAATCAAAGTAATCATGTCTTCTCAAAATAACATGGCAAAAGAAAATTCATCCCTACAAAATCATATAGTTAGGCTATTCTTCATTTTCGTCACACAAAGATGTTCCCAACTTCTATACCCCCGATGACAAGCCAAGCAATTGTTTCATACTGAAATAATCTCAAAAAATTTCAACCTTCACACAATACATGAGCGTGAGCCATGGATATAGCACTATGGGTGGAATAGAATATGATGATGGGGATTGTGTGGAGAAGACAAAAAAAAGGAGAAAAGTCTCACATTGACGAGGATAATCAACGGGCTATGGAGATGCCCATCAATTGATGTCAACATGAGGAGTAGGGATTGCCATGCAACGGATGCACTAGAGCTATAAATGAATGCTCAACAAAAGAAAACTAGTGGGTATGCATCCAACTTGCTTGCTCATGAAGACCTAGGGCATTTGAGGAAGCCCATCATAGGAATATACAAGCCAAGTTCTATAATGAAAAATTCCCACTAGTATGAAAAAGACAACTTATGAGACTCACTACATGAAGAATAAGGTGCTACTTTGAAGCACACAATATGAGACTCACTACATGAAGAACAAAGTGCTACTTTGAAGCACAAGTGTGGAAAAAGAGATAGTAACATTGCCCTTTTTATTTATTTTCTCTTTTTTTTCTGGGCCTTTTTTTGGCCTTTCTTCTTTTTTTCTTTCTTTTTTTTCTTTGGGCAATGCTCTAATAATGATGATCATCACACTTCTATTGATTACAAAATAAGGATTACAACTCGAAGCTAGAACAAGATATGACTCTATATGAATGCCTTTGGCGGTGTACCGGGATGGTGCAATGAATCAAGAGTGACATGTACGAAAATAATGCATGGTGGCTTTGCCACAAATACGATGTCAACTACATGATCATGCAATGGCAATATGACAAAAGTAAAGTATGTCATGAAAATGATGAACGGAACGGTGGAAAGTTGCATGGCAATATATCTCGGAATGGCTATGTAAATGCCATAATGGGTAGGTATGGTGGCTGTTTTGAGGAAGATATAAGGAGGTTTATGTGTGATAGAGCGTATCGTATCACGGGGTTTGGATGCACCGGCGAAGTTTGCACCAACTCTCAAGGTGAGAAAGGGCAATGCACGGTACCGAAGAGGCTAGCAAAGATGGAAAGGTAGAAGTGCGTATAATCCATGGACTCAACATTAGTCAAAAGAACTCATATACTTATTGCAAAAATTTAGAAGTCATCAAAAATCAAGTACTACGCGCATGCTCCTAGGGGGATAGATTGGTAGGAAAAGACCATCGCTCATCCCCGACCCCCACTCATAAGGATGCACAAGCCAAGTACACTTCATGTTTCAAATTTGTTACACAACTTTAACCATACGTACATGTTATGGGATTTTCTAACTTCAACACAAGCATTCTTTGAATTCATAATCACCCTACTACCATGACTTTAATATCACTACCTCCATATCTCAAAACAATTATCAAGTATCAAGTTGATCATAGCATCCAATTCACTTCCTATGATAGTTTTTATTATACCCAACTTGGATGCTCATCATTCTAGGACCAACATTATGACCATAGCAAATACCATGCTGTTCTAAAAGACTCTCAAAATAATATAAGTGAAGCATGAGAGACTAGTAATTTCTTCAAAATTAAGACACCACCGTGTTCTAAAAGATATAAGTGAAGCACCGGAGCAAAAACTATCAAGCTCAAAAGATATAAGTGAAGCACATAGAGTATTCTAGCAAATTCTAATAAAATAGGCTTCTCCCAAAAGGTGTGTACATCAAGGATGGTTGTGGTAAACTAAAAAGCAAAGACTAATATAATACACGACGCTCCAAGCAAAACACATATCATGTAGCGAATAAAAATATAGCTCCAAGTAAAGTTACCAATGAACGAAGACGAAAGAGGGGATGCCTTCCCGGGGCATCCCCAAACTTAGGCTTTTGGATATTATTGAATATCTTGGGGTGCCATGGGCATCCCCAAGCTTAGGCTCTTGCCACCCTTTATTCCATAGTCCATAAAAGCTTTACCCAAAACTTGAAAACTTCACAACACAAAACTCAACAGGAAATCTTATAAGCTCCGTTAGTGAAAGAAAACAAAACCACCACATAAGGTACTGCAATGAACTCATTCTTTATTTAATTTGGTGTTAAACCTACTGTATTCCAACTTATTTATTGTTCATAGACTAAATTACTAGCCATAGATGCATTGAAATAAGCAAACAACACACGAAAAATAGAATCTGTCAAAAACAGAACAGTCTGTAGCAATCTGTAACTAACGCAAACTTATGGAACTCTAAAAATCCTACAAAAATAGGAAGTCCTGGACAATTTGTTTATTAAACAGCATCAAAAAGAATCAACGCAAAATCGCATTCTTGTGATTTAACAAAATTATATTCGTGCGTGCAAAGTTTCTGTTTTTCAGCCGAATCAAATCAACTATCATCGTAGGTTATCCTATAGGTTCTACTTGGCACAAACACTAATTAAAAGATAAAAACACATCTAAACAGAATGTAGATGCAAGATTTATTACTAAACAGGAGCAAAAACAAAAAACATAAAGAAAATTGGGTTTGCCTCCCAACTAGCACTATCGTTTAACGCCCGTAGCTAGGCATAAAAGCAAGATAGATCTAACGAGTGCCATCTTTGGCACTAAATTCGTAAGTAGCACGCATGATAGATTCATAAGGTAATTTGAATTTCTTTCTCGGAAAGTGTTACATGCCTTTCTTTAATGGAAATTGGAATCTAATGTTCCCTTCCTTCATATCAATAATCGCACCAATCGTTCTAAGGAAAGGTGTACCAAGAATAATAGGGCAAGAAAGATTACAATCTATATCAAGAACGATAAATCAACGGGAACCAAATTTCTATTTGCAATAATAAGAACATCATTGATGCTTCCCATAGTCTTTTTAATGGTGTAATCCGCAAGGTGCAAATTTAAAGAGCAATCATCAAGATCATGGAAACCTAGAATATCACATAAAGTTTTCGGAATCGTGGAAACACTAGCACCCAAATCACACAAAGCAAAACACTCATAATCTTTAATTCTAATCTTTATAGTAGGTTCCCACTCATCATTAAGTTTTCTAGGTATAGGAACTTCCAAATTAAGTTTTTCATCATAAGATTGCATCAAGGCATCAACGATATGTTTGGTAAAAGCTTTATTTTGACTATAAGCATGAGGAGAATTAACAACGGATTGCAACAAGGAAATACAACCTTTTAAAGAGAAATTATCATAATCAAATTTCTTGAAATCCAAGATAGTAGGTTCAATATTATTAGAAGTTGAGGATTCTCCAATCTCTCTTTTACCAAATTTAACATCAAGATCTAAAGATTCCGGATTTTTGGGATGCCTTCTAGGCAAAGTTGATTCATCATCACTCCCATAATCATCAAAATTCATGTTGCAAAACATAGATCTAATCGGAGACACATCAATAACTTTAAGATCCTCATCATTATTTCATGTAATTTTTTTGGTTTAGCGGCCATCTTATTGACTAAGGTGGCTTGCTTGTCAGAAATTTTGGCTATAGCATTTTCAAGCCGGGTAATTTGAGCGTTAACACCATAGAATTCTTTATTCATATCATCAAGCTCTTTATTCATAAACCCCGAAAAACTTTTTTGTTCCTTAAGCTCTTTTCTAAAAAAAATATTATGCTCAAATTGCAAATTCATAAAGCTTCTAATATTTGATTCAATCTCATCCATCCTTATGAGAAGGTGGTCAGGACCCTTAGGCGCGACCATAAGGTCAAACAAGCAAACAACCACACAAAAGAAGGCAAGCGAAAAAGAAAGGAGGAGATTGGGAAAGAGAGGGCAAATAAAACGACAAGGGTGAAGTGGGGGAAAGGAAAACGAGAGGCAAATGGCAAATGATGTAAATGCGAGGGAGATGGGTTTGTGATGGGTACTTGGTCTGTCTTGACTTGAGCGAAGACCTCCCTGGCAACGGCGCCAGAAATCCTTCTTGCTACGTCTTGAGCTTGCGTTGGTTTTCCTCGAAGAGAAGAGGGTGATGCAACAAAGTGTAGTGTAAGTATTTCCCTCAGTTTTGAGAACCAAGATATCAATCCAGTAGGAGGCTCCTCAAAAGTCCCACGCACCTACACAAACAAACTGAGAACTCACAACCAACGCAATAAAGGGGTTGTCAATCCCTTCACGGCCACTTGCGAAAGTGAGATCTAATAAAGATAGTATGATAAGATAAATATATTTTTGGTATTTTATAAGATAGATGCAAAAAGTAAAGATGCAAATAAAGATAGATTGAAATATTACTAGAGGCTTCTCTGAAGATAGCATAAGTATTACGGTGGGTGAACAAATTACTGCCGAGCAATTGATAGAAAAGCGCATAGTTATGAGATTATCTAGGCATGATCATGTATATAGGCATCACGTCCATAACAAGTAGATCGACTCCTGTCTGCATCTACTACTATTACTCCACACATCGACCGACTGCTGCCTGCATCTAGAGTATTAAGTTCATAAGAACAGAGTAACGCATTAAGCAAGATGACATGATGTAGAGGGATAAACACATGCAATATGATATAAACCCCATCTTGTTATCCTCGATGGCAACAATACAATACATGTCTTGCAACCCTTTCTGTCACTTGGTATGAACACCACAAGATTGAACCCAAAGCTAAGCACTTCACCCATGGCTAGAAAGATCAATCTAGTAGGCCAAATCAAACTGATAATTCGAAGAGACTTGCAAAGATAACTCAATCATACATAAAAGAATTCAGAGAAGATTCAAATATTATTCATAGATAAACTTGATCATAAACCCACAATTCATCGGGTCTCGACAAACACACTACAAAAAGAGTTTACATCGAATAGATCTACACAAGAGAGGGGGAGAACATTGTATTGAGATCCAAAAAGAGAGAAGAAGCCATCTAGCTAATAACTATGGACCCGTAGGTCTGTGGTAAACTACTCACAACTCATCGGAGGGGCAAGGATGTTGATGTAGAAGCTCTCCGTGGTTGATTCCCCCTCCGGCAGAGTGCCGGCGAAGGCTCCAAGATGAGATCTCGCGGATACAGAAGGTTACAACGGTGGAAATTGTGTTTCATGGTGCTCCTGGATGTTTTCGGGGTACGTAGGTATATATAGGAAGAAGAAGTACGTCGGTGGCTGCCCGAGGGGCCCACGAGACAGGAGGGCGCGCCCTACAGGGGGGGTGCGGCCCCCTATCTCGTGGGGCCCTCGGGAGATTCTTGACTTGCACTCTAAGCTCTCCGGATCAGATTTGTTCCAAAAATCATGCTCCCGAAGGTTTCATTCCGTTTGGACTCCGTTTGATATTCCTTTTCTTCGAAATACTTAAATAGGCAAAAAAACAGCAATATGGGTTGGGCCTCCGGTTAGTAGGTTAGTCCCAAAAATGATATAAATGTGTAAAATAAAGCCCGTAAACATCTAAAAGGGGTAATATAATAGCATTGAACAATCTAAAATTATAGATACATTGGAGACGTATCAAGAGTGTGCTCAGCGAGTTCCCTCGATACACCTGGCATGTCAGAAGGTTTCCATGAAAAAATGTCCTGGTTCTCATGGATGAACTCGATGAGCGTGTTTTCCTATTTTGGATCCAGATTTGTGCTGATACTAAACTGCTTGGATGAATTGCGAGGAACGAAATCAACAAGTTTAGTTTCATCAGCTGGTTTGAACTTCAAGGTCGGATCATGTTCTGTAGAAGGCTTCTTCAAGGAAGTGATGTCGGCCGGATCAACATTGTCCTTATAGAACTTTAACTCCTTCATTGCACAAACCGATTCAGCATATGCCGCATCTCCTTCATCACACTCCAGAGCAATCTTACGGCTACCATGAACCGTAATGGTCCCTTTGTGACCCGGCATCTTGAGCTGCAGATAAACATAACACGGCCTTGCCATGAACTTAGCATAAACCAGCCGTCCAAATAAAGCATGGTACGGACTTCTGATTTTGACCACTTCAAAAGTCAGTGTCTCGGACCTTGAGTCATGATCATCTCCAAAAACCACCTCCAGAGCTATCTTACCAACTGGGTAAGCCGATTTGCCAGGCACCACTCCGTGAAAAATGATGTTTGACGGTCTAAGATTCTTATCTTTCAACCCCATACGCTGGAAGGTTTCATAGTACAAGATATTGATACTGCTCCCTCCGTCCATGAGTACCTTGGTGAACTTATATCCTCCCACCTGAGGTGCAACCACCAAAGCCAGGTGACCCGGATTGTCAACCCAGGGCGGGTGATCCTCCCTGCTCCAGACAATAGGCTGCTCAGACCAACGTAGATAACGGGGCATCGCCGGTTCAGCAGAGTTCACTGCTCTTTTATGGAGCTTCTGATCACGCTTGCACAAGCTACTGGTGAAGACATGATACTGTCCACTGTTTAATTGCTTTGGGTTGCTCTGATAACCCGATTGCTATTGACTCCCCTGATTACCCTGTTGATGGTTACCACCTTGGTTGTTCTGATTGACCTGATGATTCTGGAATCCTGAGCTTGAACCGCCACCACCGTAACCCGGCCCATGGAATCCTGGACCGGAACCACCAGATGGACCCTGATCATACCGAAAAAGATCACAATTTTTGAACTCCCTCATGATGTGGCAATCCTTCCAAAGGTGTGTGGCCGGAGCCTCCTTTGTCCCATGCTTTGGGCAGGGCTGGTTTAACAGGCGTTCCAGATTCATTCCTCCACCGTGCTGGGGCGGTTTACCCCTACGACGCTGCATATTACCCTGCACATTGGTGTTAGCCACAAAATCGGAATTATCCGCTTTACGCTTACCACTGTTTCCCTGGCTTGCCTGATTATGATGTCCTTTTGAACCGGCACTCTTCTTTCCCTTCTCCTGTTTCTCTTCATCAGAATCAGGGTCCTTGGTGCTATCAGAATCAGCATACTTAACCAGAGCCGCCATAAGTGTTCCCATATCATTGCAGTGGCGCTTGAGTCGTCCCAACTTCATTTTCAATGACTTAAACCGGCAATTACGCTCCAATGTTACGATCGCCGTGTCAGCATTGATACGGTCCGACGAATGCAAAACTTCTGAAACCCGACGCACCCAATGAGTCATTGACTCCTTCTCTCCTTGGACACAGGCATCTAAATCCACAATGGACATAGGTTGTTTGCACGTATCCTTGAAGTTTGCTATGAACTTGGCCTTCAATTGGTCCCATGATCCGATGGAGTTGGCGGGTAAGCTTTTTAACCAAGTGCGGGCCATTCCTTCCAACATCATGGTGAAGTATTTTGCACATGTCGCTTCATCTACATTCAGCATCTCCATTGCCATCTCATAACTTTCAACCCACGCCTCGGGGGGATGATTAGCGGTGTAATTAGGCACCTTGCATGGCCCTTCGAAATCCTTAGGTAGCCGCACATTACGGAGAGCCGGGATGAGACACGGCACTCCCCAAGAGCTAAAGGCAAGCCCTATCCCTCGCTCTATGGATGCTGTTGGCTGAACCGGGGCAGGTTGACGATGACCCGCATATTGTGCCACTAAAGCGGCCTCCCTTCGCGCTCTGCCATTATCCACTACGTCCTGAGCATTCCGACCACCTTTCGCTGGATTAGCCCCTCGAGGAGCATCTCGACGCCGTGCACTACTTGACACGGCCGGCCTGTCCATGTGCCTGCTATAACTCTTGCTCGGACGGGGGGGTTGAATGTATTCTGTCTCGGCTGTAGGAATAAGCCTGTTACTGAACAACGGTGGTTTGAAGAAGATCCCTGGCTCGCCGAGTCTCGATCGCTGCTAAGGACTCACCCTCCATCCGAATAGCCGCCAAACGTGACGCTGCTGCAATCATGTTGTCCAAAGGACCGGAAAAGTGACCCCGCAGCGTTGTGACATACTGTGGCGGGTTGTCCGTCCGTCGAGGCGGGTCCATCGCCCGTGGCTGATCCGATGCCGCCCCTGGTGCTTCGGTCCAGTTTACTCCTGCCAGATTGCTAGGCCCAGCTCCCGGTGTGCTGAAGAGATTCAGACCCTCGTAAATTTGCGGCAGTCGAGACCGGTACTTCCTTCTTATAACTTCGTTTGATGTGTTCTGATCCAACGTAAGCCAGTAATTCTGCGCTTGGATTTCCTGTGATCGGGCATCTAAAGCGGCTCGTTCTTCATCCATCCTGGCCTCCTCAGCCGCCAAGTCCGCCTTGGCCTGAACTATGTGATCCTTTAACTTCACAACATCTGCATTGTGCTGAACCTGAGTCTCCGAAGTTACCGCTGTGGTCAACATCATCGTCCAGTCGTCCAGTAAACCGGCAAGAACTTGAACTGGCCGGCGCACCGGACCTCCTGCCGCGGCTACTGATCCGGAGACCATTGCTGCTGTAGATGAAGATTGCACGGTGGGCCGCGTACCGGCCATGTAGATCGCAACCCGGTTTGGTGGTTCAAGGGGATCCGGAATACTGTCACCATCGGAGTATCCCTCAAACCGGCCATCATGCAGTTGGTATAGTGACTCGATTTCCTCAGTGGACGATTCACCATCCGAGTAGACGGCCGTCTCACCATCGGATAGCGGTTCAGATTCCGCTCCATGGATGAATCCTACGAACGCACGCTTCACAGCAGGCCAAACCCGAGCAGGACTTGCACGCTGAGCCGTCTCGACGAGGTCAGTGAAGATGTCCAGCTCAGGGCCCGGTTCACCGATCTTGCCGATGAAAACGTGAATTCCGCCAAAGGGAACCCGGTACCCGTACTCGATTGAGCCGGCCTCGGGGCCCCAGCCTGCATCGTCGATGTAGAGCTTGCCGCGACGACTCTTGGTCATCCGGCCGACCACGTACCCCTTGAGTCCTTCAAAGCTGCCCTTCAAGAATTCGAAACCATCGTGCGATAGCCCCACGATGGGCGCCAACTGTCGTGTAAATATCACGTCAGATGTCCTAGTAGAAGGACTTAGTCGTGGAGCCATCGCAATGAGGTTAGCCTGAAGGGGTTAAACCGGACAAGGGACACAAGAGTTATACTAGTTCGGCCCCTTCGATGAAGGTAAAAGCCTACGTCTAGTTTGTGATGGGATTATTGGGGTTTCGATGACCAGGGAGCAAACACGCTAGCCTGGGTCTCGAGTTGTTGTTTGTTGTCCCTGCACCATCGCCGGGTCGTCCCTTTATATACACAGGTTGACACCCGGCCGGTTTACAGAGTTTTGAGGCCGACTCATACAATTGTTCGGCTCGGTCTCTTCCTTTCCCTAACTTACAATACAAGTATACAACTATGGTGGTTTACCGCTATGGGCCCTAATCCGTCTCTGGGCTTGGGCCTCTAAGCTTCATCAGTAAAGCGTCATCTTCTTATCTTCATAGAGTTCGGTATGGTTGAGCGTGAACCGGCCCCTCCTGGGCGGTTTATATTCAGTAGTTATATCCTCAACACACGGGGAACTGGGCGGGTCCTTTCGCGTGGCGTTACTCGTTTGATTTTGACCATGGGGAGTAATCTGAGGCACTGATGCACTGGTGCGGATTGCAGTGGGCAGTGACTGAGCTGATGTTATTAATCTTGGTGTTCTTCCTATTTGCATTTGATTATGTTTTTAAAATTCCCTAGCAGAACTATATATAACAATGTGGGTATGTGTTTTCTTCTTTCAGTGTCTATAGTGCATTTGCATGATGTTGAATTATGTGCTACATAATATACATTAGCTGAATTAAACTATTGGTTTCCTTCGCCTAATCAAATGCCCTTTGTTTTGAAGTATGCATACCCAGGTCAAGCTTGCGGTCATGGTGAAGGTGCTGATCTGGGTTTCCTTCTTCAGAAGTTAAATGTTTGCTTGCTACTTTCTTTAGGGTACTGCTTTCTAATCAAGTTCTTGAACACAGGAGTTATGTATACAAATCATGTGCTATTTATACACTGATAGCCATTTTCTTGTCTACTTAGCTGAATCATGTCTTTGTGTACTAAACATCAGTTACTAGTATTTGGCTTCTATGTGCTAATTAAACCTGATCAGTATGTATACTTCTTTAGTGTTGTGTAATATTGGTGTCAAAGGAGTTAATTTAAACCGGAAATGATCTACTGGAACAATTTTTTTGCTGTTCAAACGTTTAAATTTTGGTTCTTTGTTTCAAACATCTAAATGCTGTTTAATTTGTCCTTCTATGCTTAAATGATAAAAATGTCGCATTTATAGGATTGTAAACCTGATGTGATTGGAGTCGTATTTAATTGCTGCTGATAGTAGCTACTTGTATCCACTGATTTCTATGCCTCATTTTCCTTGTTTTGCTTTATTTATGCACCCAGACTACCTACAAGTTAATGTGCTTTTAGATTTGCCTTTATTTTGCTCCTTACCATGTTGTTTGATAACTTACAGATGATGTACTTCATTCGTGTTTCGTCGTGGGCTCCAAGAAGTGAAGAAGCATTGAGTTCTAGCTCATTGGAGCTAGTTATACTTTGATAGATAGTTATATTTTGATATTTAGTTGTGTTCTTGGTGGCTGTAAACCTGATGTGAAGTATGTTCGATTATAAACATGGTGTATGTTTGATTGTAAGGTGCCAAATTTGGTTTTTTGATTTGTTGAAGTATTACTTCTGTTTTCAGTCAGTTCTGATTTAAATATTTGTTTTTATTTACTGGAAAATCAAAATTTGAAGAACATGACTCTGACCATTGGGACCCACTCAAACTCATCTGATTATTGGATCCGTCTTAAAAAAGAAATGTAACTAAAAAAAGAAATGTAACTATTGAGCCAAAAAGGCCATGACCCAAAAACGAAAGGCCCAATTGTTGGGTCAGGCCAATGTAGAAATCAAAACTATTAGAAAAAATAATACATTAAATGGGCTGAATTAATGGGCTTGGCCCATATAGACATCTAATCGGACCGGGCTGATTCTTGTCAACGACATTTTCATTTGGTCTTAATTTTGCCATGTCAGCTTGCCACGTCAGATCCAACGTGGCCTGAGTAGACAGCTAGTGACCAAAACAAAACAGTAGGCATATTTTGTTCGTAAACATCTACGACCTTCTCATAGAGAAGGTCGTTAATTTCAGTTTATGACCGCCAGCTTTTGGCCATCTATTTTTGGTCACAAAAAGGTCACAAATGGAAAATAATGACCATTCACTGACCAATAGTCAAGGTCAGAAGTTGACATATTTCTTGTAGTGGACTATGAGATTATGCAACTCTCGGACACAGGAGGAATGCCTTGTGTGCTATCAAACGTCACAACATAACTGGGTGATTATAAAGATGCTCTACATTTATCTCCGAAGGTGTTTGTTGGGTTGGCATAGATCGAGATTAGGATTTGTCACTCCGAGTATTGGAGAGATATCTCTGGGTCCTCTCGGCAATGCACAACTTATGGGTTATTGACCGGAGAGGTGTCTCGGTCATGTCTACATAGTTCTCGAACCCGTAGGGTC
The DNA here is from genome assembly GCF_002162155.2 of Triticum dicoccoides. Taxonomy (NCBI): domain Eukaryota; kingdom Viridiplantae; phylum Streptophyta; class Magnoliopsida; order Poales; family Poaceae; genus Triticum; species Triticum dicoccoides. The sequence continues at coordinate 431,663,628 of NC_041389.1, read as the reverse complement.
CGCACGCTTAACGTTCGATGACGATGTGTATTATATGAGTTATGTGTTTTGGTGACTGAAGGTTGTTCGGAGTTCCGAATGAAATCACGGACATGACGAGGAGTCTCAAAATGGTAGAGAGGTTAAGATTGATATATTAGAAGGTAGTATTCAGACACCGGAAGGGTTCCGGAGTGTATCGGGTACATTCGGAGTACCGGAGGGGTTACCGGAACCCCCCAGGGAAAAATATGGGCCATATGGGCCATAGGAGGGAGGCTAACCAGCCCACATGGGGCTGGTGCGCCCCCCACAAGGGAGGAGGCCGAATTGGACTAGGGAAAGGGGCGCCACCCCCCTTTCCTTCTCCTACTCCCTCTCCTTCCCCCTTTCCCCCGTCGGTAAAAGGAAGGGGGGGGGAATCCAACTAGGAGTCCAAGTGGTACTCCTCCTACTTGGCACGCCTAGGGCTGGCCTCCTCTCCCTCCCTCCTTTATATAGGGGGGGGCTCCACAGTTTACCCCTCCGGTGATATTCTCGTAGTGCTTAGGCGAAGCCCTGCTCGAATCACATCACCATCACCGTCTCCACGTCGTCATGCTGACAGAACTCATCTACTCCTTCGACCCTTTGCTGGATCAAGAGCTCGAGGAACGTCATCATGCTGAACATGTGCAGAACTCGGAGGTGCCGTACGTTCGGTACTCGATTGGTTGGAACAAGAAGACGTTCGACTACATGAACCGCGTTGAGCAAATGCTTCCGCTTTTGGTCTACGAGGGTACATGGACACACTCTCCCCCTCTTTTTGCTATGCATCTCTTAGATAGATCTTGCGTAAGCGTAGGATTTTTTTTGAAATTCCATGCTACGTTTCCCAACATCTTATACACTTGTTCATGTTATAGAGTCAGGCCAGGAAGTTAAGGCGGTTATCAAACGTTGTCGGTTGTCGTGACCCAGAATATGATGAACCATCTGCCTCTAGGTCCGGTACACCATCAGACCCCTTATGTCACCATCAGGGGGACAATGTGAGTTCCTCATATGCTTATCAGGATGATGAGGGTGCGGTCACCCAAGAGGTCTGACTAATCTTCTAGATGTAATTCTCACTTGATTACGACGCCGGTCTTTACCATATTGTTTTATTGTGTGATAGGGACATGAACTTGATGATGACATGACTTTGGCGGACGCTCAAGTTTGGTCCGCATACATGTTGAAGCATGCATAGATGTTCAAGCGAATTGAAATTGCTGCCAAAAGTGCTTATGTTTCTATAGTTTGGCAATTAACAGCACTACAGCACGCAGGAGCCAGGCGCTGGACTATACAGTGCAGCGCCTAGCTATCAGGTGTCGCACAATATAGTGCAGCGCCCGTGGCCTGGGCGCTGCACATATGGACATGGATGTCCAGAGGCAACAGAAGCTTTGCAGCAGCTATTCATGTAAAAAAATCCTAAGTCATTGTGCAACGCCTATGGTTCAGGGGCTGCACTATACAGTGTGGCGCCTGACGCTTGGGCACTGCACGTCTGGACACTGCTATCCAGAGAGAAACAGAAGCACTCAAGTAGGTTTTCGAGTGTGCAGCGCCTATGCGTCGGGCGCTGCAGTAGACAGTACAACGCCTCAACCCTAGGCACTGCACTGTCTGCTAATTTCAAATAGCAACTGCTTTTTTGGTTTTGTGGTTGGCATACTATGTCACATAATCATAAGTACTAGCACATACAGTAGTCCAAAACACATAAAGTAGACATAGCACATAGAGTAGTCCAAATCACAGATTCATACACACAGTCATAAAGGAGTTCTAGCACATAGAGTTGTCTAAAACACATTGTCATTTAGGAGTCATAGCACATAGTAGCACATTTTGGTTCACAAGAAGGTCACGGTGCTCTATTGCGTCGAGCAAGGTCCTTTTCCCTTCTTCTTATTCCTCTCTTCTTCTTCTTCTTCCTCCTCCGGCATCTCACCTCCCCCCTCCATGTCCTCCACCCCCTTCATTGTTGCTTTGTTGGGTTGGGATGACGCCATACCTATAGAAATGGCAACATATTAGTTAGTCACATAATGCGAAATACAAATAACAACACAAACATTGAGCCAAAATAACAAGATAGTAGTAAGTCCCATACGGCAATGGTCCATTGAGCCAAGAAAACATTCCTCCACTACGGCCGCCCCTAAGGCCAAGATCACCACCACGGCCATAGCCACCACCATGGCCTCTACCACCACCACGGCCTCTACCACCACCACGGCCTAGACCACCACCACGGCATCTACCACCACCACCATGGCAAAGACCATCACCACGGCCTCTACCACCACCATGACCAAGACCATCACCACAGCCAAGACCATCACCACGGCCTCTACCACCACCATGACCAAGACCATCACCACAGCCAAGACCATCACCACGGCCTCTACCACCACCATGGCCTCTTCTAAGACCTAGTTGACTCCCTCTTTGTTGCCTAGTTCCTCGTTGGCTTGGTTGATTTGATTGGTTTGGCACTTGGGAACTTGTTTGACTTTCTTGGCTACTCCTTGGTTGACTTGCTTGGCTACCATTTGCTTGGCTTGTGTTTGCATAATTTTTCTTTGATCTCTTTCTTGGTTTGGTACAAGTTCTTGTGTTGTGTCCCCCATCATTGCATTCCCCACAACGGGATTTCTCACGAGGCTCATGGAATTGGCCGGTGCCGGATTCTTGACCGCCACCACAACCCCATCCGTCCCTTTCACCTCTAAGACGCTTTGTCTTACGTCTTCCCCGTATAATGATCTTCAACTCCGGGTCCAGCCATAGTTGAACTCCATGATACTTCGGCCATTGTGATTGATCCAAGTATGGCTCAAACCGGAGAGCCCATGTTTTCTTTACCGTCATGATTGAGAACTCGGACTCCCGCACGGTAAGAGGGTGATTGACGTCCACATTCCTAACACGAGATGCGTTTAACAAGTGCAAGCATGGAAGATGAAGCAATAATGACCTCATGCAAGTGCAATCACATCGTGTTAGGGAGACCTTGAAAGCCTGGCCTCCGTGTTGGTGGCCATTGTTTGTGGTTCCTCCAGGCTCTTTCACTTCATACATCCTTTCTACAGTGTTCTTGTTGAGAAAGTCAAGACCATCGGGATCAGGTTTCTTGTGTGTGAGCAATGCGTTGTACAAGTTGCCGAACCGCTTGTTGGAGAAAGCGAGACAAAAATCTTGAAGATCATCGGCCAAATCCTTGATACCACATGCCCTACGAAAGTTAGCACAAAAGTGCCTCATGCACCATCGATGGTGCAACTTTGCATGTTCGGCAATGTCAACCACCACCTTGTTTAGAATTCCTGGATGGCGATCCGATATGACACAAATTTCCCTTTCAGCTGATAATACCCTTGTTCTCAATTAACGCAAGAACCACTCCTAGTTATCATTGTTCTCCGCCTCAACCAAAGCGAAAGCCAAAGGCAACACCTGATTATTGGCATCACTTGCTATTGCAACCAATATAGTTCCCTTATATTATCCGGTCAAGAATGTGCCATCAATGGCGATGACGGGCTGACAATGCTCAAAAGCCCTCACGCATTGCTCAAAGGCCCAAAATGCACAGCCAAATACTCGGACGGTCCTCCCGTTGTGAATCAATGTTTGGTGCCCATGAGGCTCAGCCACGTGAACCATGCCTGGGTTTGTGGTGGCCATAGCTAACAACAGCCTAGGGAGTCGGTTGTATGGACTACAGCAGGATGCTGCTAACGCGACACTACGATCAGAGACCCTTCGAGAAACTGTGTGTGATGCAATAATCGCAAACGGTGGTGTAAGAGAACCATCTAAAATGTGCAAAATGTTAGTGATGACGGATGCATCAAGCATGGTTCGGATTTTAGTTGTGTGTGCGATGAAGAGCATACGGTTGATCCAGCAGAACTATTTGCGATGAGGAAGAACAACAGAAACGAGCAGCCATATCAATGTGTGTGCGATGTATGGCATACAGTTCCCTCCGATGAACTGTGTGCTATTAGGGAATGGAACAGAAACGGTCAGCCAGATCAAGGTGTGTGTGATATACGGCATATGGTTCAGTCGGACAAACTGTTTTCGATTACGCAAGAGAACGGAAACGGTTCATCTTAACAAGATGTGTGTGATATGCGGCATTTGCGATCAGCCAAAAGAACACAAACGATTCGTTTAAACCAGATGTGTGTGATATGCAGCAAACAACCCACTCGAATGAACTGTTTGCAATGAGAAATTATAACACAAACGGTTACTATAGTAAGTTCGTGTGCGATTCTGTTCGTACAAAAAACTTTGAAAATGCAAACTAGTTGCTTGCGTATAAACAATTATCAAAAAGTAACGAGATATACCTTCTTCAAGCCAATCAACATGTGTTCAAAAAACAAGAAATGTCAAAAATTACAAAACAAAGACCTCGTTAGACCTTGCTGCTATAGATCCCTCCTTGCAGCCTTTATTGCACAACATAATGGAAACGGTTCAACTGAACAATATTGTGTGATACGCGGCAAACAAGTCCATGATCAGAAATGTGTGCAAAGACCAATAATAACATGTAATTGAGGCAAATAACATGTTATCCAATTACATAAGTGACTATAAAGATCATTCACACACACCTCAATAAACAATTGCATGCATTCTAAAGTAGGAGAAATGATTGTCTAGTCATCTACTTCTTGTGACACTCCCGCCACTAATCTGTGGCTTGATCCCTCGGCTGGGGCATGAACAAGACACTTCCTCATGCCAACAATCCGCCTGTACATCTCGTAGCTTGTGTACGCGTCATTGGCCATGTACTTGACGTGTTCTTCATCCAGTCTCTCATGCCAAACACTGTGCCAGGTGTCCTTGGCCTTCTTGCTCTCATCCTTCATTTTCATGTAGTAGGGGCCGATGATGGCCGAGGCAAGGTCAACCAGGGGGTTCAGTTTGTTCTTGGCGCTGCCCCAGACCTTGTAGTGGTCCTGGATGTTGACAAGATTCGGGCATTTCAAGCTCGAAACCATGAGAGCTTTTAGATTGTTGGTGGTGTCCACCACAACAATCTTGTAGTCGGAGCTGTTGATAAATCTGGAGAAACACTTGCAAGGCCTTGTGGCCAGGTGGTAGTGGCAGACGAGGACGTCATGTAGCACACACAACTGGGCGACGGCAACCTTCTGATCGTGCCCGACACGACCGATGGTGTACTCGAGGTCGAAGCCGACCACTTGGTACTTGTCCTCGGCAAGGAACTGCTCCATAGTTTGGATGGAGCTCTCCACCGACACCGGATCGTTTGTGTACACCATCGAGAGGGCCTTCCCCCTCACGTGGGTATCCACTATGTGATGCGTGGTGAACTGTCCGCCGTTGTCGTTGGCGGTACCTGGGAGTGCCATTGGACCCACGAGGATTGCCATTGGAACCGCTGGGTATCCTCTCTGTATGTGTCGTCGTGGAGGTGCTTATTGTGTCGTGTGATGCGAGAGATGAAGGTAAATGGCCACAGGAATAAATGGGGGCCGGGCGGCCTGGATTCTCGATGCGTCCGCATGGTAGTTTTTTCATCGGGTAACTGCATTGTGGAGGCGCGCCCGGCGCAACCGCATGCACACGAACGATCGTGCGCCAGCCCCAAACACTGGCAGCACATGTGGAGGGACGAGGGGAGAGCACCCGGAGGGATGCGAGAGGGCAGAGCGTGCGTCGCGGGACGCGAGCAGAACGCACCGCGGCCGCCTCAAACGCAAGCAACCACACGCATAGAGCAGTTGTGTGACGCCCCCGATTCAATCGTACACTAATCATGCACGCAAATGTGTACGATCAAGATCAGAGACTCACGGGAAGATATCACAACACAACTCTAAAACATAAATAAGTCATACAAGCATCATAATATAAGCCAGGGGCCTCGAGGGCTCGAATACAAGTGCTCGATCATAGACGAGTCAGCGGAAGCAACAATATCTGAGTACAGACATAAGTTAAACAAGTTTGCCTTAAGAAGGCTAGCACAAACTGGGATACAGATCGAAAGAGGCGCAGGCCTCCTGCCTGGGATCCTCCTAACTACTCCTGCTCGTCGTCAGCGGGCTGCACGTAGTAGTAGGCACCTCCGGTGCAGTAGGAGTCGTCATCGACGGTGGCGTCTGGCTCCTGGACTCCAGCATCTGGTTGCGACAACCAGAAAGAAAGGAAAGGGGGAAAAGGGGGGAGAAAGCAACCGTGAGTACTCATCCAAAGTACTCGCAAGCAAGGAGCTACACTACATATGCATGGGTATATGTGTAAAGGGCCATATCGGTGGACTGAACTGCAGAATGCCAGAATAAGAGGGGGATAGCTAATCTTGTCGAAGACTACGCTTTTGGAAGCCTCCGTCTTCCAGCATGTAGAAGAGAGTAGATTGAAGTCCTCCAAGTAGCATCGCATAGCACAATCCTACCCGGCGATCCTCCCCTCGTCGCCCTGTGGAAAAGCGATCACCGGGTTGTATCTGGCACTTGGAAGGGTGTGTTTTATTAAGTATCCGGTTCTAGTTGTCATAAGGTCAAGGTACAACTCCAAGTCGTCCTGTCACCAAAGATCACGGCTATTCGAATAGATTAACTTCCCTGCAGGGGTGCACCACATAACCCAACACGCTCGATCCCATTTGGCCGGACACACTTTCCTGGATCATGCCCGGCCTCGGAAGATCAACACGTCGCAGCCCCACCTAGGAACAATAGAGAGGTCAGCACGCCGGTCTAAACACTATGCGTGCAGGGGTCTGGGCCCATCGCCCATTGCACACCTGCATGTTGCGAGGGCGGCCGGAAGCAGACCTAGCCTCCCTTATACAAGAGTAGGTGTTCCAGTCCAATCCGGCGCGCACCGCTCCGTCGCTGACGTCAAGAAGGCTTCGGCTGATACCACGATGTCGAGTGCCCATAACTGTTCCCGCGTAGTTGGTTAGTGCGTATAGGCCAGTGGCCAGACTCAGATCAAATACCAAGATCTCGTTAAGCGTGTTATTATGAAGTAACCGCGGACGCCGACCAGGGCCAGGCCCACCTCTCTCCTAGGTGGTCTCAACCTGCCCTGTCGCTCCGCCACAAAGTAACAGTCGGGGGCCGTCGGGAACCCAGGCCCTCCTCTACCGGGATGGAGCCACCTGTCCTTTCAGCCCCCTCATCAGAATCACTTGCGGGTACTCAACGAGCTGACCGACTTTAGTCACCATCTGTATAATATGTATGTATGTATAGTATATACCCGTGATCACCTCCCGAGTGATCACGGCCCAATAGTATAGCAAGGCAGACTGACAAGAAGGTAGGGCCAATGATGATAAACTAGCATCCTATACTAAGTATTTAGGATTGCAGGTAAGGTATCAACAGATGTAGCAACAATGTCAGGCTATGCATCAAAATAGGATTAACGGAAAGCAGTAACATGATACACTACTCTAATGGAAGCAGTATAGAGGAGAATAGGCGATATCTGGTGATCAAGGGGGGGCTTGCCTGGTTGCTCTGGCAAGAGAGAGGGGTCGTCAACTTCGTAGTCGAACTGGGCAGCAGCAGCGTCGGTCTCATAGTCTACCAGAGAGAAGAGGGGGAAGAAACTGTAAATACGGAGCACACAAGACATCACAGAACATAACATGGCAATAAGCGGTGCTAGGGGTGACCTAACGCGGTAGGAGGTGATACCGGCGAAGGGTGGAAACATCCGGGAAAGTATTCCCGGTGTTTCATGTTTTCGGACAGATGAACCGGAGGGGGAAAGGTTCGAGTTTGCTATGCTAGGGATGGATGGCGGACGAACGGGCTGCGTATCTGGATTCGGCTCGCCGTTCTAAGCAACTTTCATGTACAAAACATTTTCATCTGAGCTACGGTTTATTTTAAATGATTTTCTAAAGTTTTAAATCATTTTTAGAATTTATCTAATTAATTTAATCCAACATTCTCCAGAATAGTGTTTGCTGACATCATCATGACGTCAGCAATCAACAGTCAGTTGACTTGTTCAAACTGACGTGTGGGTCCATTCTATCATAGACTGATATCTAATTAACAGTTACTTAGTTTAATTAACTAGTCAACTATTCAGGATTTAATTAACCTAATTAATATAGTTAATTAATTAATTAATTAATATATTTATTTATATATCTATTTATTTATTTTTAGTTCATTTTTATATCTCTTTTTTAATGTTCCAGGGGCTGGGCCCCACATGTCATAGGCACAGAGGCCTATCGGGCGCACTTAGCGGGCGCGGGTGCAGGACGCGGCCTAAGTGGGCGCACGCCCAAGTGAGGGCGGGCCCGGCAAGGCGCCGAAGCAGGGGGGTTGGTGACCACGGCGGGGCTCGCCGGGCGCCAACCGGGCGGAGGACGGGGATGGCGACGGCGCACGGGACAGGGGCGGACGGAGGGAGGAGCGGGCTCGGCAGAGGCGCCGCTTTGACTGGAGCAGCGGCAGCGGCCAAGGGACGGCGCCGGCGTGGGTGCACAGGGCGTAGGACGGCGACAGGGGGGGCGCGGGGCGCGGTGAGGGAAGAGGCAAAGCATCGGCGCGTGCCCGGGCGCGTGTACAGGGGCACGCGGGGCGAGGCCACGGTGAGCGCGGGCCGGGGCGCG